>NC_063345.1:30669710-30695290 GCF_021869965.1 Rhincodon typus | reverse complement strand
GATGCTGCTTGGCCTGCTGTGTTCATCCAGTTCTACACCTTGTTATCTTTGACACAGTCAGGTAGATGGATTATCTCCAGGAAAGGTAGGAGAGGGAGACAGGTTGTGCAGGTGTATCTTGTGGCTATCCCCATCTCGATTAAATATGCTTTTTAAAAAAATGTATGGGGTGATGGGCTCTTGGGGGAATAATAGCACGGCCAGCCAGGTTTCTGGTACTGAGACTGGCTCGAATGTAACGAGGGGGTACACCAGATTCCAAGTGATCAGTTGTGATAGGGGACTCTCTAGTCTGAGGCACAGACAAACGTTTCTGCAGCTGACAGCAAGACATCAGAATGGTGTGTTGGCTCTCTGGTCCCAGGATCAAGGATATCTCAGAGAGGGTGCAGAGTATTCTCAAAGGGGAGATGGACCAGCAGGAGGTTATTGTACACATTTGGAACTAATCATAGGAAGGGAAAAGGACGAGATTCTGAGGAGAGGATACAGGAAGTTAGGCAGGAATTTAAAAAGGATGTCCTCATGGGTTGTAATATCTGGATTACTCCCAGTGCCACAAGCTAGTGAGGGTAAGAATAGGAGGATAGAGCAGATGAATGCATAGCTGAGGAGCTGGTGCAGGGCAGAAGGGTTCACATTTTTGGATCATTGGAATCTATTCTGGGATAGAATGACCTGTACAAGAAGGGTGGATTGCACCTGAATTAGAAGGGGACTAATATACTGGCGGGGAGATTTGTTAGAGTTGCTCAGGAAGATTTAAACTAGTAAGGTGGGGAGGGTCTGACCCAGGGAGATAGTGAGGAAAGAGAACAGTCTGAGACTGGTACAGTTGGGGAAAGGAGCAAGTCAAACAGTCAGGGCAGGCAGAAACAAAGCAGACAGTGAGGTAGTACTGATAAATTAACTGCGTTTATTTGAATGCAAGAGGCCTAACACGTTAGGCAGATGAACTCAGGGCATGGTTAGGAACGTGGGACTGGGATATCATAGCAATTACAGAGATGTGGCACAGGAATGGACAGGTCTGGCAGCTTAATATTCCTGGGTACAGATGCTATAGGAAGGATTGAAAGGTGGGGGATAAGAGAGGAGGGCGAGTGTTGTTTTGTATTAGGGCTAACATTATGACTGTACTTAGGGAGGATATTCCTGGGGCGATATTTGGGTGGAACTGAGAAATAAGAAAGGGATCATCACCTTATTGGGAATGTACTATAGACACGACCCACAGCACCTCCCCCTCCCCCCACCCCCCCACACCTTCCCCAGTTGAGAAACAATTTTGCACAGAGATCTCAGTTATCTGTGCGAATATTAGTGTGGTTATGGTAGGGGATTTTAACTTTCCAAACATAGACTGGGACTGCCATAGTGCTAAGGGTTTGGATGGAGATTAATTTGTTAAGTGTGTACAAGGAAATCTTCTGACTCAGTATGTGGATGTACCTATTAGAGAAGGTGCAAAACCTGTCCTATTCTTGGGAAATATGGCAGGGCAGGTGACTGAGGTGTCAGTAGGGGAGCAGTTTGGGGCCAGCAACCATAATTCTATTAGTTTTAAAATTGTGATGGAAAAGGATCGACCTGATCCAAACGTTAAACTTCTAAATTAGAGGAAGGCCAATTTTAATGTTATTAGGCAAGAACTTTCAAAAGTTGATTGGGGACGGATGTTTGCAGCTAAAGGGGTGGCTGGAAAATGGGAAGCATTCAAAAATGAGATTACGAGATTTCAGAGACGCTATGTTCCTGTTTTGGTGAAAGGCAAAGCTGGTAGGTGTAGGGAATACTGGATGATTGGGAAATTGAGGTGTCAGTCAAGAAAAAGAAGGAAGCATATGTCAGGTTTAGACAACAGAGATCGAGTGAATCCTTAGAAGAGTAAAAAGGCAGTAGGAGTATACTTAAGAGGGAAATCAGGAGGGCAAAAAGGGAACTTGAGATAGCTTTGGCAAATAATGTTAAGGAGAATCAAAGGGGATTTTGTAAGTACATTAAGGACATAAGGGTAATCAGGGAGAGACGGTGGCTCAGTGGTTAGCACTGCTGTCTCAGCGCCAGCGACCTGGGTTCGATTCCAGCCTCGGGCGACTGCCTATGTGGAGTTTGCACATTCTCCCTGTGTCTGCGTGGGTTCCCTCCGGGTGCTCCTGTTTCCTTCCACAGTCTAAAGATGTGCACGGTAGGTGGATTGGCAATGCTAAATTGCCCATAGTGTCCAGGGATGGTTAGGTTAGGTGGGTTAGACAAGGGGAATGGGTCTGGGTGGGATACTCTTCAGAGGGTCAGAGTGGACTTGTTGGGCTGAAGGGCCTATTTCCACACTGTAGGGATCCTATCATTGGTGCTGGGTCCACTGCTTTTCGTCATTTATATAAACAATTTGGATGTGAACATATGGTTAGTAAGTTTACTGATGACACGAAAATTGGAGGTGTAGTGGACATCGAAGAAGGTTATCTCTGAGTACAATGGGACCTTGATCAGATGGGCCAATGGGCTGAGGAGTGGCAGATGGAGTTTCATTTAGATAAACGTGAAGTGCTGCATTTTGGAATTGCATATCAGGGCAGGACTTATATACTTAATGGCAAGGTCCTGGGGAGTGTCGCTGAACAAAGAAACCCTGGAGAGCAGGTACATAGTTCCTTGAAAGTGGAGTCGTGTGTCAATAGGATAGTGAAGAAGGCATTTGGTATGCTTTCCTTTATTGGTCAGTGCATGGAGTACAGGACATTAGTTAGGCCATTTTTGGAATACTATGTGCAATTCTGGTCTCCCTGCTCTAGGAAGCATTTTGTGAAACTTGAAAGGGTTCAGAAAAGAATTACAAAGATGTTGCCAGGGTTGGAGGGTTTGAGCCATAGGGACAGGCTGAATAGACTGGAGCTATTTTCCCTGGAATATCAAAGGCTGAGGGGTAACCTTGTAGAGGTTTATAAAATCATGAGGGGCATGTATTGGGTAAATAGACAAGGTCTTTTCCCTGGGGTAGGGGATCCAAAACTATAGTGCATAGGTTTAAAATGAGAGGGGAAAATTTAAAAAGGGACCTAAGGGGCAACTTTTTCACACTCAGGGTGGTACGCGTTCAGAATGATTTACCAGAGGAAGTGGTGGAGGCTGGTACAATTACAGCATTTAAAAGGCATCGGCATGGATATATGAATAGGAGGGGTTTAGCGGAATATGGGACAAATGTTGGCAAATGGAACTAAATTAATCCGGGATATCTGGTTGGCATGGATGAGTCGGACCAAAGGGTCTGTTTCCGTGCTGTACATCTCTATGACTGTACGTTCCTCGTACATCTTTGCATTCAATTTCGTTTGCTACCTATCTACCCACTTCAACAGTTTACAATGCTTCCAAAGTTAAGCAAACTTTGAATTTGTCCCCTGTACACCAAGGTCTAGACAAATATTGAGAAAATCAAGCATCATCAACTGGAAAAATCTAGTACAAACCTTCCTCCAGCCCAAAACAACATCCATTAATCATTACTTGGTTTCCGACCCATGTGCAAATTATTGGTATATGCAGTTTTGTAGTTGTTTACAAAAGTGGTTAGCACTGCTGTCTCACTGCCAGGGACCTGGGTTCGATTTGGTCTTGGGTGACTGTCTGTGTGGAGTTTGCATGTTCTCCCTGTGTCTGTATTGGTTTCCACCAGGTGCTCTAGTTTCCTCCCATAGTCCTAAAATGTGTAGATTAGGTGGATTGGCCATGCTAAATTGCCCCAAAGTGTCCAGGGATGTGCAGGCTAGGTGGATTGGCCATGGTAAATGCAGGGTTATGGGGAGTGGCTTGGAATAGGCATTGGGGACTGGGTGTGATGCTTTTTGGGGGGGTCAATGCAACACAATGGGCCAAATGGTGTCTATCTGCTCTACAGGAATTCTATGAAAACTGCAGAATGTTCAATAAATAAATTGAAATTAGATATAAACAATTCCTACTGAAATTTCAGTTAATTCCAGATTGGACCTATTTCCTTTTTTATGTTAATCTTAATCTGTGATTGGGATGTTATTATTAATGCTACTTCCCTTAACTCCCAAAAACAAGATCCTGCAGCCCATCAGTAGGGATGCATTGATTGTCAAGAATACTTCAGGTTTGAAACCCACAAGTCCCACTCAAAAGCACATTCAGTTGCAGCACAGATATCCGCTGTAACCAGCAAATTCTCATGGTACACATGTAGTTGTGGCTATCAAGTGACAGCAGGACCAGAATTCAGCATGAAACCAGCTCCACTAACCAATTTTTTCACCCCACATGTCAAAACTACCTACACTCACAATCTGAGATCACATAAAAACATCCAAGTGAGAGATGTAGTGAAAGACAGTCAGAATTTATGGACTGAATCCAGCAGACAGGTCAGAAGTGGGGAGAAAAACCCTGCTTGTCAAATTCTGTTTGATAAGTATTTTCACAACTACTCTGACAAACAACTTTGAGAATGGAATTTATAGAGCCTGCACTGAATGTTGTGATGCAGAATCTCTTTTAAGCAATACCTTAACAACATCTCAGACTATTTTAAACTTACCTGGCTGGAAGGAAGTCGAGGAGACAATGTTGACTATTCCTTTCAGATGGACTGTAATTTTGCTGTTTATAGAGAGTAAAATCAGATGGGGACATAAAAAGGGACAGTGAACCTAATCCAATTTCCCACTTGGTAGGTTTGGTTAAAATTACCCCCCAAGGCCCAATAATAATAGGCCTTTATAACTAGCTTTTGTGAGCAATTATAAACATACTTTTAGGGTTACTAATAGCCTGGATTTTTTTCTTCTAACATAATCTCCACTTGGCAGAAGGAGAGTTTGTTTTGGGATTAGGGGAGTGTCCAGGTCAGCACCGTGGTCAATGGAAGTTATTCATTTAGTGATATACATATAGATGTACAAACATACTCTGTGTACATACTCCAGCACTTGTTGAATATTTTGGCATCGTGGGTAACAGGCTGCTTAATACTTTTTGTTATTCAAGATGTATATGAAACATATATTATTTTAATATCAGTTACAGCAGAAAAAACACCAAGAAACAATGTTGGAGGTATAAAAATGTTTAGTTAAAATTGATTAGCATTAATGCCTTTTGAATGCAAGGTCATAGAGTAGTTTGAGAATTTTTATTAGAACAGAGAAGGTCAATAGGAAAATCAAATAAGTTTTCAAAATTCTGAATGGCTTGGAGATGATAAACAGTGAAACAGTTTCCATTGATGGCTGCATCGGTAGTAAAGGGGAATAGATTAAGGATATTTAATATAGGGGAGAAATTTGAAAAATATTTTACAGAGTGGATTTTTCACATAATTCGTCAACAAACTAGTTTTTTTTCCTACAAATGGCTGTTAAGGCACAGCCTACAAGATACAGGTTGAGTATTTATTTGGGATGAAATGCTACAAAACAATAAAAGTCACCATAGTCTTGTCAGACCATTGAGCTGCTCATTCATGAGAGAGAGAGACAACTGGTGATAATTTAATCTGGGGGCCACCACGTCTCTGGTGAGTGGAGAGGTCGAGAAAGAACATCCTTCTTGGTAACTTCAGCCAAAGTAGGAACCAAGCCCATGTTATTAGCGTCAGTCTGCATTGCAAACTAGCCATCCAACCAACTGAGCTAACCAACCCACTTAGAAAGTAACACACAATGTGGTTGCAAGAGGTATTACTGTTAAAAAGCCAGCATCAGGGATATAGATGATTAGCCATTGGTGTTGAATCCTTTAATCATATTTAATTATGCTATTAAATGCACATTTTAATTTTTTGTTGAAAAACAAAGTGTTCTTAAAATTTCATTTTATTTCAAATTCACTTTCTTCACAGCTCACTACCAAAGGTATAATTTCTGAGGCATGAGACCAGATGGTCTAATGTTCAATCCCTGTGTTGGTCTGAATTAGATCTTTCCCAGGACGATAGTTGGAACTCGAAACTTAGCTGCAGTAGTCCTTCTATTAGGCAATGGAAAAATCAGCCAATATTCCCAATCCTGACCATTATCAGCATGTGCCTGTCAGTGAGATGATGATGTTATATTTTGTGATATTCTCATGTTAATGTGACTTCCAACACATGCCAAATTCCACACATGAAAAATGGCTAATTGAAAGAGCACCAGATGTCGATTGCCAGGAAGCAAGAGTATTACATTTTAGAACATGTACAGATTTTTAACAAACCCAAATATGCTGGTAGTGTTTAGTCTCATTGGAGTAGACTTTCACAGTAGTGGAGTAGGCTTCTGATGCTAAAGTTTCGAAGAATTTTCTTTACATATAGGCAGCTGTTAGGACTTGGAATCATCTCTTGGAAGTAGAGGTCCAATCAAACTCTGAAACAATGCAAGGAAAGAGCAAGGACTAGGGACTAAATGGATAATGATTTTGAGAGTTAAGGCTGGTACAATGGGTTGAGCAGTGTATGGTCTTCCTCAGAACTGTGTAACATGTATGATTCCCAACACCGCCCACACCTCCCCCACCATCCCCCACCGCCTCCATTCGCATCCCCTACCCAGTCAAAAGGAACTAAAACCAATTTCAATGAGCAGCCAAAAATCAGTTCACTAAGCACAGCTTGGGGATTAAATCCGTTTGGTTTGCATAAGCTTCTGACGTACATAAATATGTCAGCATATATATTCTTAAGTCTTTTACTGTAACTTCCATAGTTCAGATCCGATATGTGATGATGGTAGTCTAGAAAATAAATCATACAGGATATCAATAATCACAGTGTATTTTAGCACTAGATAGGGTGCGATTAACTGCTTATGGTGATTAAGATAGAATTGATAAGTGTGACCCTACCTGATGTTGACCTGCTGTATGAGTTTGGCTCCTGATGCACATTGTTATCATTGCTGCAAACGCCCTGGTCCAGTCGATTATCTCGCAGGGAGCAACAATACCTGAGACCACACGATCCGCAACATAAAGTGGCTTCCCGGTTATCGTATCTCTCGGGACATTGGAACCCCGAGTGCCAGCTCCCGTTACTGTCAGACCAGCCGTGGCAGTACTCTCCCGAAGCGGCGTGAACACTGAGCAGCCAGTTAGTGAAGAAAAGGAGCAGTGTACCAAACTGAGCAGTCCCCATGGCAAGCACAAGCACAAGAAGGACTGCGGGTTTCAACAATTAAATTATAAAAAAAGCAGATCGATTTTAAAGGAGGTTAAAAAAAAAGACCTGGGCGCGTTGTTAATACTCCAGCTTTCTCAAGCGGTTTCTATCTTCTCTCTCCTCAGATATATATGCTGAATTTCAAACTGTGGACAATGCAGGGCGGAGTGCAGGAGTGTTAATTTCTCTGTTAAATGGCTCTATTCATGGCGCTCATCTTCTCAACTTCTAACCGGGGTTTCAGAGAAATTTCCATCAATAAGCAAGTCTTTTCATTAGAAACAATGGCGGGGAGCCTTTTTCTTAAAATTTCATAAAATACAAATTAAAATCGGTGCCGTGCAGTTTTCAAACACAAGTATAACATTACTAACCTTGCATTCCCTTTTGACTCAGTCTGCTGTTGGAAAAATTCTTTTTTTCACTTAAATTCTGGCAAGTGCATCCCTATAGGCTGAGCTTTCTCCACCAATCCTGATTGAAAACACCAACAAAGTCACGCCTTTAAGGATATATTGTCCGCCTCTTCGCTGAGACTCGGTTAGATAGATAGAAAGATAGCGCATCTTATATCGTGATTGTAATTTGTTATATATAATGTTTGACGAAGCAGATCAAAATAATAGTGATAAACTGTAATAGTATAGAGGTGTTCAGTTTAAAAGCTGGTACAACTTTATTCCGAGAAGATACGAAAGGTTACTTTTCAAAAATTAGGAAGTCGATGTGGTTAAGTTTAAAGTCGGTCCGGTATTTGAGGTAAAGATCAAGGGGAAAAATGGAGTTTTAAATGGAGCAGAGCTGAGAAACGATTAAAGCGAAATCTTTGCGATTTGTTCATCGTGTAACGAGCAATGAAATCCGGCCGTGCAAATGAACAGTTTCCGAATGTAAATTAAGTTCCTTAGCTTCCTGACTAACTGAAGATTAACCTATTCAAAATGAACTGGTTGAATTAAAAAAAAAGTGTTGGAGGAACTCAGCAAGCCAAGCAGCATCTGAGCAGAAAGAAAGAGTCAAAGGACAGGATTTTCCCAATCCTTGCACTATGTAGGCAATAGCAATAAATGTGGGAGAATGCCGGGAGAAGTTCGACGAGGAGTTCCTACAGGGAGAACAAAATGTCCCATTTTCCAATAGTGTTGAGTCGGGAGCTAAGGGACAGAGGCCTGTTTGTATTTTGACATCCCTTTGATTTGCAGTTTTCCATTCTCCCACCCAGGATAGAAACTCCATGGTGACAATTCCCAACATGAAAATCAAAGTGTCTTCAGCTTGCTTCTCCAGCCTTCCCTAGTAATCCAGATCTCAGGTCTCCATTACCAGTGACCACATGTAATCTTGCCCTACACCCATCAACCAGGACCTCCAGGTCCCTGTTGCCAAAGTGGAATGGCAATTTTCTCTGCTGAACATGCCTTGGGCAATTGACAAGAACAGTGCAAGGCAGTTGAGGACTGCCAGTATTTGACCGGGTGAATGTTGGACTTTAAAGATGGTATCACTGCCAGGAATCCCAGGAGTAGGTGTACCAGCAGTGACCAGTCATTTCACCTGTGGCAAGTGAGAGAATAGGATGACTGGGCTCCACAGGGGCACGGTGGATAGGTAACCAAGTGAGATGGGGAAGATAGTGTGGGAAAACCAATTAGGACTTGTGGAGAAAACCCTTCAGTAAATTTGTCAAAATTACCACATTGCAGATTTCTGCTAAAATTCAACCTAACATTTGAAATCTTCTGGACAATTCTGAAGCTCTCTCCACAGATACTGCCAGACCTGCTGAGTTTCTCCAGCACTGTCCATTATTATTTCATTCCTGTGACATCTGCAGTACTTGTTCTTATTTGAGTGGCTTAAATAACTAGTTATCAAAAGAAATTTATGTAATTGTATAGAAGAATTATACACTAATATTTATGGAGCTTTGACGTGTATTTGTTTTCTTTCCGCTCGGGAAGGTATTCAGTTTTGCTGGGGAACTGTTTCATGGACACCAATTACTCCATGATGGCTGATCCTAAAAGCTATTACTTGTGCATGGAGAGATGTCACAGAAATTGGATTGGAGAGTTTAATTTTGAATGCTGGTGCGCATACCAGTGGACCTCCTTTGTCCTCTGTTCTGTGCCTTTATAAATGGTAGGCCTGACAACTGGCACATCTAAAATTCAATGTTTTCTGCTGTCCTTGGATAGAATCAAACCCTGGAGAATCCTGCCAGAGGCAGGTTGCTAATTAGGCCTCAACGCACCAACTGGGGAGAAGTTCCTTAAGCCACCAGACATTGGATGGATCCTCACTATGGCTTGGACAAATAGATAAGAGAAAGAGGCCTCTTGCAGACAGACCACTAGGCCATTGAGAGCTCCTCTCAATTCTCTGTGGCTATAAGTGTGCTGAGTGGAGGAGCAAGTGGGCAACGGTGGGTTGGGGGTGGGGGGGGAGGTCTCCCCTCCTCAATGGTGACCTGACAACTATAGCCATTCTTTACAGTTAATGGGCACACATTCCTTTCTATCTGTTACGAGTGCCACCAGCTTCAGGAACATAGGAGTAATGAGCAGAAGTAGCCCATTTGGCTCTTCAAGCCTGCACCACCATTCAATAAGATCATGGTTGATTTACTTGTTATGAATTCCACATTCCCATCTGTGCCTGAGAACTTTTGATTTCCTTGCCCATCAAAAATCCATCCACTTCTGCCTTCAAAATATTCAATCACCTTACCTTCAGTGCCTTCTGGGGTAGAGAATGCTAAAGTTGCACAACTGAGAGAAAAAAAATCTCAACTGTATCCTACAAGGACAACCCATAATTTTAAAACACTGTCCCTTAATTCAGGATTTCCACACAACAGAAAACATTCATTCTATGACCACCTGGTGAAGACCATTTAGGACCTAATGAACGTGAAACAAATCACCCCTGTCTCTTCTAAACTCTGGTGAAAACAAACTAAGTCTGTCCAATCATACCTAGTAATACAATTAGCTCATTCCAGACATTAATCTGAACTGCCTCAAATGCTTTTATATCACTCCTAACACAAGGAGAGCAAAACTGCACACAACATTTGAGATATGGTCTCAATTGAAGCAAACATCTTTAACTCATGATTTTCTGCCTGCCTTGGCAGTACCACATTTTTCTGTGGGGCAAATGGTGGCCCAGAGTTCTAGGCCCTTTGAATGGCCCACTAGCCTCACAAATTCAACATTAAGACCCACTGCATTGTGGTTGGCTTCTAAGTATCCTCTGATTAGCCTAACTAGCTGCACAGTTACATTCAAGAGGATGGCTCACCACCAATGTTTCTTCTAATTTCTCTTTACTGTGTTTGGCTAGTTTGTTCTCCCTGTATCTGCAAGGGTTTCCACCACGTGCTCAGGTTTCCTCCCATAGCCCAAAGATATGCAGGTTAGGTGGATTGGCTTTGCTAAATTGCCCCTTAGTGCCCAGGGATATGCAGGCTTGGTGGATTAGCCAGGGTAAATGCAGGATTACAGAGATAGATTGCAAGGCTGAGTCTGGGTGAGATGCTCTTTGGACGGTCGGTGCAGACTCAATGGGCTGAATGGGCTTTTTCTGCTCTGTAGGGATTCTATGATTCTATACATTGTCCCCTTAAGATTATGTGGCCTCTTAAAGAGAATGTTGCTTGTATGCAGCCTGCCTGATCTATGTGCAGGGCATTATTCCAATTGTACATAGCTTAAAGTGAACACTGCTCATTCAGTTGCAGATGGCTAACAAATGCACTCCATGCCAACGACACCCATATCTAATGATTCAATACAAAAAATGAGTAGGCTATCAAAACACGAGGTTCATACGAAAACAATGATCACCTGGGGTGATATATCAAACGTTAGCAATATTTGGAGATTTACATCAGCATAAATTTGTGCATTAAATTTTACATCAATGCTTCCTTTCTGTTTTCAAAATTTGACCTACTTTTCTTATCATTTTATTACACTCTGTGTGAAATAGTTCCTGGTACATATTCCTAATTTTTGAAATGGATGTTGTGTATATAAGTAACAGTGTGATGGTGGAATCTAGCTACCAGGTTTCTACCAATTATTCGTAATGTGTTTTGAAGTATTCTTTCAACTAATTTCTTCTCTGTGATTGAAATGACTAATATTCAGCACAAGAGTTTAAACTTTAAACAATATTGAAATATTCCAAAGCTTGCAAATTTTACAGCATGGAGGTTTAAAATTCGTATGAAATGATCCTGGCATATACAGATTGTGTGTGCTGGTATTCTCTGGTGCTGAGGGCACCAGTAATTTTAGGTGTAATGAAAGTGGATTCTTTTTGCCTAAGGCAGTATACATCAATTTTCATAGAGATGCTGAAATCCCAAATTATCTGGGCAAGTAACCAGCCCCTGCTCCCATTCCAGTTGAAGTCCTGGATGTTGGAAGGTTAATATGAAAAAAAGCGCAAAAAAATTTTCCCTCTTTTGAGGAGGTCCCGGTCACCTCTCTGTCCTTGACCCTATCTGCCCTCTGATGGAACAAACTTCGATCTTCCTGGAGGTTTCTATGCCTCATCAGTCCCCTCAGTCCTAGGCTGGGTCTAGTATTGGCTCGAAAAGCAGGAACTCTTAATGAAATGACTTCCTGCACCTCATTACCTTTGCAATGGCTAAACCTGTAAAGACCAGTAGAAACTCTATTTCTCACAACACCAAGTGGTATGGGTATTCCCAAAAACCTTGGCTTGGACTTGTAATTCTTGCCTTGATCTATATTTGTGTAGTTTGATTTTATGTGCTGTTCTTTCATTCCCAGAATATATTAGTATCATTCAGTCAATTGGACTGATGAAATATTTCGAGTTTCAACAGTTTCTGTATGAACATTTTTCAAACTTATGTGAGGAAGAGGTGAGATCAGATTTATTTATTTCTTTAGTTAGGTAGAATGCATGTTGAGTGATTATACATGGTGCAGTTGGTGGGGGTGGTTTCTGATGAAAGCTTGATCTGAAATGTTAATTCCATTTCTGTCTCCACAAATGCTGCTTCAGATGCTGAATCTTTCCAGCAATTTCTGTTTTTATTTCAGATTTCCGAGATCCATTCTAATTTTCTTTGGTGATGTGGAGTCGGAGAACCTTTCCTCATTGTAATTTAGTTCACTATTTAAAAAAATATATATTTTAAAGGTAACTCTTCAATGACCTCATTTGGTATTATGTGTTTGCATGGTGGTAAATTTTAATTTAAGGATTTTAATGTGAACATATATTAGGCACAGAATGGCATGGAAACATAAAAACATCCAGTGTGTCTTTCATCTATTTTCTATGTCCAAATATCAAAGAGAATTGAATTTTGAAAGTTTGAATTATTATGTCTAATGCTTTTTGATAGTAATTGGAATGCTTACATTTTGTGATAATTGAAAAAGAGGGAAATACATAAATACACAGATTATATAAAGAGATTTATCCAGGAATCAGTGATAATTGGTGAATTTTTGGCTGGTGACACCTATATATAGGTATACATAACTAACTGAGCCAGTTTATTACCATGACAACTGATCTTTCATATATGTACAATATTTTGAATACACTACAAAACAGTAGCACAGCCCAGTCAGCTTAAAAAGGAATTTTAAAAGTGTAAAGAAATGTACAAAAACTGCAGTTTATATGGAATAATATAAAAGAGAAAAGTCATTACAAATTTGATAACGTAGGTGAGGCAGTGCTTCCCTCATCTCAACTGATAAGTTGCCACTGCCAAGAACCAATAATAAAAATAACATATTATATATATAATATATTACCTTTAACATAATAAAACATCCCAAAATACTTCACAGGAGAATTATGAAATATTGCACATTGTTGAAACACAGAGGATGTTAGGTCAGGTGACCAAAAGCCTGCTCAAGGAGGGTCTCAAACAGTGTTAGCTCTGGAGGTAGACAACTGCAGAGATTGTACTCCAGTGTTTAGAGCCCAGGCAACTGAAAGCACAACTACCCATGGTGGAGCAATTAAAATCAGGAATGCATAAGCAGAATTTGAGGAGCACAGATATCTTGCATCATTGTGGAACTGGACAACATTACAGAGACAGGAAAAGACATGATAAACAGATGGATTTGAAAACAATCTCAAAAGACCACAATCTTGGCTGAGCCAAACCCATTTCCTCTCCTTCTGGATGGCAAAGGTCCTGTTTATTGCTGTGAAGTCCAGTGACGGCACCTTCATGTTAAGGCATCCTCATGGTCCCTGGCCTGCTTTAGCAGTGTTATTTTCCCTGGTGGAACTGTCAAAATTCCACAACTGTTAGGCCCCAGTTTTGGAGATAGTAGGAACTGCAGATGCTGGAGCATCTGAGATAACAAGGTATAGAGCTGGATGAACACAGCAGGCCAAGCAGCATCAGAGGAGCAGGAAAGCTGACATTTCGGGCCCAGACCCTTCTTCAGGCAGCAGCTCAGAGCAGCCAATTAGCAACCATGGCATCTTTTTACACCCAGCAGAGTGAGAATATGGGCGCTCGATTTAACATCTCATCTGAAAGGTCGCACTTCTGACATTGTAGTGCTGTCTCACTACTGCACTTGGATTGTAACCTGGAGCGCAACTTGAATTCAGAAGTTGTCTCAAGGCAACACTGCAACAAACTAAGCCATTGGAGGTTAAATGTAAGCACATGAATAAAGTAGCACAGCATATGTAAAAGGAGGAAGTCAGTGAATTAAACCTTGTGGAGGTGGCTCTTAGCTGCCAGCAGGAGGTAAATATAGTCTTGTACAAGTAAGAGGTGTCTTTGGCTTGTTTATTGGATAGAGACAAACTCCAATGTTTGTTTGTTTCTTCATATGCTACTGTACACAACCGAACTGTGTTGGTGATTATGTATTTATATAAAGATATTTTTATGAATAAAGTGTATTTTTGAAATTTAAAGAAAAGTCTGTGAGAGCCCCATGTCACCTCTTTTTGGAAGGCCCACCAATGCTGGTCCACTCAGAATAGTTGTCTTCTTGTTGGATCAGAACCTTAATAGTGGATGCCACTTGCCAAGAGCTGCTAGCCAATGAGAGGGTGTCAACTCTGTTGAATCATGGTGCCGTGGTGGTGGCCACAGTTGGTATATTTTAACCCAAGGCCACAGATTGTTGCTGGATCCCAGGCTAGGAATAAAAGATGGCAGAAGGGGCAGGGTAGAGGTTTGGGTGCAGTGGGAGCAGTAGCAAGATCAGGGGTGTGACTCTGAGTGGGCTTCCCTTCATGATGCTGGCACTGAGTGCCTTTGAATGAGGGGCCCCCACCGTCCATCCCCAGAAACCTAAAGCAGTCTGCACAAGTACACTTGTCACGGTGCCCGCATGGTGAGCACCCTGTATGCCACTGGGTTAACACCAGAATGAGACCCACAAGTGGGCATTAATTTCACACGAAAGCATCTCAATTGGTAGTGCGATGGACTAGCCATCCATAGGTCTTCCTCTCACAGACTTAATCAGGATCTACACCTGCTAGTCTCCCATTTAAATGCTTCCCCATGTAACCTACCACAGAGAGGACAGAAGTTTCCATCGAAGGCCATTAATTTACAGAGGTAGTTGAATCATCTAGAGCTAATATCAGTATTTGAAATATGACAGTGTGTTTACTTTATCCTCATTTTATTTCTTCAGAATTGTTCAGACAACACGCACTTGAATCTTGCCGCAAAATCATTAAAGTGACTGCAGGTGGATATCCTTCAGACCTCCACAAAAAATAACACAGAGCCAGCCAGGAAGGAGTGCAGAGCTGAAATTTGTCTCTGATTTTCTGTCTCGTGTTGATTAAACATTTTAGCACCACATAAATTACATAAATGGAAGTAATAGTCAACAAGACTGAAATTTTAAGCGCAAGTTTCCCAGTTCACAGAACAGTATGCTAACAAATGATGCAAATTGTCCACTGTGACAGCATGTTTAGATAAGAATTTCTTCAGGGCACAGCAATTTTACACTTTAGCTCATAATTTTTAATAGAAAACATCTGAGCTAACCCAGATGTCCTTTACAACCTGATATAGTGTGTATGTGTGTGTGTGTGTGTATGTGTGAGTGTGTGTGTGGGAGACTCTGTGTGTGCATGTGTGTGCGCACGTGTGTGAAGGTATTTACTGTGGAAAAAGTCATTGTGGTTACAATTGATATACATCAAAGTGTTTTGTGGTGTCATCGATTTTAAGATAAAGAAAAAAATATCACGGCAATTTGTTTCAGAGTGAAAATGGAGGAAACATTGAAGCTAAAAATATTGAAAGATATGTTGTTGATATAAGCAAATGTGAAAACACGCATTTTTGAAACAGTGGGAAAATTTTTAAAATGGCTGCAAAAGTGGAATCCAGTTTGCAATTATCTGCTGTCAGCTTAATGTTGAAACGTTTTACAATCTCCTCAATGAGCACGTCTCGAGGCACCTCTCTCTCTTTCTCTCTGTATCTTTCCCATCAACAGTAGTACTCACTTCTTACGTAAGTGCAGGAGGGTCTGACATTAACCCTCCAGCCTCAAGTTTCCACCTCCAACCAAGGATATTGGTTGACTTGTGTGTACCCTCACCACTAATTTAAATATTTGTGAAGGTCATCAGGCAGCGACACCATGCAGGGTTGGACCCAGAAATGCATCCAGTATCAGGCTCCCCACCATACAGCAAAAATTCAGGACAATATGTTGTGTTCATGGCACAACAAATTTTCAGCAAAATAATCCTGAGATAGCACCCACAGCACCATCTAGTGCCTATCAACGGGACAGACCATGTCTGAACAGCTATGTTGAACCTTTTGTAATTACACCATTTGTTTTGGGAAGGTTAACACTGTAGATTTGATTTCATGAGGCTTGCTGGCACTTGTTGGTGGCTTCACATGCCCAATTTATACTGTTCAAATTTTGCAAGGGAGGATTTTGCTGCGCCAAATGAGGCAACAGCAGGCAAGCAAATGTCTCATTTAAAATTTTATAATTATTTGCATAAAATCCCATGCTGCATTTTAAAAGCTTTTGGCAAATCTCCACTTCCAGCAAACATAGGTGGGTACATGCCAGATGTACAGGCCTGGCCAGCTTTAGCAATAGACTTAAAGGAAACTTGCTATCATGTGAGTTGAGGTGCACTGTTGTTTTATGATGAGTATTTATCTTCTTCTGCAATACTCTATTTTGCTCAAGTGCTTCTGCAGTCGTTTGAATTGTTTCAAATTCCTCAGGAAAATATATTTGTGCAGTCCTTAAATTTGTTGCAAATACTAAATTGTGCTTCAACTGTAGCTCAGTTCGTAGCAGTTTTCTTTTGGAGTCACAAGGTTCGGACTTCATGCCTCAATCCAGGACTTGTGCACAAAAATCAAGACAGATGCTGCAGTGCAGTACTGATGGGGTGCTGTCTTTTGGATGAGACATTGACCTCTGATGTCATCTTGCAAAAGATACCATAACGTTACTACAAATAAGTGCAGTTAAGCCTGGTTTCCTAGTTGATAATAGTTTCTCAGTAAATATCACAAAAACAGATTATCTTATCGTTACAATTGTTTATGAAAACTTCCCAGGAGCAAATTGCTTGCTGTGTCTCCTACGATATAACAGTGTACATCCTTCAAAAGTAATTAATTCAGTATTAAGCACTTTGAGTCATCTAACGATTGTGAAAAGCGCTATATAAGTCCAAGTCTTTTTTTAAATAAAGCCATGAAGATGGAATATATTTGGGGATTCTTATTGTGTTCTATGAAATAGATGAAGAAAAATAATTTCATGAGTTGAACCTTCCATGTTGAGCACAATGTGCTCATTCCTGCTAATGCTCAAAGACTATATATATCCTGTGATCCTTTCTTTGGCATTGGTGTTTCACTGTACAGAGTGTTTCCCATCTATTCCATCTGTTGCAGGCTGAATTTCCAATAATTTCACCGGCTGGAACGTCTATGAAGTTCACAACAACATTAAGCTTCTTTGTTACAGAATCTTTTCAAAACACCACGTTTAGATTTGTTCTATATTTTGCCAAGGCATAAGCATGCAGACAAACATCGGTAAACTTATTTTGGCACTTTTGATATGGCGACATGTTTCTGCATCTGCACGCAGAATTTGGAAGCTGCTTTAATGTGGTCTGTAATATCCACCCCATACGGCTTGGAACGGGATTTAACAAACTTTTGGCTTAAAAGAAGAAAGCTCATCCTTCCCAGCTGAAACTTTGGCATAAGGATCTCTGAAACATATCCAAAAGTATTTCATTACACATATTTTCTGTTGCTGTTGCTATTCTTTATTTTATC
This sequence comes from Rhincodon typus, assembly GCF_021869965.1. Lineage (NCBI taxonomy): Eukaryota > Metazoa > Chordata > Chondrichthyes > Orectolobiformes > Rhincodontidae > Rhincodon > Rhincodon typus. Next base: position 30,677,783 of record NC_063345.1, on the reverse strand, counting down.
CTTTGCAATAAAGGCTTTCTTCTGACCACAGAAAATATATAGAGAGGCCACACAAAAATGAAGGGAACACTTTACCTTGCAAAATTTGATGCAACTAGTCCTTGTAGTTGGTAGCAAAGGGATATCAGTGCTATGGGTGGATGCAGTTAGTCTTTGCACGAAACTGGTGCTTATATTAATTGAATTAGTAATTATTTTCAGTAAGAATGATCTACTTCTACACATCTTTTGACAACAATAAAAACTGACAATATCTTTTGAAACATGTGAAATAATATTTGGAGAGACTCATGCAAGGAACAGGGATAATTAGCAACCAGTTAGAAAGCCAACTGGCTTTTACTGCATGGGATTGGAATAGAAGATTAAAGAAGTGTTGTTACAATTTATACAACTCTGGTGAAACCACATCCATATTACTGTATGCAGTTTTGTATTTAAGGTCTTTAAGGAGAGCTATACTTACATCGGAAGTGGTAAAGTGAAGGTTCACTCAACTGGCCTATCAGAAGAGAGCATTGAATATATTGTGCCTAAAGTCTCTGGAGTTTAGATGAATGAGAAGTAATCTGATTGAAAGATGCAAGTTTATGAAAGGCTGTGACATGATAGATACTGAAAGTTCGTTTTCCCTGGTTGAGGAATCTGGAATGCAGCGGCACAGCTTCAGGATAAGCAGCGGGTCATAGGACTGAGATTAGGAGAAATTCCTTCACTTAAATGTTTAGAGATAACAAAGTGTAGAGCTGGATGAACACAGCAGGCCAAGCAGCATCAGAAGAGCAGGAAAGCTGACGTTTCGGGCCCAGACCCTTCTTCAGAAATGGGGGAGGGGAAGGGGATGCTGAAATAAATAGGGAGAGAGGGGGAGGCGGATGGAAGATGGATAGAGGAGCAGATAGGTGGAGAGGAGACAGACAGGTCAAAGAGGCGGGGATGGAGCCAGTAAAGGTCAGTGTAGGTGGGGAGTTAGGGAGGAGATAGGTCAGTCCAGGGAGGACGGACAGGTCAAGGGGGCAGGATGAGGCTGGTAGGTAGGAGATGGGGGTGGGGCTTGAGGTGGGAGGAAGGACAGGTTAGGGAGGCAGGGTCAAGCTGGGCTGGTTTTGGGATGTGGCTGGGGGAGGGGAGATTCTGAAGCTTGTGAAGTCCACATTGATACCATTGGGCTGCAGGGTTCCCAAGCAGAATATGAGGTGCTGTTCCTGCAACCTTCGGGTGGCATTGTTGTTGCACTGCAGGAGGCCCAGGATGGACATGTCCTCTAAGGAATGGGAGGGGGAGTTGAATTGGTTCGCGACTGGGAGGTGCAGTTGTTTGTTGCGAACTGAGCGCAGGTGTTCTGCAAAGCGGTCCCCAAGCCTCCGCTTGGTTTCCCCGATGTAGAGGAGGCCACATCGGGAACAGTGGATACAGTATACCACATTAGCAGATGTGCAGGTGAACATCTGCTTGATGTGGAAGGTCTTCTTGGGGCCTGGGATGGGGGTGAGGGGGAGGTGTAGGGGCAGGTGTAGCACTTCCTGCGGTTGCAGGGAAAAGTGCCGGGTGTGGTGGAGCTGGAAGGGATTGTGGAACAGACAAGGGAGTCACGGAGAGAGTGGTCCCTCCGGAAAGCAGATAAGGGTGGGGAAGGAAAAACGTCTTTGGTAATGGGGTCAGATTGCAGATGGCAGAAGTGTCGGAGGATGATGCATTGGATCCGGAGTTTGGTGGGGTGGTACGTGACGACGAGGGGGATTCTGTTTTGGTTGTTATTGCGGGGAGGGGGTGTGAGGGATGAGTTGCAGGAAATGCGGGAGACACGGTCGAGGGCGTTCTCGACCACTGGGAAGCAGATGAGAAAATGGAATTGAAACATGATCGTATTGAATGGCAAAGCAGGTTCAATGATCCATAAAGTCCACTCCTTCTCATATTCATAGAGTCATTGTCATAGTCATACAGCACAGAAACAGACCCTTCAGACTAACCAGTCCATGCCAAATATAATCCTAATCTAAACTAGCCCCAACTGCCTGCACTTGACCCATATCCCTCCAAACATTTCTTATTCACGTTCTTATCCAAATGTCTTTTAAATGTTGTGACTGTACCCACATTCACCACTTCTTCTGGAAGTTCATTCCACACACAAACCTCTATGTGTAAAAATTGCATCTCACGCATCTTTTTTAAAACTTTCTCCTCTCTCCTAGCCTTGAAATCCTCACCCCTTGGGAAAAGATACCTGCCATTCACCTTATCTGTACTCCTCATGATTTATGTTCTTAAACAGCAGGAATAATTGTAAAATATTGCAAGAAGAGAAAAATCATCATAATGGGAAAACTGCCAGACAAATCAAATTAGTCTGGACATATGAGAGATGATGCATTTTGTGGAACAAAGAATGGGACAATATACTCTGCAGCTATGAACTGAAAGACGTTGTGGTTCCTGGGAAATTTAGGACTGTCACCTTATACAACAGTTCTGAATGTGCAACTTACTTAAAATGAAAGTGTAAGCAGACAAAGTTACAAGAGAAACAGGAGCATTTTGGATTTCATGAATAGATTTATGGAGTATGAAAAGAAATTAAATATTTAAAAAAATATTCATTAGACCAAAGTTAAATGTGCTTAAAGCACCATTGCGTCCTGTTCTCATCTGTTTAAACTATTCATCTTGGAATGCAAACATAATGCCAACTTCTTTTGTTTACTGTGAACCATCTTCTTAAAATAGAATAGGCCTCTTTTTCAAATAAAAAAGCAGGTAATAAGAAATAATACATGTAAGAATAAATTGTAGTTTCAAATTGTCAAACAAAGGTATCAGAGGAAATGTAGGCTGAACTGTTGCAAGGTGTCTGCAGACTATAGAGCTGAGGGCTATTGCATCCTGTCATTAAGGGATCAGTGGGATTCACATCATGCAAGATGAATTATGAATGCTTAAGATGGTATACAAAATCCTCATGGATTTATTTACAAATAATTGTTTTACTGATTCATTTGCCAATGTGCATAAGGATAGAACTCTGTGCTTGATAAGACAGCAACCTGAGCTGCTGTGCCTCAAACCTGCTTGGCTATTCAGTAAGATCATGGCTGATTTGATTGTAACCTCAACTCACATTTCTGCTGACCTCTGATAAGCGCAGGGGTGAAAGGATATCAAGAATCTATCTACCTCTGCCTTAAAAATACTGAAAGACTCTGCTTCCACTGTCTTTTGATGAAGAGTGTTCCAAAGACTGAAGATACTGTGTAAGAAAAATATTCTCCTCACCTCTGCCTTAAATGGAGACGAAATGAGCTGCTCACACAAAAAGGACCATATTTTCCACATCTGTCCTGTCAAAACCCCTCAGAATCTTATTTGTTTTAATCAAGCTACTGTTGTTTTTGGCCATAATAGCTTTGTTGCTTTGAGAACTAGACATACTAATAATCCATGCACCTGGATGAATCATATCATCAACTGCCATGTGAAAGCCAGTAGAAAGAAGCTAGAGGATGCATACACAGTTACTTGGAACTGCAAGTTGTAGTCTGAGCTATTAAATAGATCTGTACATGTTTTTAAATAAGCTGAATCTAAACTACTTAATGTACATAATTTTCCAATAATATAAGAAATATGATAGTTGCCCGGTGCTCTTATAAATTCTGAGACAAACTTACCCAACCTATCATCATAAGACACCCACATCAGGAATTAGTTCAGTACATCTTTGAACTGCTTTCAATGCATTTTGCGTCCTTCCTTAACTAAGGAGATTAATACTGTATAGAAGCTTCAGATGTGGTCTCACCAATATCCTGTATAACTGAAAAATAATGTTGTTGCCAATATATGGGCTTCGACCGATGAGGACATAGGCTTTTCATTCATGGGCCTTTTCACCATGGAATAATCAGGGCAGAAGTGGGAAAGTAATGAAGTCCTACCTGCCACACTTCCAACTCATTAAATGCATCCCCTCCCCCACCAAAACAGCCATAAAAGGGAACAGTCCAAAATTCTGCCAGTTGAATCACATGACCAGTACTTTGAATTATGAAAAGTAGGGTTACAAAAGTCAGGTATAGAGTGGAAAAGACAAGAAGACACTTTGGGCTGCATTGTCCTTTTTTGGGCTGTGTGTCCCTTAGCACAAAGTGTTCTTGCTGCAGCATTACAATGAAATTTGCCCATGCAGCCTGAGGTGTGGCATTGAAATGTAGAATTGGAATTTAAGTGGATTGGAAAAGTAACATGTGGTTTCTTAGAGGCTGGCATATATTGAGTGCCAATATCTGAGTATGTGGGGTGCAAGTGGCTAGACCCCATGGTGTGACCCCTGAGATGTTGGTTCCTGATGTCAACATGGAGTTAAGCAGCAAGTTGAAGTAATCAGGTACCCGCTCTGGCTCTCATGTTGAGAATTCTTGGCATCTAGTTTGCTCACAGCAGATGGAAAGATATATAGCTAAATATTAATGAGGTGAGGTGTGGAATTAATAAGGTCATTAACAGGCAATTATCCATTTAAGGCAACTCACTGTTCCCTAATGAAAATCTCACTTTGATTTTCAGAACTTAAGTAAAAGATGACACGAGTTACTCCTGACATCAAGATACTGCGATTCTGCCACATTTTTCCTAAAGCTCACATTGATTCTGCTGTTATTTTATGAGATGGGCCGAAATAGAATACAAAATTGACACACTGGAGAAGACAATTCTTGTGGCATAGAATAGCTTCTGAACTGAATGCTACATCAGAAGCTGAACAAGTAAATATACTTCTGTATAATTGGGAGGATAGCAAATGATCTTATTTCTTATTAAAGGATAAAATAATCAACATATTCAAAGAGGCACTGAATGCTTTCAATAATTTCAACCTTAGAACTAATAACATTCTTGAAAGTATGAAATTTAGCAGAAGAAAATAGTGTCTAGGGGAATCCATAGATGACTTCATTCATGATCTCTACAGAAGAGATACAACTACGGTGATTTAAAGTCAGAATTCATAACAGACCAAATTGTTATCAGCATTACTGATAAGTCTTTGTCAGACTTATTACGCTCCAAAGCAGATCTGAATCGAGAGAAAGTCGTACAATTAGTGAATGAAGCAGAGATCTAGAACTAACTTGGATCAATCTAAGGGAAGAAGATAAAACTTGGACAAGTGATAACATATTCAGTTCATAAGGTATCAGAACCGCTAGAGATGTATGTGACAATCCAAGGGGTAGAGCAGATACCATACATTAAAACATGTTGCCAACTCGAGAGCAAATAAACCCGACAGTCAGAACCTTTCACTATCATTCTGCCTCCACCCCGCCTCCCACTGTCTTTATTTTCAGCTCCCCCTACCCCCATAGCCAGTCCTGAAGAAGGGTAACACCCGAAACATTGACTGCTCCTTTCTTCCAGATGCTGCCTGGTTTGCTGTGTTCTTCCAGCCTCCTGTTTGTTTACCTTGTATTCCAGCATCTGCAGTTTTTTTTGTCTCTAAGTCAGAAACAGTGCCCAGCTATTAAAACCAAGTGTTTTTATTGTAAAATGAAAGCTAATTTTCAGAAAATGTGCTAAAGCAGGACATACCTGTAGAAAATCAAAAGATCAAACCAATAACCACACAAAAAAAAGTTAAAAAAGACTTTCTTGAGGAAATCAATTACATTGCAAAGATCAGGGCCCAGTCTAACTCAGCCATCAACCTTGTGCTCACTGACCTACATGGACTCCATTTAAGCAACACTTCAATTTTAAAATTATCCACTTATTTTTAAATGCCTCTATTGCTTTGTCATAGGCTTCCAACATCTCTCCACTCTGGGACTGTGCTCATCTGGTTCCATTCTTATCTATTGTTATGAAATCACGTTTTAAAAAACTGACTTTATGAACTTATTGTTTGGAAACCACAAAATGATTTTCTTAATAAAAAAACAGAAGTCACATGCCAAGGATTTGAAATCACTGTAAAAGATGGATGACTATTTGTATCGCTGTACCTTTGATATTAATTGGAGCCTTCCTGTCAGAAAAGCCTCAGAAGGAACAAATTGCCTGGAGGAATAGATATTTTTGATCAACCTATTCAGATACCTCTGGAACAGGTAGGATTTGAATCTGGGCATCCTAACTCAGAAGTAGGGACACTACCATTGTGCCAAAACAGCCTTCTGTTTTATATTGTTCTCAGAAGTGCTACTATGCACAACTGAGCAACTTTCACACTCCTGGAATCGCTGTGAATTTTTTTGTGTTTCTTTCCTTTTAATTACCACCAATAATCATCCACGCAGCCAATTAAATATTTAAAAGCAAAGCCTGTTATGGGCACTGCAAACCAGCATATGTCTGGAGTGGAGCACTGGGGGGGGGCGGCGGGGTGGGGGGTGGTGTGGGTAACAGGGTGGAAGTTGGGAGAAAGGGAAAGGACAAAATCATAATGGAGTTGGAGGGGAAATAAAGCACTGTAACCAACCCCCCCATGTTGCTTACCACTTACTAAAGGCATTGAGAACATTGATGGACACTGCATGCTTCGTCTCTCAAGGACACCCGGGCACAAATGTAACTGTGGACACTACCCTCTGCTTGAAGGAGTATGATTTGGGGGCATCTCCTAGCAATTAACAAAGCTTGCAAAGAATCAATTGGATATTCAACTGTTTGGAGACAAGCCATTACCATATAATCACTTGGATAATGGGATTCTGGCTATGAAAGGAATTTGTTCAGATGTCATCTAAAGATATGTTCCTGGAATCCACTGTAACACAGAAACAGTGTCATATGACAAGCCAGATAACCCTTTGTGTGTTTAAGTATCTATTTTCTCAACAGACCAGACAAGCACATGTTGCTTATAAGAAGTAAGAAGTAAGAACCCTCCTTACTTCCCAGACAACTTGCAAGTTTCAGACCCTTTTTGCTTTTTTTTATTCTTCATTTACTCCATCTGAGATTTTAAAAAGAAATCAACCTCACAGTTCCAGAAGGACAGATAAACTGTCCAACTACATGTTCTAGCCACCCTGACACTAGGCTCAGGAGAACCACAAACTCAGTCTGAAACTAGACAGGTCTCCTATATTCAAGAAGCATTTAGTGTTTTACTTTACATTTCCTAATCTATCTCATTTTGTAATCTATTTGTGTCTTTGTGGTCTTTTGTGTGAAAACAGGGGTGCTTTTTTTCTTAGACTGTGTTAAATACAATAAAACAAATTGTCTTTTTAAAATGCACAAGGAAACTTGCCTGTTTCTATATCTTGTAATCACAGCATGTAAACAGTAAAACATTCATAATAGCTTCTTTTCAGATTGCCAGACCATTATCTCTGTTCTTCCTGAAGGATCTAATCTTGGCGCTCTCCTATTTCTCATCTACATTATACCTCTCTATTCAGCAATCTGAAATCACAGTATCAGTTTTCAAATGATCACTAATGATACCCAGGTCTGCTAACTGCCACCTCTCTCAGGACCTCTGCTAATTAGCAGACTGTATCTCCAACATTCAATTTGATTTGATTTGGTTTATTGTAGGCACATGTACTAAGTACAGTGAAAAGCACTGTTTTGTGAGCAGTACAGGCAGATTTTAGCAAACAAGGGCATACAGATCATATGAGACAACAAGGTGCAGGGCTGGATGAACACAGCAGGCCAAGCAGCATCATAGGAGCAGAGAGGCTGACGTTTCAGGCCTAGACCCTTCATCAGAAAAGGGGGAGGGGAAGGGGGTTCTGAAATAAATAGGGAGAGAGGGGGAGGCGGATAGAAGATGGATAGAGGAGAGGATAGTTGGAGAGGAAACAAACAGGTCGAAGAGGCGGGGATGGGGCCAGTAAAGGTGAGTGTAGGTGGGGAGTTAGGAAGGGGTTAGGTCAGTCCAGGGAGGACGGACAGGTCAAGGGGGCGGGATGAGGTTGGTCGGTAGGAGATGGAGGTGCGGCTTGAGGTGGGAGGAGGAGATAGGTGGGAGGAAGAACAGGTTAGGGAGGCAGGGACGAGCTGGACTGGTTTTGGGATGCGGTAGGGGGAGGGGAGATTTTGAAACTTGTGAAATCC
>NC_063345.1:30562278-30659710 GCF_021869965.1 Rhincodon typus | reverse complement strand
CCAGCTCTGCACCTTGTTGTCTAAGTACCCTGAATGTTGTCACATAACCACAGGTCACAGGCTGCTGTGTAGCTCTTGAGGAACAGGCTGTGTCTGGAGTTTACTCTATTAGTTGAGCTGTAAGTAAACCCACCAGAGATTTTCAAATTGGATTGAGTGGTTTATTTTTGTGAAGTATATTCTATACCTTTCTGTCCTTGAGCATTCCTGTTTATCATTGCTGCCTCATTTGGTGGTTGCATCTATACCTGCCAGGGCTCTAACAGTTGGAATTCTATCCTTAAGCCTCCACCTCTTTACCTCTCTCACTTTCCCTTAACATATTCCTGAAAACTTCGGTCAAAAAAGTAAGAGCTGTGAATTCCAAGGCAGAGTGACACATTGGATCCAAAATTAGCTGAGAGGCAGGAAGCAGAGAGTGATGTGGAGGGATGGTTCAATAGCAGGAATTTTTTTTCCAATGGGATTGTGCAAGGTTGGTGCTGGAGCCTGTTTGTGGTATTCAGTAATGATTGGACATAAATCTTGTAGTATGACCAAGACACTTGTCGATGACACAAAAATTAGTCGGGTAATAGGAGTATAGCAGTAAATTGCAAGAAGATATCAACAGACTGGTGAGCTGGCCAGAGCAGTGCCAAGCAGAATTCAATCTGGAAAAGCATGTGGAAATACACCTTGGGGAGGGCTAGCAAGTCAAAGGATTACAATATAAATGGTAGGACCCTGGAAAGTGCACAAATTCCTCAAGGTAGCAGGGCAGGTTAATAAGGTGCTTAAGAAAGCATATCAGATATGTCACACGGGAGGCTGTTCCTGTGCTCCATGTGTGAGAAGGGCTTCACTCGGTCAGCGTGCTTGCTGCAACACCAGCGAGTTCAGATTGGGGAGAGGCAATTCACTTGTTCTGTTTATGAGAAGGGCTTTACAAATTTGTTCAACCTGCTGAGGCACAAGCAGGTTCATACGACCGAGAGACATTTTAAATGTGCAGACAGTGGGAAGTGCCTTAAGAGTTCCTGGGCCCCATTTCTGAAGAAGGATCTAGACCCGAAATGTCAGCTTTCCTGCTCCTCTGATGCTGCTTGGCCTGCTGTGTTCATCCAGCTCTACACCTTGTTTTGTCAGATATGTGCCTTTTATTAGCCGAGGCACAGAATACAAGTGCAAGAGATTATGCTGGAATTGTATAAAGTGCTGGTTAGATCACAACTGGAATAACTTGCATTGTTCTGCTCGCTACATTATAGGATGGCTGTGATTGCACTAAAGAGTGTGTGAAATTTAACAGGTTGCTGCCTGGGCTGGAGGGTCTGAAGTACGTGGAACGATTCGATAAGTTGGGGTTGTTTTCCTGGGATCAGTGAAGGTTGAGAGGGTACTTGATGGAGGTGTATAAGAATTATGAGGGGCATAGATAGTGTGCATAGGCAGGCACTTTTTCCATTATTATAGGGATCACTAACCAGGTTGTGTAATTTTAAGGTAAGAGGTAGAAGGCTAAGATGAGATTTGAGGGAAAATGTTTTCACCCATCGGGTAGTTGGAGTCTAGACCTCAGTGCCTGAAAGAGGCACCAGAAGAGTCAGAACCTCTTTTAACACTTAAGCCATGTTTAGATATTCTCTTGTGTTGCCATCGCCCTTGGGGCTTTGGGCCAAAAGCTGGAAAATGGGATTAGTGTAATCAGATTTGTTGACAGATCTGAACATAATGGGCTGAATGACTATCTCCTTCATAGTACGTAACAGAGTCTTTGGGTGGCCATATGCAGCAAGACCTAGGTAACATCCAAGTTTGGTGTAGATGTTACTTGCTACTTAAGTGTCAGACTTCATCTTCATCAAAATATATTCTAATCATCACTCCTTGACATTCAATTGTATCATCATCACTGATTTCCCCCATTATTAATGTCCTGGTGATTACTGTTAACCAGAAACTGAATCGGACCAACTATGTAAATACTGTAGCTATAACTACAGATTAGAGGTTGGTAATGTGCACCAAATAACTCACCTCATATCTACCCTTGCCTGTCCACCATCTACAAGATGCACTTCAGGAACTGACCAAGGCTCCTCTGATGGCACCTTCCAAACATAATCACAACCACCTAGAAGGTTAATGGCAGCAGAAGCTTGGGAACACCACCTGCAAGTTCTACTGCAAGCTACACACCATCCTGACTTGGAACTATATCACCATTTCTTCAACTGTTGCTGACCTGAAATCCTGGAACTCCCTTCCTCACAACCTACCTACAGCAGATGGAGTGCAGGAGTTCAAGAAGAAAGCTTATCACCATCTCCAGGGTAGTTAGGAATGAGCAATAAATACTTGCATAGTTGGTGACTTCCACAACCCATGAAAGGATTTTTAAAAATGTAGCCTTCAACCTACATCCACGATACCGAGGCAGACATGTCTCACGATGAAAACTATCCAGTGGTGCGTAGCTACTAAACCATCGGCATATCCTAATTTTTGCTTTTTATTTTTTTACAGGTAGAGCAGGTAAAATTGCTAGATCGGTTTACTTTTAAGAAGCCAGCTGTGGGAACACTCTACTTGACTGCAACACATCTGATTTATGTAGAATCATCAGAGATTCGCAAAGAGACATGGGTACGTAGTGACATTTTTCTTCGCTACTTTTAAATCGCATTTAAAAGCAGAAGTTCTCACTTTACCGAACACACCTGATGGGAATGTTGCAAATTTGAACCCAATGCACCATATAATTTTTGAGCTCCATTGACTTCAATGAAATGTAAACTGAGCCATTGATCTAAACGTGTTGTTTGAAATTTTTGAATTTAGAGTTGAATTTTTGATGATTTTGTGAAAACCTTTATGTTTTAAGATATTTTATGACACTACAGTGGTGACTGAAGTTAGTATTACGAGTCACCAAGGTTTAAAGAAGAAGGGAAGTAATGCTCAGGTGATGCAAAACATGATTATTCAATGCCTGAGATGTAGAAGAATGGAAAAGTCAAGGGAGCAAAGACATCTAACTCATTCTTTTCTCAAAACAGTTAGTAAACTCATGCATTTTGATTTTGTGAGCCAAGAGGTAAGTAAGAAAAAAAAGTAGGATGATATATTTAGGAGCATAGAAGGAACAAGAAAGAAACATTTGAAATTTGCTGGGATAAACCATATTGGACTGTTTTTTTTCAATCCAGGGTTCACATTCATACCTCATTCTAATAACATTTCTCACAACTTACAGCTATCCCCAAGTAGGAGAGCTGTGAATTGACTTTCAGTTCGTGGCGCAATATGTTATAAGATAACAGGCTTTTCTTGTGGCACTTAAATTCTAAACAAGCCAAGGCAAATGGGATGTGTGTGTTTCCTGTAATGACACTTGTGATCCAGTGTCAAATGGATTTGACTAACTTTAGCCCAATTCCTAACTGACATTTCTTCATGGTTTATACTCAATTTCAGATTCAGAATTCTTATTTCTAATCAGAAGCCACCAAATGAAATCAAAGATAGGTATCATTTATTCTTTTCTCCTTCTGGCAGAATGCTATAGTAGTGTGTTTGCCACTAGACAGCAATCATATCAGTTTTCACTTCAAATTTTAATTAATAACTTGATCCAACAAAGAGAATTGGGAATACTGTATGCAGAGAGCTGGTGTTGAAACTGCTGTTCACAAATGGAAAAGTAGTAGAGCATTGTAAGGCCATTGATAAAATTAAATTCTAATTTTTGAAATAATACTTCACAGATTTTACACCATCATATTTCAGCGATAGAGAAGCTGCCCCTTACATCTACAGGATACCCATTGCTGATTCATTGCAAGAACTTCAGAGTTGCTCATTTTGTTATTTGTCGAGAACGTGATTGCCATGATGTTTACAGTTCACTTCTCAGACTGTCACAACCAGGTACCATATCTTAGTGTGTAAATTGTACTTTAACCGTTGTATAGTAATTCTTTCATTGATGTAAGCTTTTGAAGATGCTACTATTGATGTATTCCATGTGGTCTGTACAAAAGTATGTATTTATATAGCGCCTTATCACATCAGAAAAATGTGCACTGCTACTTTGATGTGCTGCTTATGAAGGTAATCATGACAGCTGATTTGTACACAACAATATCCCAAGTAGGAAAGCAGTAAATTAACTTGCAGGTCGTGGTGCAATATGTTATAAGACGATAGGCTTTATTTTTCAAACTTAAATTCAAAACAAACTGAGGCAAATGGGATGGGAGTGTTTCCTGTCCTAGTCTAATGATCCAGCATCAAATGGACTTGGTCATTTACATTATCAATAGTTTAACAATGTTGAACTCTCATTCATAGTGGGTGGAGAGAAAAAAAAGGAAAAAAATTACATTGATGCTTTTAAGGCTGACAGATATTGTTGGGCCCTGTCTGATGCTAAAATTGGGTGAGAAATGAAAAAAGTGGGAGACTGCCACATCAACAAAAATGATTTGTCTTTGTGTTGTACTCTTAATGTTGAAAAATGTTCCAAGGAGCCTTACAGAAATATAAGCAAGCAAATCTGATGCTGAAGTAAGAGAGAAGATGTACTAAGGGAGTGAGTAAAAACTTGGGCAAAAAGCTGTAGGAATTTCCTGAACTTACAGCTTAGATGGCTAATGGTACAGCTAACACTGTTGAAATGAAGGGAGTGGAAGATGTATAATTGCCAGAGTTAGAGAAGTGCAGAATTCTTGGTAGGGCTGCAGAACATTATAAATAAGAAAGTTTAAGATTCTGAAAAAACTGGAATCTGAATCTGAAATTAAAGCATTGCAGACAGGACTAGTGTGGGAACTAATGAAGGTCAGTGAAAATTTGCTGATGGTTGAGCAGGATTTAGTGTGGAACCAACACCCGTGGCAATATTTTGGATGAACTGAAGTTTATATTGGACTTGGAGCTGGCCAGGAGAGAATCGGAATAGTTCAGTCTGTGGTGAGAGGCGTGGAGAAGGGTTTTGGCAAGAGATTAGCTAACGCAAGAAGGAGAAAGAGTGATGTTACAGAGTAGAATGTTAGGTACTCTTTGTGATAGGAGACAAGCAGCTCAGAGGTCTAGCAGATTAATTGCTGTTTAAAAAAGTTTTTTCACATCTTGCATTTGCTTTTTTTTAGTTCTTGATCTGTTCACAAATGGGAACAGTTTCTCCTTATCTACTTTGTCTAGATCCCTCATTTTGAAAAACTCTGTCAAATCTCTGCTTTGCCGCCTCCATTCCAAGGAAACCTGTTTCAATTCTGAATAAATATGTGGCATAGAAAGCATTCACTTGAATTATTCTATTCTGTTAAGAATTCCTGGGTTGTACAGAAGCCCATGCGAAAGATCCAGGAATTGGTGAATTGACTTACGCAAACAAAAGCTGATTTTCAGGGACATTAACCTGTTAATAAATATTCAGAAGATATAAGTAGACCTCTTTGCTAAAACACCTTCTGCATAACTAGATGGATAGGCTAGTCACTTGGCTGGAATTCTCTTCCCAATAATCAACTGTAAAATCCAAAAGGATATTTGGTCCTTGTGTAATCACAGAAGCAAGTGAATCAGTGACCTTCTTTGATAACCTTCTTGACTTTAACTGATTAAGCTTCAGAATGACAACGCACACATCTGGGTTCCAAAAATTTTGATCGGCTGACCTGCACTAAGAAGCTCATATGTATCAGTGAAGTGTGTTCCCAAGGGAAAGAATATGCATTACATATTGGAGACAGGAACCCCACAGCTGGATGTAGATTGCTCAGTGGCTGAAATTGGAGACATTCAACAGAGTCATAAGTTTCCACATACGTAGGAAACTTGGCAGATCAAAAACAGTGGAAGATATAGAATGGTACTTAACACTTTTAGTAATGGCGTACATGTGAACTTCTTAATTGCTAATTGTTGAAAACATTCCTCTAATACAGCAAGCGTTTAACTACTATTAAATTTTTTGAAAATATTATGTGTATTTCAGTGGTGTTTGAAGAACTTTATGCTTTCTCATACAACCCTAAGCAGACTGAAATGAGCAGAGGAATGGGTTGGAAAATAATAGACATAAAAGAAGATTTCCAGCGTATGGGAGTACCAAACGAATACTGGGAGCAGACTGATGTAAATGAAAACTATGAGGTGAGCAATAATGATTTTGATTTTTGATCGTTGTGCGTTTTCTGTTTAGTGGCACGATAGTTATCAGATATTAGCTATGAGCATCTCAACAATTCTTAGTCTAGCTTAAACAACCACTGCCTAGATTGGTCGCAAGAGTCATAGAAATGTACAGCATGGAAATAGACTCTTTGATCCAACTCTTCCATGCGACCAGATATCCTAAATTAACTTAGTCTCATTTGTCAGCATGTGGTCCATATCCTTCTATTTATCACACCAGAAAATGCTAGAATTTGAGTCTAGTCCTGCTCTAATGATTTAATTGGTCTCAGCCAGAGCAGCAGATCGAGTTTTATGGTTGTTCTCCCTCTCTAGACAAGGCAGAGATATAAAAAATACATTAGTTACAGTTCCCACCTTCTGATTCACAATCTATTGAATCCCGATCAAAAGTGAGTGAGGTAGCATCAGACGAGAATTAGATTGTGCCTTTTAACGTGCTGCCTGGTTTTGTACATGAAGAATGAGGAAAGATTGGTCCTGTTTCCACTGGAGTTCAGAAGAATGAGAGCTGATTTTTGAAACATAAGATTCTGAGGTTACTTTGCAGCGTGGATGCTGAAAAGATGTTTTCCCTTAATGGGAATCGAGAACTGGGAGCACAATTTAAAAATTAGTGGTTGCCCATTTAAGTCAGAAATGAGAAATAGTTCTCTCAGAGAAGCGTAAGTCTGCAGAATTCTGTTCCTCAGAGCAGTGGAAGTAGAACCATTGAATTTTTTAAGGCAGATGTAGACATATTCTTGACTGACAAGGAAGCCAAAGGGTACAAGGGGGAGATAGGAAAGTAAAGGCCATGATCAGATCAGTCAAGATCTTATCCAATGTTGAAGCAGATCTAAGTACCCAACAGGTCATTCATGCTGCTAATTTTCTGTTCTCCTGTTCTTAAGTTCCAATTACATATAATTGGAAAAATCAGAATGTTTCTTGCCTAAATTCATAAAGCAGGAAGATTAAGCATCCTTGAAATGAGAGTGGCATAATCGAGACTCTTGCTTGATCATGCTTATGTTCAGCCCAGTCAACTGGAAATCTAAACACAAAAGGTAATCATGTTTTCCACCCACTCAATTCTCTATTATTTTAATTGAGGAATTTGAGTTACAGCACCTTTGCAAAAATAAGTTTTGTATTTTCCGGCTTGATTTTTGATGCCTAGTACCTGGTTTGCAGGAACTGAATCAATACACCCTATAGTTCTTTTCTTTTTGAGGGATTTCTAAATTGCAACTTGTTTATAACTCTTCTACTGGTCCTACTTGGCACTCACTAAAGTTAACATAAGAAAATCTTCACTGATAGTCTGTCTGACCTCAACACTCCTTTTTCTATCTCATCTTGCCAGTGTACTGCCTTTTACAGGGTGGAAACAGATTCACTAATTTACAAATGCAATAAAAGTTGAAATAGAAAAAAAAAACTACAGATCTGGGGGAACAAAAGGTGTGAGTCTGACTAATTGTGTGGTCAGTTTAAAGAGCAGGCAGAAGAGGACAAATGGCATCTGTTATGATCTGAGCTGAATCCAAATCTAAATCCCACCTGGACAAGTCAGATCCCAGACTGAATTCTGACTTGTGATTATATTTTGTTTAATTTTTTGATTTATATTTAACCAGGTGATATTTCACTGAAACACTTCTGCAATGCTGCAGATTTAGCTATAACAATAAAACAGAAATTCATTTTGCAAAAAAAAACAGGGTACTTATATATAAAAGAAATGGAAAGATTTCAAAACACACAGTAAAAATACAATCCTGTCTAAGCCAACTCCATCATGTTGCAATGCTCAAACACCACGGACAGTTTGCTTTTCTGTCACCTCTCTAGATTTACCTTAACTATTTCTTTTAATTCCCAGTCTTAAGTGTCTGATAGCCTCTTCCTTGATTAGGCTCACAACTGAGTTTAAACTTTCTCAGGTTTCAATAACCCCTGTAGAGTTCTAACCAAGCACTTCTGGGTTGAAGCTTTCAAATTAAAACCCTTACGGTGAGGTAGCTTGTTTCCTAACTTTCTGAACTTACTCCTTTCGCTTGGAGAAACCATTTCATACATCTAAATTCTTCAACCAAGATTTCTGTGAACTGAAATCAAAGGCTTTCCATGCTGACTTTTCCCACTTAAGTTCTCCTTAATGTTTACTTAGTCCATTTGCAAAACTCTTCCAATCAATGTTTCCTCTAAGTTGTGTGTTTGGACACTCTGACATTTGTATTTGGCTATGGACATGCTGACCCAGATTGCAGCATTGACTTGCACTTCCAAAAGTCATTGCTACATGTGGATTTTGGAGGTATGTGCAGAAGAAGAAGACATTAGACGCAATGCTGAGCCCAATGCAAACAAATTCCCATTATCAGTTGGGGGTAACTCTCTTAAACTGATTTTAAAATCATGGGTCCAGAAATTCTGACATATTAATCGTTAAATCGCCTCATACCGACCAAAACCCACATGCCGCTCATTAACTGACAGAATGATTTATTGTCATATCTTGGGAGATACAGTGAAAACTGTTCTGTTGCCACAAGTTGGCACCATTTTGAGGTACAAAAGAATAAAAAGAAAGTACTTAGAGTTCATCTTCATTGGTCGGGGTCGCAAACATGGCTCCAGAACTTCTGCAAGGACTCCACTCTGGGCACTGACACCGCCATAGTCGATGAACCGCTGCTGCCGTAAGAGTCCACTCATCAGGCCTACAGGCCAGGAGTCATTGTCAACACCGCTCCAGCCAAATTGAGTCCAGTGAAACATTCACAAAGGACAAAAAGATTCCAACTCTAAAATAAATGATAATATATATATAACATATATTTGAATCACACACCCACATGTTGCATCACTTCCTTCTGCACTGTATAATTCACTGTATTTAATACCTTGTTAAATGGCTTGGTGTCATATTTTGCTTGATAATGCTTTTCAAAAGTACCTTGAAGTTTTACTATGGTTAAGGCACTATATAAATATTAAGTTGGTCTTAAGATAGTATCCTGATGAGTTGAACTTAAATGTAAGAGCATTATAATTTTCTTCCTCAGTTTTGTACTTTGGCAGCAAAATGAGACTTTCTTTGGAACTGTTAATTAATTTTCTAAAAACTGAGCAAACCCTTTATGTATATGTCAGATTCTACCATGCAATCGTTTTGGTTCCTTCTAGACTTGCAGTACGTATTCAACATTTCTCTATGTGCCAAAAGGAGCAAACAAGCCAATAATAGTGGGCAGTTCAAAGTTCAGAAGTAGAGGGCGATTTCCTGTTCTTTCATATTTTTTCAAGGAGAATAACGTAAGTATTTACCTATTCCTAATTTTGTGCTGAGGTTTGAATAGGACTTTAAAGCAATGCACCCATTTTCCCGCTCGGGTGAATTTAAAATATCCCTGGTACTATTTGAAGATAAGCAGGATAGTTATCCACAGAAGCCTTGTCAGTACATTTATTCCCCAATCAACCTCACAAAAGATTATCTGCTCGTTACTATATGGCTGTTTGTGCGAGCTTGCTTTGCGCAAATTAACTGCTATTTTCCTACTTTACTACAATGGCTACATTTTACAAATGCTTCACCCATTGTAGAGTACCTTGAGATGTCTAACAGCAATTGTCTAATTGTTTTTGTATTGATTCATAGGAGTTGGGCTTTGCTGTCAAATCCAGCTTTTATTGCCTATTTCTACCTTCCCTTGAGAAGGTGACTCCATTATAATGCGGTTCAGTATACCACAAATGAACTTGTAGCTCAAGAGGCTCATGGCTGTCATATGAGGTGAATATTCAATTTGCTAGTTAAAATTAGGAATTTTCTTATTAACGCGCAGTAGTTAATTTTACTTACACAATTCCAACACCTATGGTGTAGTGGATTCTGCTGTAAATTTTTGCGAGAGTGGTCCCAGTAGCATGTGACTTTAGCCTTCCTACCAAAATATAGTACTTCAGACTTACTGAAGTTCAATCATGAATTAAACATCCCATCTGTAATTTTTATTAATGTCTTTGTATATTTTGTCCCAGTCCTCTGTTATTCACAAATTTTGAACGTGTTCTTCTGTTCCCAAGACCATGTACTTTAAAAAAGCTGTACAACAATGATCCCAGCACAAGTTCTTGTGGAAAATCAGTCAATCTGAGTGAAAACATTTTCACTCACTCCTACTTTTTCTGTTCTGTTTTGTCAGCTTGCATCCGTGCTTCTACTTGTTCGGACTCCACAGATTCTGCCCTTAGTTCTGAGTCTGCAACTTTTCTAGCTAAACTGTATAAACAACAAGAGCTAGTAAGTTTGGAAAATCCCTTGTATGATCTACCCAGTTTCAAAACTAGTTGCCTATACCATGCCCAGAACAATCAAGGAAACTCCGCTCAACTAAAGCCAGTCCCATAAGATGCAGTTCAGCAAGGTACCAACGTAGGCCTATTCCTTTCATTGTTCATGTCCTGAATGAAGAACTTAAATGATGAAATGTATATGTGCTTCAATCCCTGTAGTGTGGAAATGGTGTATTCATTTGTAATTTTAATATAATTTAAATTTGATTTCATTATTTTAACCTCCAGATTAACATTTCCCTGTTGGCTGTTGAATTTGTCTATTCTTGTCATCAGAAGATTGATACATGAAATCATCTTACTCCCGTATTTGTTACATTTTTACATGTTTACTTGTGGTGCAATGCTAATATCACAAACTCTGAGTCAGAAGCCCTGGGTTCATGTTCCACCTACTCCAGGTGTGTGCTGTAACACGTCTGAACAGGTTAATTCAAAATATCTACAATGGCCATTTGACCTGTTACATTTGTGTTCTTTCTGGAAAAACAAATTAACTAATCCCATTCTTGGTTTTCCTGGTAACCGAACAAAGAACAAAGAGCAAAGAAAATTACAGCACAGGAACAGGCCCTTAGGCCCTTCGGCCCTCCAAGCCTGCGCCAATCCAGATCCTCTATCTAAACCTGTCGCCTATTTTCCAAGGATCTGTATCCCTCTGCTCCCTGCCCATTCATGTATCTGTCTAGATACATCTTAAATGACGCTATTGTGCCCGCCTCTACCACCTCTGCTGGCAACATGTTCCAAGCAACCACCACCCTCTGCTAAAGAACTTTCCATGCATATCTCCCTTAAACTTTTCCCCTAACACCTTGAAATCGTGACCCCTAGTAATTGAGTCCCCCACTCTGGGGGAAAAAGCTTCTTGCTATCCACCCTGTCTATACCTCTCATGATTTTGTAGACCTCAGTCAGATCCCCCCTCAACCTCTGTCTTTTTAATGTAAATAATCCTAATCTACTCAACCTCTCTTCATAGCTAACGCCCTCCATACCAGACAACATCCTGGAGAACCTCCTCTGCACCCTCTCCAAAGCATCCACATCCTTTTGGTAATGTGGTGACCAGAACTGTACGCAGTATTCCAAATGTGGTTGAACCAAAGTCCTATACAACTGTAACATAACCTGCCAACTCTTGTACTCAATACCCCGTCCGATGAATGAAAGCATGCTGTATGCCTTCTTGACCACTCTATCCACCTGCGTTGCCACCTTCAGGGTACAATGGACCTGAACACCCAGATCTCTCTGTGCATCAGTTTTCCCCAGGGCTTTTCCATTTACCGTTTAGTTCGCTCTTGATTTGGATCTTCCAAAATGCATCACCTTGCATTTGCCTGGATTGAACTCCATCTGACATTTCTCCGCCCAACTCTCCAATCTATCTATGTTCTGCTTCATTCTCCGACAGTCCCCTCCACTATCTGCTACCAATCTTATTGTCATCTGCAAACTTGCTAATCAGACCATCTACACCTTCCTCCAGATCATTTATGTATATCACAAACAACAGTGGTCCCAACACGGATCCCTGTGGAACACCACTGGTCACAGTTCTCCATTTTGAGAAACTCCCTTCCACTACAACTCTCTGTCTGCTGTTGCCCAGCCAGTTCTCTATCCATCTCGCTAGTACACCCTGGACCCCATGCGACTTCACTTTCTCCATCAGCCTACCATGGGGAACCTTATCAAACGCCTTACTGAAGTCCATGTATATGACATCCACAGCCCTTCCCTCATCTATCAACTTTGAGGAAGTGACAAAGAATTCTATCAAGTTGGTAAGACATGACCTTCCCTGCACAAAACCATGCTGCTTTTCACTAATAAACCCATTTTCTCCCAAATGTAAATAGATCCTATCCCTCAGTATCTTCTCCAGCAGCTTCCCCACCACTGACGTCGGGCTCACCGGTCTATAATTTCCTGGATTATTCTTGCTACCCTTTTTAAACAAGGGGACAACATTAGCAATTCTCCAGTCCTCCGAGACCTCACCCGTGCTCAAGGATGCTGCAAAGATATCTGTTAAGGCCCCAGCTATTTCTTCTCTGGCTTCCCTCAGTAACCTGGGATAGATCCCATCCGGACCTGGGGACTTGTCCACCCTAATGCCTTTTAGAATACCCAACACTCTTTCCCCCCCCCCACCCCACCCCCACCAATGCCGACTTGACCTAGAGTAATCAAACATCTATCCCTAACCTCAACATCCATCATGTCCCTCTCCTCAGTGAATACTGATGCAAAGTCCTCATTAAGAATCTCACTCATTTTCTCTGACTTCTCACATAACTTCCCTCCTTTGTCCTTGAGTGGGCCAACCCTTTCTCTAGTTACCCTCTTGCTCCTTATGTACAAATAAAAGGCTTTGGGATTTTCCTTAACCCTGTTTGCTAAAGATATTTCATGACTCCTTTTAGCCCTTTTAATTCCTCATTTCAGATTGATCCTACTTACCCATTGCTTCATCTGTTTTCAGTCGCCTAGCCCATATGTATGCTTCCTTTTTCCTCTTTGCTCATCTCACAATTTCACCTGTCATCCATGGTTCCCTAATCTTGCCCTTTCTATTCCTCATTTTCGCAGGGACATGTTTGTACTGCAGTCTAAGCAACCTCTCTTTAAAAGCCTCCCACATATCAAATATGGATTTACCCTCAAACAGCTGCTCCCAATCCACACTCCCCATTCCTGCTGAATTTTGCTATAGTTGGCGTTCCCCCAATTTAGCACTCTTCCTTTTTGACCATTCTTGTCTTTGTCCATCAGTATTCTAAAACTTATGGAATTGTGATCACTATTCCCAAATAATCCCCTACTGAAACTTCAACTACCTGGCCGGGCTCATTCCCCAACACCAAGTCCAGTATGGCCCTTCCCTGAGTTGGACTATTTACATACTGCTCTAGAAAACCCTCCTGGATGCTCCTTACAAATTCTGCTCCATCTAAACCCCTAACACTAAGTGAATCCCAGCCAATGTTGGGAAAATTAAAATCTCTCATCACCACCACCCTGTTGCTCTTACATCTTTCCATAATCTGTCTACATATTTGTACCTCTATCTCACGTTCACTGTTGGGAGGCCTGTAGTACAGCCCCAACATTGTTACTGCACCCTTCCTATTTCTGAGCTCTGCCCATATTGCCTCACTGCTCAAGTCCTCCATAGTGTCCTCCTTCAGCACAGCTGTGGTATCCTCTTTGACCACTAATGCAACTCCTCCATCCCTTTTATCTCCCTCTCTATCCCGCCTGAAGCATCTATATCCTGGGATATTTAGTTGCCAATCTTGCCCTTCCCTCAACCAAGTCTCAGTAATAGCAATAACATCATACTTCCAGGTACTAATCCAAGCCCTAAGTTCATCTGCCTTACCTACTACACTTGTTGCATTAAAACAAATGCACCTCAGACCACCTGTCCCTTTGCGTTCGTCATCTGCTCTCTGCCTACTCTTCCCCTTAGTCACACTGACTTCATTATCTAGTTCCTTACTGCCCACTAATCTCCTCATTTGGTTGCCATCCCCCTGCCACATTAGTTTAAAGCTGCCCCAACAGCGTTAGCAAAAGCACCCCCTAGGACATTGGTTCCAGTCCTGCCCAGGTGTAGACCATCCGATTTGTAATAGTCCCACCTCCCCCAGAACCGGTCCCAATGTTCCAAAAATCTGAACCCCCCCCACCCCCGCACCATCTCTCAAGCCACTCATTTATCCTGCCTATTCTTTCATTTCTACTCTGACTAGCATGTGGCACTGGTAGCAATCCTGAGATTACTACCTCTGAGGTCCTACTTTTTAACTTGGCTCCTAACTCCCTAAATTCTGCTTGTAGGACCTCATCCCGTTTTTTTACTTATCATCGGTGCCTATATGCACCACGACAGCTGGCTGTTCACCCTCCCCCTTCAGAATGTCCTACAGTCGATCTGAGACTTCCCTGACCCGTGCACCTGGGAGGCAACATACCATTCGGAAGTCTCGTTTTCAACCACAGAACCGCCTATCTACTCCCCTTACAATCGAATTCCCTACGACTATAGCCCTTCCACTCTTTTTCCTGCCTTTCTGTATGGCAGAGCCAGCCACAGTGCCATGAACCTGGCTACTGCTGCCTTCCCCTGATGAGCCATCTCCCCCAACAGTATCCAAAGTGGTATACCTGTTTTGGAGGGAGATGACCGCAGGGGGCACCTGCACTGCCTTCCTGCTTTTTCTCTGCCTTTTGGCCACCCATTCCCTCAGCAATCCTAATCTGCGGTGTGACCAATTTGCTAAAAGTGCTATCCATGACTTCCTCAGCATCACGGATGCTCCAAAGTGAGTCCATCCGCAGCTCCAGAGCCGTCATGCGGTCTAACGAGCTGCAGCTGGACACACTTGCTGCACGTGTAGGAGTCAGGGACGTCAGCCGCGTCCCTGAGCTCCCACATTGAGCAAGAGGAGCATAACACGGGTCTGGGATCTCCTGCCGTTTTTACTCTTAAGCTTAACTTAGTCCTACTGTAATATCAAATACTAGATGAATGAAATGAAAAAAATTTTACCAAATCACTCTACTTACCAGCACACAATTTTAAAAAAAAAGAAAAAGAAAAACCTTACCTTATCAACACACCAGAGTCTTTTTTTTTTGCTCAGGAGGAGGGCGGGTGGGAGACACTACATGTGTAGTGCCTCGGGTTTAGCCACTGCCCAAATATATCAGTTCACTCACCTTCCCAGAGGGCAATTCGACCGCTCCCACTCAGCTCCACTGCCGAAATGAAGAACTTACCTTTGCGGCAGCCCCTTGGTCCTCGCTCTCGCTGCTGCCACTGCTGCAAAAATGGATGCTGCTGATTCCATGAGGTAAGTATTTAAATGGGAGACTTACCTTCCGGCAGCCTCCTGGTCCTCGCTCTCACCGCTCCTGCTGCTGCTGCTGCAAAAGTAGAGTTTTTAACTTGGCTCCTAACTCTCTCAATTCTGCTTGTAGGACCTCATCCCGTTTTTTACCTGTATCATTGGTGCCTATATGCAAGTTAAAACCCTGCAGTTTTTCCCTCTTTGGATGGTAATACAAATCTTTTTTTTGGAAAACCATAATTGCATCATTGCTGGTGTTGAATTGCAGAATGTAACCACTCATTGCATGCCTCTTATGATTGTAAACTCTTCAATCAGAGCTTTTGTATTTAAGGAAAACAACTCCAGCTGCTGTAATCTTTATGTAAAGTCACTCATTCCCCGAACCATTCTTGTAGTTTTTTTTTTATATCCTCAAATCTTCAAAACTTTCCAAAGTACTGTCTGCAGAACTGGGTACAGTATTGTAGATGTGACCAACTCGTGTTAACATTTGAGGCCAAACTAATGTTTCTATAAATGTTCATCATAACTTCCTTTCCTACCACCTATGATGATCTGTATGCATATACCTCCAGTTCTTTACATTCCTGTACCCAGTTCAGAATAGTACTCCTTCATTTATTTGCCTCTCCTTGTTCTTCCTACCACTTTGCATTTCTGCGTGAAATTGCATCTGTCGAGTCTTTCCTTATTTCACCAGCCTGTGCCTTCTGCAAGTTTATCACTTTCCTCCACACAGTTCGCTGTACCTCCAAGTTTTGTGTTGTGCAAATTTTGAAATTGTACATTAAAGTTTAATTTATAAATTAAGCGATGCAGTAGTCCTAGCACTGATGTCTCAGGAGCACCATTATAGGGGAGAGGCTGTAATGCATGTCACTGGACTGGTGATCCGGAGATCAAGGCTAATGCTCTGGGAATGCAGCTCAGATACCACTACACTAGTTGGTGGAATTTAAATTCAATTAGTAATCCTGGAATTGAAAACCAGTCTCAATAAAGACCATGAGGCATCATGAACATCTCCAGCTGATTCCTTAACTTCCTTTAGAGAAAGAAAATTTTCATCCTTACCTGATCTAGTTCACATGTGACTCTAGCAATGTTGTTGGCTTTTAACTGTCCTTTGTAGTGCTTTAGCAAGCTATTCATTTCAAGAGCAATTAGAGAGGGACAACAAATTCTGGCGGTACCTGTGACACCCAAATAATTTTATGCATACTCTGACCCAGTCTGAAAAACAGCCATTCATTGCTCACTAACCAAAACAGCAGTTGCTGGAAAAGCTGAGCAGGTCTGGCAGCATCTGTGAAGAAAAAATCAGAGTTAGCGTTTTGGGTCCAGTGACCCTTCCTCAGAACAGACCCAAAACGTTAACTCTGATTTTTTTTCTTCACAGATGCTGCCAGACCTGTTGAGCTTTTCCAGCAACTTATGTTTTTGTTCCTGATTTACAACATCCACAGTTCTTTTGGTTTTTATTAACCATTCATTGCTCCACTGTTTCCTGCCTTTCATCATCTTATCCATGCTACCACTTCCTCTTTCATTTATAACGCTTTATCAAATGACTTTCATTGGGCTGAAATTGAATTACTTGACAAAGTTTCCTGAATAATCTTAGAAACCCTTCTCTTTCTTTGCCACTTATACTATTATTTGTATAATAGTACTGGAAAACTGCTCAGTGAGGGCATTTGATCCTGGGTCTGTTTAGGGGCATCTCCCCTAGAACTGGTCTCAATGTCTTAGGAATTTGTAACTCTCCCTCCTTCATTGACTGTCCAGCTTTGGATGCATCTATTCTATCCTCCAGGTCCCATTCACACTCCCCTGTGGCATTTTGATAATCCATTTTTGAGTTCCTGGTTCTTGATTTCCTTTCTAGGTCCCTTAAACCTGTTTGTACAATTTTATCTCTTCTTCCTCTACGTGTGTTCTTTTTACCAATATGGATTACACCACTGATTGTCCACCCTCAGTGTTCTTCAGCTGCTCAGCGACACCTTGCACTGAGTGAGAGTGAGATGGACTTTAGAGTCATGTATTCACTGCCTGGTCCTCCTTAACTGATGATCAAACATTCCCCTCTTTGTCTGCTCACTTCTATGTTGCAGGGTGACCATCTCAAGAAACATGCTGCCTATCTAGTTTTTAACTTATGGATACACTGCAATGACAGTAGCTGCTGTTGAAGCTCTGAAACCTAGGCTTGGGCTTCACCAACTAACAACACTTAACAGTGAGACATGGGAATCCTGCAGTCTTACGCACACGCCACAGTCCTTTCTGATGTGCATTTTGTGAGACTGAGGTGCCCTGCATTTATTAGACAATGAAATAAATTAGGAGATGGAAACATCAGGAATCAATAAACACCAGCTATTCACCAATTCCATTCCTTCTGCCTACATTACTGTAGCCATGGGTACCTATATAGGCCCTAGTTATACCTGTCCCTTTGTGAGGTTTGTGGAACATTCCTTGTTCCAGTCCTACTTGGGTCCCTCTCCACAACTCCTTCTCTGGTACGTTGATGACATCATCAGTGCTACTACCCCTTTCATCAGGAAAAATTTATCAATTTCACTTTCAATTTCCACTCTACTCTCACCTTCACATGGGCCGTTTCTGATCCCTCCCGTACCTTACTCGACATCTCTGTTTCCATTTTTGGGGATAGTCTAGCCCCCAGCATCCACTCCAAATCACTGAATCCCACAGTTATCTGGACTATACATTCTCACCCCAGCTTTCTGTAAAGACTCCATTCCATTCTCTAAGTTTCTCCATTGCATCTGTTCTGTTGATGCCACTTTCTGCAGGGACCCTCTGAAATGTCCACTTTCTTAATCAAGAATTCTCCATCACTGCGGTTGACGGGGCCCTCACCTGTATCCCGCACTTCTATCTCGCCTCTTCTGTCCCGCAACAGCGATAGCGCCCCCGGGTCCTCACTTTCCTCCTTGTGTCCAAATGATCATAAACCACCATGACCACCACTAGACATGTATTACCCTCCCATCCTTTCTCAGCCTTTCACAGGGACCATTCCTTCCAGGACACCCTGGTCCACTCCCAACACCTCCCTACACCCCATGATATCTTCCCATGCAATCGCAAAGGTGGAACATCTGCCCGTTTTAGTTCCTCCCTCCTCAGAATCCAAAGCCCTAGATACACCTTCAAGTTAAAGCAGCTTCACCCAATCTAGTCTACTGAATACGCTGCTCACAATGTGGTGTCCTCTACACTGGGGAGCTAAAATGTAGATTGGGCATCCACTTCGCAGAACTCCTACGTTTTTCTCCGCAAAAGTGATCTTGAGCTTCCATTTGTCTGCCATTTCAATACAGCGCCATGTTCCTGTGCCACCGCTACTGCAGTGCTCCAGTGAGGCTCAGCGCAAACTGGGAGAACAGCGTCTCATTTACCACTTGGGAATCCTGCAGCCTTACGCACGTATGCACGCAAGCACACGCCATAGTCCTTTCGAATGAAAGGTCGCTGATTCTGGAACAGTGACTCTGCTTTCTCCTCACAGTTGCTGCCAGACCTGCTGAATTTCTCAAGCATTTTCTGTAATTGTTTCAGATTTTCATTATCGGCAGTTCGTTTTTTGATCACTCTCTTATAGTTTGGTTAACATAAATTTTTACTTAGAGTCTGAGATCTATGGATAATGAGTCAGTATTGTGTGGTGGGCAACATTATTTGCTCTGGAGAGGTAAATTCCAAACATGAAAGACCAATTTTAAATTTGAGCTAGATTGCTTAAGGTTGAGGTCAAGGAGCATGTTTTTAGGGGAGGCAATGGCCTAGTGGTATTGTCGCTGGACTGTTAATCCAGTGACCCAGATAATGTTCTGGTCCATGGGTTCGAATCCCACCACAGCCAATGGTGGAATTTGAATTCAATAAATATCTGGAAATAAGAGACTAATGATTGTGAATCCATTGTCGATCGTTGGAAAAACCCATCTGGTTCATTCATGTTCTGTAGGGAAGGAAACTGCCATCCTTACCTGGTCTGGCCCACATGTGACTCCAGACCAAAAGCAATGTGGTTGACTCTTAACGGCCCTCTGGGCAATTAGGGATGGGCAATAAATGCTGCCTAGCCAGTGATGCCCCAATCCCGTGAATGAATTAAAAACAAACAAAGAATAGTGAAAAGTCTGCAACTTTTGCCCTCAAAATGCTTGATGAAACTGGGCCAGTTGATAAACTGAACATTAACTTTGGTAGATTTTTATTGGGGAATATGTGTTAAATGATTTTGCTGTGTATAAAATATCAGTTAGATCCATCACAACATAATCAAATTGAGGAAGAGGCTATGTCTTTAAAACTCCCCAGATATTTCCACACATATATCTTGCTAGGATAGTACATTCCACATTCAATTAAGCCTTTATTTGAAAAAAAATTCTTTTGATCATTGTATTACAATGGTCAATACTTAATTACTTTCAGTTTTATGTGATTTATCACTATGCCTTGTCCTTCAGATTGGTTACTATTAAAATATGAAAGTGAACTCTCTGTCACTTGTGACATGAAACACTCAAATTATCCAGCTAGACTCTGTACTAGAAATTGTATTTCATTCAGTGACTGGGCATGATGGATGTGTCCAAATGGATTGTTAAATTATTATTTACCAATTAATTTGGTCTTTGTTTTTTTATTCTCAGCATCATCTCTAATGGGAATCCAATGCTTGTTTCAACAGGCTGCCATTTGCCGGTGCAGTCAACCACTTTCAGGGTTCAGTGCCAGGTGCGTGGAGGATGAACAAATGCTCCAAGCTATTAGCAAGGCCAACCCAGCAAGTCCATTCATGTATGTGGTGGACACGAGACCAAAGGTATTTTTGTTCATCCAATCATTTTATGGACACGACTTCAAAAGTTAGTAAACTGAATGCTATTAAAATGTGCCTTTGTGTTTCTGATTTGGGAGGAAGAAAATTGGGTCTGGAACTCACCTAATTCCATCAGTGATTCAAATTGAAGGATGTATGCATATGATCATTAGCACCACTGGCAGCCAGAGGACATCCGAGATGGATAGTGAAGCCCAGCCACTTCTGGAGCAGTGATCTTTGATGGAAAGTGGAGCAATGTGGAGTTTCCTGGATTTCTTCCATGTGCTGGACACACCTGTACTGATGCTGTTATGACATCAAATAGCCTTATCAGCTGACGTGAAGTTCTGTTTACAGACTTGAACCAACAACTCCTCTTAACATATTTGCTTTTGTCTGCAGTCATCAGAACATTCCACAACATCATTTCAAGGTGTAAATGAGTTTTGTACTGCATGAGAGGCGATTGCTGATTTGGCAAGTTGAGTGTAATTTTAGAGGCTTTGGCGTGTAGAATGCAAATATTGCTGATTAACAGTTAATAGCTAGGCTTTGTTTAAATTTTAAATCAAGTAGGCTCACTCTGATTCATAAGGAAATTGCCCTGAGAAATGAACTGGAGAATGGCTGTTACCTGTTTTGTTGAGTTTTAGAGTCAGAGTCGTACAACACGGAAACAGACTCTTCGGTCCATGCTGACCATAAGCCCAAACTAAACTAGTCCCACCTGCCTGCGCTTGGCCCATATCCCTCCAAACGTTTCTTATTTATGTACTTATTGAAATGTCTATTATACATTGTAATTGTACCCGCAATCACCACTTTCTCTTGAAGTTCATTCCACACATGAACCACTCTCTGTAAAAAATTGCCTCATGTATTTTTAAAATCTTCTTCCTCTCACCTTAAAAATATGCCCCTTAGTCTTGAACTCCCCCACCGAAAGAGAAGAGCATTGAAAAAAGTTGAAACAGACACATTACACGCACATGTTCTTTATGTCTGCAAAGAACCAGGCCTTGTGAATTAATATTTGTGGCTTCCAGAACACACAAGTGTCACTTGGTTTGTCAGACTGGCAATCCTAAATTGGTTGTCAGGTAATCTTTTGCGCATTCAGGATTATCTAACAAATGTCCAAATGCAGAATCACATGTAATGTTAGGCACTGAACAAGATTTGCAAGAGCAGGATAGTTGTGTCCAGTCAGTACCTTGCTTGTTGAGAACAGCTGAACAGACATGCTCTTTGATACTATCGCCAATCTTAGGGACATATTTCTAACGTACTTAACTGGCACTAAAATTCAGATACTATGTTACTTATTTGTGGGATGGGCAGAACATTATTTTGACTTGATGACAGTATCTTGTTAGTTGCAAATACCATTACTGCATAGCAGTGATGTGAAACAGTTTGTTCCACCTGTTGCTCAAACCTTCGAGATACGTTGCTCTTCCACAGTAATAGGGTGTAGAGTGGGCACTTTTCAGTACCAAGAGTAACAGCTTGGGGCTTTCTTTATTTTGTCCAATATACAGTGAGAATTGATCTGATCAGGGTAACCATTATCTTGCAAGATAGCTTTGATGTGCCCAACACCAGTGTCAAGTTTTTATTGTGAACAAATGGCTACTTATTTGGTAATAATTAGCCCTACTTGCAAAGTTGCCATGGAAAGTGCATGGAACTGCCGCAACATATATGCTGACCGATGGGGCTGGGTTTGTGATTTCTCAACCAGAATGTCAAGGAAAGGGAACTCATTTGACTGTTACTTTTCAAGTATGATTTTTAGTGCAGGATAGAGCTTATGAAGACATGTCATGATATTATTTCATGCAGCTGCAAATACAAATGTGGCATACATGTCAACTGCAGATTGGAAATATGCAAAGGGTAGAAGGTTAAGTGTCATTTCTTTGAAGGTAAGTTTCTCGTGGTATCCGACAAAGATATTTGTAAGCGCTGGGGCTAGTGGGGACTCCATGGCAGCAACACCTATTTGAGCAATCGTGTTGTGGTTGAAACTGAACTGAACTCAACTGCACAAATTGCTGAATTCATTAGTTCAACATGAAATGATGGCTGGTTTAAATCACCATGATATGGTGCTGCAGCGCAGATGTCACTGGCTTCTTTTTGTAGTACTTTACTGAATGGCTAACAATGTCAGTGAACATGTGGACAGTGTATCACTATGGATATGCAAGTCCTAAAATCCTTCACCGTGTAAGTGGAAGACTTGGTCAAAACTGGTTGTAGCAATTCACCAAATCAGTTGGCAGTTCATGTTGTGCAAATCTGGTCATAAATAAGATAGGGCCTAAAAGGAATATCACTGTTGTGTCTTGGACAATCTGTACATGGACATGGTGAGATGTGAGGAGGAACACAATTTTATTTGTCACTTGGCAACATACATTGCTCTTGTACAAGTACAGCAAATGCTCTTCTTTTTAAGTTTTCTTCTGTGTTAGGCTGTCTGGCCATGCTGAGTGGCAGGTCCAATGGATGCAGATTTGGACCTGTCAATGCTGATGACCAATTTTGGATTGTCAGTCATCTTGGGGTAAGGCACACTGAATACTTGAAGCTACAGTTGCAGCCACATGTACCATTTATAAGATACACTGCAGAAATTCACCAAAGGTCCTAAGACTGCACCTTCCAGACCTGTGATCCCAACTGTCTAGAAGGACAAGAGCTGCAG
The DNA here is from genome assembly GCF_021869965.1 of Rhincodon typus. Classification (NCBI taxonomy): domain Eukaryota; kingdom Metazoa; phylum Chordata; class Chondrichthyes; order Orectolobiformes; family Rhincodontidae; genus Rhincodon; species Rhincodon typus. The sequence continues at coordinate 30,636,729 of NC_063345.1, read as the reverse complement.
GTACATGGGAAGACCACCACGTGGGTTCACCTCCAAGCCACTAACCATGCTAGGAAAATGTATCGATTCCTTCAGTGTTGTTGGGTCTAGTTCTTGGAATTCCCTTCCTAACAACATTGTGGCCCTGCCTACAGAATATGGACTACCGTGATTCAAGAAGGTAGCACAACAACACCTTTACAAGGACAACTAGAGACTGGCAATAAATGCTGGCCCAGCCAGTGATTCCCACGTCCCATGTGTCAATAAAAAATAATTTACACAGGGCCTTGGTGAGGCTACAGTTGGAGTATTGCATGCAGCTTTGGTCTCCCTACCTAAGAAAGGATATCCTTGTGGTAAATGGAGTGCATTGGAAGTTTGCAATATTGTTACTAGGGATGGTAGGACTGTGCTATGAGGAGAGATTGCTTTGATTTAGCCTGTATTCACTAGACTTTAGAAGGATCAGAGTGCACCTGATTGAAAAGTATAACATTCTAACCTGACTAGACAGATTAAATACATGGAAGATATTTTCTCTGGTTGAGGAGTCTAGATCAGCAGATGGTCTCAGGATATGGGCTTAACTATTTAAGACTGAGAAGAGGAAACATTTCTTCACTCGCAGGATAGTGAACTTGTGGAATTCTCTATGAGAGAAGGCTTTGGAGGCCAAGTGATGAATACATTCAAGAAAGAGACATAAATTTTCAGATTTAAAAGGCATCGAGAGGTATAGGAAGAAAGTGAGAATATAGAACAAAGCCTGACTGTTAACTGTTTATTAGCATTAATGGGTGTATTCCCCATGGCAATGCCTCTATCCAATCAGAATCCAATCAGCACTGTTCCCTCATGCAGTACAAATATCAGCTTTCCCCTTGAATTTTTTTCTTGCAAAATGTCCTGATAGGCTCATGATGAGAAGCTTTGATGAAATGTGTTTTTTCAGCAACACACAAGTTCCGTGCTACCAAACAACTATATCTGCTTTTCACTCACCACAGGATATGTGGTTGAGTGCAGGACAGGGTCAAATATAGTGTTGTTCAAAGAGCAAAGCAAGAGCAAAAATTTCAGGTAGGATACTTTTGCAGAACATGTTCTTATTGCCAAGTTTTGAAGTTTTTTTGCTGAGTTCCTGAATTGGGTCTAGAGTAGTGCAGAGGATTTGATGACAGGCCACAGAAAGACTGCAACAGGTATGGGAGTTGCATTTGCATTTCCTCTTGGTCTGCAACATTACAGGGGGGGTGGGGTACAGGCTATGATGAGGGTACATTTTGTGCAGTGCCCTTTGCCAAGTTTGAGCAGGCCTCCTCCGTGCTCCTTAACAATGACAGGAAACGGTTTGACAGGACAGCCAGTGCATTCACCATCTTCGGTTGCTTTCTCCTCAATGTTCTTCTGTATGCCACTCTTATCAAACCTTCATCTGAGTCCCTTGTAGTTGTACGTATCCATGATATCACTGTATAGTAAGCTGATTTATGAAATATTCTTTCCACCAGGCCTGCTGCAGCCTACTCATGCTAGTGACTCACCATAAGCAGAGATCCCAAATCTACATGATCTTCTAGGGTGTAATGCTAATACCTGAGCTGTTGGCTGTGTCAGGTCAAATGATTAACCTCTTAGTGAAATCAATACTATTTGGGGAGGCGATGGCCTAGTGGTATTATCACTGGACTGTTAATCCAGAGACCTAGATAACATTCTGGGGACCCGGGTTCGAATCCCGCAATGACAGATAGTGGAATTTGAATTCAATAAGTATCTGGAATTAACAATCTAATGATGACCATGAATCCATTGTCAATCGTTGGAAAAAACCCATCTGGTTCACTGATGTCCTTTAGGGAAGGAAACTGCAATCGTTACCTGGCCTGGCCTAGTCTAGATGTGACTCCAGACTCTCAGCAATGTGGTTGACTCTGAACTGCCCTCTGGGCAATTAGGGATGGGCAATAAATGCTCCCTAGCCAGTGATACCCTCATCCCGTGAATGAATAAAAAGAGTATATACCCTCTATCTTCCGCTTTTGTAGTACAAGCAGAAGTTGCTCTGAGAAAGGGAAATCAGGAAGGGTACATTGAAGTGAGGGGAAGCAAGAGGTCTGTGGCCTCATCTGCATCTTGACCATGAAGGTACATAGCAGGATATTGATGGAACAGTGAATAGGAGCTGTTATTTGAAGGTGCATTCCTTAATCTTGACCACCCATGTGAATCCCTGTACTTGTGGCCCTGTTGCCTCCTCTCTGGTCAGGCTCTGGGAATGAATTTCCTAATCCTCCTCGAAGGTGTTTTTTGATAGTTTGGTATCCCCCCAGTTGTGTCCTTTTCCACCATTAAGCTGTTCAGCTCAAATGTTAGTTATTTTCCTTGTTTAGAACTTTAGTTGTTATATTCAGCAGCAGGCTGCTATGATTCAAAGCAACTGCAGTTTAAAAGGAGCAGACTGTTTACACCATCTGCTATTTGTGATCACTGCTCAGTCGCCTACCGAGTACTCGGGCAGCCAACAGCATGGGTGCCGTTCAGAACAGTGTTACAGTCGGGCATCCCCAAGTTTGAATGCTGACTACCTCCCTAGAAACAGGTTATGAGAAGGTCACAAGTCATGACTCCTGCATCCAAAAACTGCGGACAGTGCTTCGTCATTTATATATAGATGACAGGTGAGAATAGCATGAGATTCAGCTGTGGTACCTCCCTATTAAGGATCGTAACATACTATGGAGTACAGATTTATTCTTCTGGGTGCTCAAATCTGTAGGTTGCACTTCACTATTATTGCTGCAAAAGGGCTAAAAGAATCCAAAAGAAATCATCTTTAAATTATGATTGAAAATGTCGTTTATTTATATAACTTGAGAAGATGGAAGAAAATGCAGAATGGTTTCCTAAATTGGCATTCAGGTTTTAAAATTATTTTAACCTTTGGAGCAAGACAAATTGAAGACCATAGAAGTGTAACTACTGAATATACGCTTGTAACAGGTGAGAATAAAAATCCAAATCAGAAAACAAATAAATCAAAACTGCAGGGATAATGTTCAACAGTATTGATTTCTTTTTACAGTTAAATGCCATGGCAAACAGAGCTGCTGGAAAGGGATACGAAAATGAAGATAATTATTCCAACATTAGATTCCAATTTATTGGTATTGAAAACATACATGTAATGAGAAACAGTTTACAAAAGCTTTTAGAAGGTAATGCTTATTTTCTGTTCCAGCTATGACTTGTTTGTTAAAAGACAAATATGTTTATAAATTTAATGGTTAAAAAATTAATCTGAAAATTAATCAGAAAAGTAATTGTGGTTTTAGTGCTTGATATTGCATTGGTACTTTTAACTACTGACGAATCCTTAATTGAATTTATGTACGGCTTCTGATATAACAAATATCAATCAAGTCAACAGGTCTTGGGATCTTTGATCTGCATGACTGAGCCACAAAAACAAATGATGGAAATCACAAACAAAAATAGACAGTGATAGAAACTCAGCAGAACAAATACCATATGCGGAAAGAGAAATGGAATTAATGTTTTAGGTCGTTTACTTCACATCAGGCTTCGTAGTGTACTGGCTGGTTGCTTGATTATTTACCCTGGGGCTTCTCAAATGTGATTGCAAGGACCTCTAAGCAAGAGGTTTTCAACAGGTCTGCCAAAAGCAAATATTGAATTTAGGTCTTGCAATTAAAACATTACCATATTCGTAGGAGTCCCAGCATTAGTGACAGTGTCTTTGCATTTTTTGTAGCCAAGGATTTTTTTAAACTTTAAAGCTCTTTATTTCCCTTGGTTGTCTTTCTTTAAACATAGAACAGCTTTGCTGAGAATAATTTCAATTTACGTTACTCAGATCAAACCTTTCCACATTAACCCCTACTCTCTTTTAACTATTCTGTCATATTGCTGTTCACTTTTTTGATTTAAGAATCTTGACTTTTGAGCATTTTTTTGAATTCTGCCGCAACGCAGACCAAGTCAACCAAACGTCTGTGTTTTATCGGACAACCTGTCATAAATAAAATGACTGTATATATTTTTAATGTAATCACTTTTTCTTTATCTACATTAAACAATCTCCCTTTTTGTTTTCTTTCTTTGGGTTTTCTTGTTCACTGTCACTTGTAATGGACACACAAGGCCTTTGCTGAGTTTATATGCAGTAAGACAGGTTCATTAAACACAGCGGACTTGGTGTATAATCTATGTAGGGGGATGAAGGTAGGCATAACAACTGGTACATACAATGTCAGATGTAATTTAACAGCCCCTGGCTTGACAGGGAATCTACACAATAGTTTTGAATTTGTTATCACGGACAATGCTGAACGTTATGCATAATTCTAATAACAGAGCTCAACGTTGATCTATTATGATAGTCTAACTGATAATTTGTGTTGTATAATAAACTTAGGTATAAAATAAGCGTATAGGCCTCCAGTGATTAACTGCACTAACACAATGTGATGCCAGCATAGGAGTATCAAATGACAGCAGGAGGGCCTCCAATATCTGCTGGAAAAGTAAAAGTCAGTTAGATTCACACACTTAATTTCTAGCTCAAATTTCTGTTGAAAAGTGTACATTTGCAGACATCACATGAAACATGATCATGTTAGTTATATTGCTGCTGAATGCAGTGTTGTTTCTTCTGCAGCACAAAAAATATTGCTTATGTTTGGTCAGTCTGGTAATACAAAGCTGGATTTTTTTCATTAATGACATAAATGAACATTAAGTACCAAACACAATGCACACTGATTATGCCATGGAAAGTGTGTTTTTAGAAGTTGCCTCCCTTTCAGGACAGAACTGTCGCTGGTGCTATGTGATAAATTTTGCATTAAACAAAACAATAAAAATGTATATGTACTTGCAAAATTATTTTATATATATATATAGGTCGATCCTTGTGCTGCAGGGTTCCATGAGAGGGCCCTCAGAAGCAAAATGGTAGAGAAGAACTGTTGCCGATCATCAAAGCAATTTATTGGAATAAGCGTTAAATGTTGCATACATAATTAATTTTAAAATTTTGTTCTATCAGGGTACATAATAAATGACTGATTAATGGAGCGCAAACATGAAGGTGTTATAACTTCTAAACTTTTCCTCTTGCTGTTTCCTCTTTAATCCTATAACCACAAGGGCAAGCCATACATAATGAGATTTTACTTCACCATTTCTGCATTTGCAATGTATGCTTGAGGGGAGCCAATTAAAACTCAAATTGCATTAAAATTAGAAATTAATTATTTTAGAAAATAGTTAAAATTGTTCAGAAATGTATGACCGTTATTAGACCATTACTCTTCTTCAGCCCTGAGGAATTGAAGAAGATGGTAAATTACATTCACTTGGATCTCTGATATCAAAGCACCTGTCCTTGGCTAAAACGTTTCCTCTTTTTATTTCATCCTGGCTTTACCCCTTTAATTCTGTCCTTAACTGAAGACACTGACTTGTGCTTAAGTGCTACCACATGGGTATACCTTGGCACTGACAGATAATTTAAGTTAAGAATTTCCCAGACAAAACTGAGTCACACTGTATATTCCAATTGAGATTGCTCAATAGTCATTAGAAGTGAAACTCAGATGTTCTTCAATATAAAATAGCAAAAATGTTGGAAACTTGTAAGTTGACAGCATCTGTGGAGAGAGTAATGTCCGCTCATATTTTCCTATCTCTCCACTCTGCTGTTTCTGTTCAGTCGTACATATTCATAAAATGCATTGATAAAGTTAATTATTCATTTATAGTTAAATATTTTGATTTGAAGATTACACTATGGAAGACGTCCAAAATATGTATAGAAAAGCTCACTGTTACATAGAGAACATAGAACATTACAGCGCAGTACAGGCACTTCGGCCCTCGATGTTGCGCCGACCTGTGAAACCAATCTGAAGCCCATCTAACCTAAACTATTCCATTATCATCCATATGTTTATCCAATGACCATTTAAATGCCCTTAAAGTTGGCGAGTCTACTACTGTTGCAGGCAGGGCATTCCACGCCCTTACTACTCTCTGAGTAAAGAACCTACGTCTGACATCGGTCCTATATCTATCACCCCTCAATTTAAAGCTATGTCCCCTCGTGCTAGCCATCACCATCCGAGGAAAAAGGCTCCCACTGTCCACCCTATCTAATCCTTTGATCATCTTGTATGTCTCTATTAAGTCATCTCTTAACCTTCTTCTCTCTAACGAAAACAGCCTCAAGTCCCTCAGCCTTTCCTCATAAGACCTTCCCTCCATACCAGGCAACATCCTGGTAAATCTCCTCTGCACCCTTTCCAATGCTTCCACATCCTTCCTATAATGCAGTGACCAGAACTGTACGCAATACTCCAAGTGCGGCCGCACCAGAGTTTTGTACAGCTGCAACATGACCTCATGGCACAGAACCTCTTTCATTGCATTGATAAGTACTTTTGAATGTTTTCTGTGTAGGACACCTTCTGCAGATATTGACATGCTTTCCGATCCTCTTCTAATGTTGTGCTAGTGAGGTATAAGAGCAACAATGCTATGATTTCAGAAAGTATTATGGAGGGATGCTCCTACTTCAGTAAACATGGAAAGTAAAGCATTCCAATTACCCTCAAATTTGGGAACCTCAAACAGCTTTACCTTTTGTCTGTCCTTTATGATCTTCATTTGTTTAATGAGTCATGGGAAAGAAAATGTTACAAAATAAAGTTTTTAAAAATTTTTTTTAGTATGTGAACTGAAGGCCCCATCAATGAGTGAGTTTCTCATTGGCTTGGAAAATTCTGGGTGGCTTCGTCACATTAAAGCAGTCATGGATGCTGGTGTCTTTCTAGCAAAGGTAATGGATTGAACTTTTTTTTTTGGCCTTGTCTTTTGTGCCTTTTCTAGCATGTATTGAATTCTGATTGTAATTTGCAACTGTGGCAGAATCTACAATTGACATGATTCTGAACTCTATAGTCTCTGCTTAAACTCTACTGCCTTGTTTGTTACATCTTTAAAGCTGCCTTATGGTGTACTTCTTTAGCTAGACTTTTGTAAACTCTTCAAATTAGAATTTAGTGTCTACTTATTTTTGTTTCTTTTATTTCTGCATAGTTCTGCTTTTCCTAATTGTTTCCACGACTTCTTGCATTTACTTATTGTAAAAACCGCATTTTTTATTTTTCTTTATTTTTGTGGACAGAAATGAGGAAAGGGCCATTTTTAATCAAGAACTGTGGAAGGAATTGCTGTACATTTTTTAAAAAAATTACTGGAACTTGTCATGAGTTGAATTTACATTGTTGCATTGCAAGCCGCAGGGAAGGAGAAGTGAGATGGCATGGTACTGGGCTGTGTGTGTGTGTGTGTGCAAAGTGAGATTTGTCTGGCAACAGATTGATGTTGGTTTTGTGAATTTGTAATCAGTTGTGAATGCCAGAGATTGTCAGCCTGACTACAGCTTGTTAGAGTTAAATAATTTGCAGCCAAGACACTTGGGGGGAAATAATGTTTATTTATAGCTTTACAATCTACTTGACAAAGTGAGCAGATTCTCAAGCCCCACTTTTCCTGAGGTCGCCACAAAAGTTAGTGACTTGGTCAAAAAATGCAGTGTTCCCAATTGACCTTTCTGATGGAATAAAATTAACAGAAAACACTGGCCAGATTTCTAGAGATAGTGGGAACTGCCGATGCTGGAGAATGAGATAACAAAGTGTAGAGCTGGATGAACACAGCAGCCAAGCAGCGTCAAAGGAGCAGGAAAGCTGACATTTTGGGTCTGGACCCTTCTTCAGAAAAAGATTTCTGTTCTTAACAAGGACAACTGTTTATTGCAAATAATTTAGTTCTGGCTACAGGTAAACAGAACAATGAAGCATCATTGAAACTGTAACTCCCTTTTGAAAGCTGGGTTGGTTCCTGGGGCAGCTGAACAGCTGGTCTGTGACAACAATACAGACAGAAGGTCTCTGGCCTGTCACTCTTTGTCTGCAGTAAAAGTAACCGAAGCCTGAAGAAAATCAGTTATTTTCTTCCATCAGTTGCTGTAATCTATTTCCCTTAACCAAGTAACTAAGATATTTTATAATTAATGTACAAATCACTTTGTGCCTCTTGCAAAGAAATGAAAGAATCCAGAAAGGAAATTGGAGAATAGAAGATCTTGGGAAGCGAAAGGAATATCTTATCAAATACTGTGGACTGGTGCCATCGAACCATGTTTCCCTAGTATTTCTCCTCCACCATAATACCAATGTTTTTCTTTTGTCTTTGACTGTCTGTATGTGTGTAGGAGTTTTAAAAGGGGTTAGAGTTTCAAATAGTAGAATTAAATGTTAACAGTTTGTGGTTTTGTTCAGCTGTGACTAGAATTTATTTAGCTGTAATAGACAACAGTTCATGTTTAGTAAACAAATCTAGTAAATGTTTTCTATTAAGCTGATTCCATCAGCCAAGTAAACTGGGGATTTTGCTTACTTTGATTAAAGCACTATTGTGGTGACCCCAGAAGTCGTGGGGTACAAGAATCAGTGCACGTTCCCAAATTTTTTTATTCAGTCATGGAATGTGGGCGTCACTGGCCAAGTGAACATTTACTGCCCATCTCTAATCATCCTAAGAGACAACCATATTGCTGTGGGTCTGATGTCATATGTATGCCAGACTGGCTAAGGACAGCAGATTTACTTCCCTAAAGGGCATTAGTGAACAAGATGGGTTTTTCTGACAATCAACAATGGTTTCATGATCATCATTATACCCCCCTAGATCCAGATTCTTTATTGAATTCAAATTCCACCAACCGCCATGGTGGGATTTGAACCCAGGGACCCAGAACATTAGCAGAGATTTTGGATTAATAGTTGAGATGTTGCCTCCCCCAGTGGGTTATAATACTATAGGCAAACATTTTCATATTGTATTGACATTTAAGTGCTCTTGACAATAGTCCTTCCTGTCCCCTGACATACTGCTATTCTGTGGTTTTAATGGATTATCACTTTATTGGAAAGAAGGAAAAAAATCAAATTTGTATAAAAATGATGGTATTTATAGATGACCTGTTTAAAGTTGCTTGTTTTCTTTCATTGATGGTAGGCAGTGTCTGAAGAAAATGCCAGTGTGTTAGTCCACTGTTCTGATGGGTGGGATCGTACTGTTCAAGTTTGCTCATTGGCTGCCCTCCTCCTGGATTCCTACTACCGGACAATAAAGGGATTTATGGTGAGGATGTTCATAGTGAACTCGAGTGATTGAAAATTTGTCTACTTTGGCTATTTCGAAAGATGTTTTATTGTACATTACTTAATCAGGTTATGATCCAAACACACTTTGCTATTAAACAAAAATTACTTTTTAGGCCCCGTTGTGATAGCATTATCCTGGATTATGCCGAACAGATGATGCCAATTGAATTGTTTATCTAGCCAGCCTTTGGGAGGGGTGAGGAGTGGTTGAACCTGGGTTGAATATCAAAGATGATAGCACTGGCTCCATAATTTGTTTTCGGGTTTTGACCGGTGGGGAGAAAACCACATTTGGATTCTTCCCCATAATTATTCAAACATTTTTGCATTAAAATGTACAGTTATAGACATAGGAGTGTCCAATTAAGATCTCGCTGTGCAGTCCTCATAGTGAAATGATTTTAATTACCTGCCAAGATTTTATGTTCCCACAGAAAGCAATGCTGAGGTACTAAAGAACTAATGAAACTCAAGGGACCATATCACAGCATTGATCAGCACCTTCGGAGAAAGGAGGAACTTATTTTTAACATTTGTGTTGGAAGCTGCAATAAATGAATATGGGTTGAAATATCATTTTTTTTGCTCCTTATCGTTTATTTTAAATACAGATACTTTTCAAAAACACAGTCAAGTGCTGTTGGATTTTTTTGGGCAATCTTCTCTGTGATCAACACTGACATTCACATTTGCGAAGTGTTAACTAGATAATATTGAACAGTAGCCACCTCATAACTTTTTCTTCTCCGTGGGGAAGTGGTAGTAGAGTCATTATTGTGGTGTTTACTGTGCACTGGCTGAAATAATCACAGATTGAAGTTGAATTACTTGAGCTAAATAACTCATTTTTTAAACAAAAGTTTTAACTGTTTTATTGTAAATGTTATGACTTTTGATTTCTACGTTTTTTTCCTGCATTTCTCATCTTAATAGCATTAGTAATATCTTTTGGCATACACGTTTAATGGGAATGTTTCATACAATGGTAGTTTTTTTTCACTGATATAAAGAATCAAGAACAAAGAACAGTATGGCACAGGAATAGGCCCTTTGGCCCACCAAGCCACTGCTGACACATGATGCCTTTCTAAACTGAAAGCCTTTTGCTCCTACACAGTCCGTATCCCTTTATTCCATCTATTCCTGTATCTGTTAAGATGCCTTCTTAAATATTGCTATTGTATCTGCTTCTACCGCCTCCCCTGGCAGTACATTTCAGGCACTTATCACCCTGTATTCAAAAAAAAAACTGCCTCTCTCATCTCCTTTAAACTTTCATCCAGTTACCTTAAACCTATGTCCTCTTGTAACTGACATTTCTGGCTTGGGAAAAAGACTTCAACTATCCATTTGGTCCGTGCCTCTCATAATTTTGTAAACTTCTATCAGATTGTCCCTCAGACTCCAATATTCAAGTGAAAAGAAACCAATGTCTTTGTCCAATCTCTTATATCTAATTCCCACCAAACCAGACAATATCCTGGTAAACCCTTTCTGTACCCTCTCCAAAGCATTCACATCCTTGTAGTTGTGTGGCAACCAGAACGGGGATGCAATGTTAGTCATATCTAAAATGTAAATAAAAAATGAATCTGGCAAAATAATTAAGATCTGAAGGAATATGTCTTCAGACCTAGAAAAGGTTAATTTTCAACGTCAGAGGAACTGTCCTAAACTAATTAAAATGTAAAATCCCATTTAAAAATTCACTTCCATTTGAGTAATCCCTAAAGCTATTGACATGTTTAATGAGTATTAATGTCCTGCCAAATTTTTTTGTTGTATGGGGCCTATTAATTTTGAACGCAGAGGTATTTAAACTTGTTTGTATGATACATGTGGCAACTTAGAGGTTCGGGTGTGCTTAGTCTGCAACAACTTCTGGATTGCTACACAGTTTGGAGGAACACTGTGCTTTGTAGTGTGTAAATATCCCAATTTCAAGTCATTCATCTGTTATAGCATTGAGTCTCTTGGCAAGGTATCCTTTCAACTTATTGATTTCTGCATTTAGCCATGTGGGTGTGGTTGGCAGGATTGGTCTCCTGACTGACTCTTCTCTTATGGTTTACATTAATGGCTTCACTTTTTCACTGTTACTGTAAAATATTGGTATTGCCTTTCATGCACTGGAAGTAGGTCTTAGGGTATGTCAATATTTGCAGGAAATTTTTTGACAGGGAATTTTTCAAACTACTTCCTTACCCAGACATTGTTGGTGGAATTACCATGTTTCGAAAAAAAACAATCAATTTTTGTGACATTGAAGGCTGAAACTGTGAAATTAACCAGTCACTATGGAGATAGCATTGAGGAAGGTTGATCCTTAAGTATGACTGAGAGCATTGACAGCGTTTGACCATAGACTGGCAGTGTGATATAGGTGAAAAAATATGGTCGCAACAACAGAATGAATTAGAAGGAGGAATCTCATGCTTCAATAATTGAGCAGTGTTTGAAGTTTCCAGATGTGGGATGAGGAGCTGCCCAAAAGTTTGAAGCCTGGACCTAAGCAAATAAAGATGTCATTTACATAATGATTTAAAAACAAATTAACTATTTCAAAAGAGTATTAAATTGTAAATACAACAAAAGTACTATAGCTCTTAAATTGCTGATTGAAATGTACAGGAACTGCATGTGGATCGAGAAAATTATCAACAAAAGAATGTACTTATGTCTTTCTTGTTTTCAAGGTTCTTGTAGAAAAAGAATGGATCTCAATGGGACACAAATTCTCCCAAAGGTAATCACCTACTTTTTCATTGCTATTGTAGATGTGTATGAATCAATTTAGTTTCTCAGTAATAAGTAAATGTTTAAAGAATATCGAAATGTAATGGTAATCTTCCCTAGACATCCGAATGGGTAAAGGCATCGCATGGTCTAGTACTGTTAAGTCATAGGAGACAAAAAGGTCCAGGTCCAATTGCTGCTATTTGCATAATTTGTTGATCTTAATCAAGATGATAGTGAGATGACTTAAATATTTTTGAATTATAAAATAACATTTGTTACTGTGAAATAACTTAAAACTGCATATGGTTGAGATCCAGCCGTCAATTACAGGAATATCCTTCTTTTTTTCTCTCTCCTGCTCTCTTTTTCTCTCTCTCTCTTGCTCACACTCATTTTTTCTTCCCTCACTTCAGTTATTCTTTTCAAATGCTGAAACTCCCACATAGAAACAAAAAAAGTTGCTTATGGAGTTGTACTTAGCAAAAATTGGAGGTGATATGAACAAAACATTGTAACTGTAAAGAATGTTAGACTTGAAGACTGACTGTAATAGGTTTGTGGGTTTATGCCAGTTATTTCAATTATTATGTTAGATGTTTCAGTTTGGTAGTACAGCCACTCTGGATTAGAAAGTTGAGTTCTTGTTGCTCTCCTATACTTGAATGCATAATGTACTGCATAGAAGATTGTTCTTGTTATGAACTTGACCCCATGAAAGGGCAGATGATGTGGTATTGTTTTGAAGAAGGAGATGCCCTCTACTATGATTCCTTTCTTAAGAAATATTGTTGAGTGACAATTGCTTGCCTATTCCTGTTTCTTATATTCTTAGTTATGTTACTTAGTCCAAAATTAATTATTGTATGAATTTAATAGATCTGTTCTTTCTTTCAATACAAATTTATTTTTTGTTCTAGCAAATTTGTATTTCAGCAATGGCTGGAAGGCCTAACGCTGTGATGCAAGGTTAGAACATCAGAACCCAGTTTTGGCCTCTTTAAAGGATAAATAGTTGTACATTAATCTGGGATTTTGCTTCAGCACATCAACTAAGACCCTAATCCATACCTCTTGTTATCTCCAGGTTCAATTGTACCAAATTTCCTACTAGCTAGCAACTCACCTCCCCGCCCCCATAAGATTAATTTCATCCAGAACTCCTTTGCCTGTACCTTAATGTGCACCAAGTCCCATTCATTCATCCCTCCTGGGTTCTGAATCACAGTGTTACACCACGAAAGAGGTAATTTGGCCCATTGTGCCTACACAGGCTCTTCAGTTGAGCATGACAACCTACTGCAAATCCCCTGCCTTTTCTTTATACCCCTTACATGTTATTTCTATCCAAATGAATCACCTAATGTTCAGTTGAACCTGCTTCTGGTACACTTCCAAACAGAAAATTCCATGTCCTGACTATTCACTGTCTGATAAAGTTTTCTTTCACTCGCATTTGCTTCCATGTGCAAATCGTTTATATTTGTGCTTTCGTGTTCTTGAGCCTTTTACAAGTGGAAACATTTTTTCCCTATCTACTGTATCCAGCTCCCTCATTATTTAAAAAAAAAACCTCTATCACAACTCCCATTCGCCTTTTCTTTCCAAGAAGAACAATTCCGACTTCTTCAATCTATGCTCATAACTGAAATTTCTCAATCCCTGAAACCATTCTTAAAATGCTTCTGCACTTTCTCCAATGCTTTCACATCCTTCCTAAAATACAGCACCCAGAACTGTACATAATACTGTAGCTAATGTCTAAAAGTGTCTTAGACAAGTTCAGCATCAGTTCCTTGCTCTTGTCCTTATTAATAAAGCTAAGAATACTCTATTAATTGCTCTCTACCAGGACTCCTTAGTACCTTCCAAACCCACAACCACTTCCATCGAGAAGGACAAGGGCAGCAGATACATGCAAACATCTCCACCTGCAAGTTTCCCTCCAAGCCACTCATCATCCTGACTTGGAAACATATCACTGTTCCTTCAGAATTGCTGGATCAAAGTCCTGGAAACACTTCCCCAATTAATCATTGGTCTACTTACAGCAGTTCAAGAAGGCAGCTCACAACCACCTTCTCAAAGACAACAGGAGATGAGCAATAAATGCTGGCCGGCCAGTTATGCCCACATGCCATGAGTGAATGAAAAATAACTTGTCCTGCCATCTTCAGTGATCTATTCATATATATACTCAGGTCCATCTGTCCCTGCTCCCCCTTTAGAGCTATGTGGAATTGAGGGTTACCTCAGTTTCTAAATTTTCATCCTTGATTTCATCATGTCAGTTGATGAAATTTGAATTTCAATTAATAATTCTGGAGTATAAAGCTTGCCTCAATGTGGCCGACATGTGACTCCAAACCCGCAGCAATGGTCGACTGAAGTAGTCTAGCAAGCCCATCCCTAATTGCCTTTGAACTGAGTGGTAACAAACGCTGCCCTTGCTAGCGGTACTCTCATATTGTGAAAGAATATATTTCGAAAATACCTCCATGGCTCACCCCTCCTGAGCTCTGTAACCTCCTTGAAATCTGCATCCCTCAACTTCTGGCTTTTGCTTTGTATGGCCAATTCATTTCAACAATGTCTTTAGCTGCAAAGCTGGAATCTCTCCCTAAACCACTCTGCCCAGCTGCTTCTCCTTGCGGAGACTCCTTAAAACCTATCTATTTGACTACATTTTTTTTAATCAGTTGTGCTGATGTGGTTCTATGTCAAATTTTGGTGGATAAATCATTTTTTTTGTAAAATACCCCCAAAGGGTATTTTATAATGTCAAAGGCACAATGTAAATTCCAAATTGTTTTCAGGGAATGGAGGTAGTGCAACCAAGGTCTCTGTCCAGATTACAATCCAAGGTCTTCTACAAAGAATGTACTTTGTATGTACATTGTGAGAGTAGAGGATTGAGCTCTGATATTTGAAAAATGTGTCATGATACATGATTGCATGTAAAGAAAGATGTCAAATTGGGCCAACATGTATGAACACGGGTCCTTCAGATCTGCATGGAATTAGCTTGGAAGGGGAAATAAGTACCATTTCAGTTGGGGGCTTCATTATATGTGAGATTGGACATTTTCATTAATTTCTTTTTAAATATTTTACAGATGTGGGCATCTAGAAGCTGACCCTAAAGAAATTTCTCCTGTATTTACCCAGTTTATTGAATGCACTTGGCACCTGCTGGAACAATTTCCATGTGCTTTCGAGTTTACTGAGAATTACTTGTTGGAGATCCATGACCATGTATTCTCCTGTCAATTTGGCAACTTTATGGGAAACTGCCAGAAAGAACGCCAGGAATTAAAGTGAGTAGGAAGACTGTGCATGTTACAAATGAATTAAGTGAGAGTTGTTAGGATTCAGAAAACCTTAGCGAATTTGAGTTTATTGCTACACTACTGTCCTATTTAGTCATCAATCATCACAAGCAATGTATTTTCAAGTAGATCTGGGTTCCATTATTTATTTTTGATGACTAGTTGTAAACTGTTCAGTCCAATATTGTTAATCAAGAGATTTATATTGATTAATTTGCAATGACAAATACAAGGAGGAGATAAACCAGAGCTCCGGAATTATGCCAAATTAGCTAATCTCAGTCAGAACAATGGAAGTGCTACAGACAAGTTCAACAGCTCTAACTGGGAAACATGTCCTATTCTTAAATGCTGTATACTTTTTTCATTGTGAGTGTACACATGTGTACATGAGGTCATGTTGAGGTTATGTCTGAGATGTTCTCCATGACTGAGTAACTTGTTGGCAACTGCTCATTTAGCTCACATTTGTAAAGTGGCCATTTGGATGAGGTAACCGAGAGCTCCAAAACTCACTTAACTGTCTCGCATTTCACGTTTGGTGCTTTCAAGAGCAAAGGAGAGAATTTGATTTGAAGTCAGCACTTGCATGTCAATTTTCATCATTGTATCATGTTTGTTTTTTTAATGATCTGAAAATCCTGCCATTACACTATGAGTTTAAATAAATGCCCAACGAGGTGGTAAAATAGCTTGTATGATTTGGAAATTTTTTTGTGCTTTATAGGCTTCAAGAGAAGACATATTCCTTGTGGCCATTCCTATTGGCAAAGCAGTACCTCTACCAGAATCCTCTGTATAAACCCAGTGCAGTCAGTATTGTGTTAAAGCCCAATACTGCCCCTTTTAACTTCAAGTAAGTGTACTTCAATCCCTTGATCAATGACTCATTGAAAGCATTGCTGTTTGTAATAGTTGTTTCATAGGCCAACAGATTTTGTTGCTCAGTTAACATGTTATAACATGATCTGCATTTGGTTGGGGGGAGGTGAGGGGAGCTGTGAATGACAGGAAGATGGATTATTAAGATTGTTCTTCTGCCTATTAATTAGTTGATCATAATTCAACAATACTGTATGGGAGCAATTATTGGAAAGTTAAATATTTTAAAATCTAAACCTACCTCCATTCTTTCCACATCTAATTTCAATGGATGGTTGCTGCTGGAGGGAAGGGCTAGATCTAACCAATCTGCTGTTGGAAGGCAAATTGATTACTTGAATCATTTAAGGAAACTGTGTGCCTTCAGTTCAGCAGCATTTTATGTTTCACTTGTACAGACTGAAATTCTTGGACTTCAGGACTTTGTCAAATAAGAGGAGTCCAGAAAGGATGGATCCATACAACGTCTTTAAGGCATTGCTTGTGAACCAGAAAATGCAGCAGTGTTTCCTCCAGATCCAAACAATTACCAGCCAGAAATAAGACAGCTGCCATTAGCTGACCCCTATTCCAGTTTTCCAGATGATAACCAGTTTTTCCCACCCAGTACGACATCAGACTTGCCTCGCATACGATCTTTGACTACTTATGAAAACTTTTTCATAAAAGATGAAGGATGTCCGTGGAAAATGTATTGCAGGATGTTATCAAGAGTTCCCAGCCCTTCACCCCAGCTCTCATTCTGATTCTAAGTAAATATTGGGGTTAATATGTGTATTTGTGCATTGAGATCTGTATTTGACTTAGCTGCAATGCTGTTCATGTTTGAGTAAGACTCGTGTATGAAGAGCAGCCACTTGCAAGAGTGAAATCAGAATCTATGAAACCATACTCAGTGTCAGTCAAATGATAATCTTACAGGTGGCTCACTATCACCTTATCAAGAGCAATTAGGAAGAGGCAGTAAATGCTGACAAAGCCAGTTACACACACATCCCATGAATAAATCTTTTAAAAAAAAATTACACAATTGCATCTTGTAACAAAATGCTATGTTGATGGCATCTTTCTTTCCACTGATGAAATAATTTTCTTGTCTTATGTCTTGGATAAGTCAAGTGTAGACTTTATCTTGGGGGAAAAAAAACTTAAGCCATTTTCCAAATAAAAGAATTGGCCAGCATGTTCCTCCTTGGCTTTTGCTGCTTTTAAGCTAATCCTGGGGTCAATGAATCACCTGACTTTAATTTTCTCTTTGTGATACCAAATTCTATTGTTATAATCTACATGTACTGCTCTGTCTGATTTGGTGCAGTGGAAGATCAACAAAGTATTCAACTATAATAAATGGAATGACTTGAATTCACTTCCTTAGACTGAAACCTCCACTTATTAAGCACATAATATGTTTGCTATTCATTCTTTTATTATTTGATTTGTAATAAAAATAAGTTTAATAATCTTCAGAGGTTCCTTAAGTTTCTATTTATTCATGTAAGCTTTGAAAATTTATCAGTGATTATACACTCCACAATAGCGTTTTTTGACTGTGAAGGTTTACTGCCATTTGTTGAAGTGCTGTTATCTTTATGAACTTGAGTCTGTTTTCTTGACAAGGTTCTGGTGTGGTATGTACAACCGTTTTGACAGAGGAATGCAGCCAAGACAATCGGTTGTGGATTGTCTACATGCTTCAATGAAACAGAAAATAGACCTCGAAGAAACTGTAGCAGATCTGAATCAGGTGAGTGAAGTTAAAATTAATACATTGGTGCATCATGATGCAGTGTACCACTTGATGTCATACCGTGCACTCAAATTTGAATTCCTAGATGCAGATTGCATTCCGAGTTACAGTGCTACATTTTGCCCAATCCCTTGACTTCAACAGGTGAAAGTCAGTCAGTGTTTCTACTCTTATTTATGCATGGCTCTCACATTAATCACATAATTAAGAGTGAGACTCCACTGCCTGTGTGCACCTCTCAGTTTCTCATGCACTCTATCAGCAACTGGCTAATACGACCTCAGTTATTCCTGTCCAAGCATTTCAACCTCTAGGCACTTTCTATATCTTCAAAAAATAGAGACAAAATAAGCTAAGGGATTCTTACTTTAAAAAAAACTGTGCCTTATTCACATTTGTGCTGTTCTTAGAATGATTATGGCTAAGAAGAATTTGATTTGTCAAGTTCATGCTATGTCTCTGAGAGCAACCAAACCAGTCCGATTACTCCATCAATTTGCTAAAGCTCTGCATATTTTTTCTATTCGGCTATTTATCCAATTCTTTTTGAAAATTGCAAATAAATATGCTTCCAGCAGACACGCGCCAACATACGTGCATGCATTGCATTCTGGACCTGAACCATTTGGTACATTGGAAAAAGAACCAATTACCTTAAATCTGTGCTCTACAATTCTCAACCTTCTGCTTACAGAAGCAGTTTACCACTATCTACTCTGTCTAGATACCTCATGGTTTTAAATACTATCAAACTTCTTTTAAATGTTCTTTTCTCTAAGACAAACAACTTCAGTTTCTCCAATTTATCCTTCTATTCCCTCAGCCCTGGAACAATTGTAAATCTCTTCCACACACTCATTAAAGCCTCCATAGCTTTCTTGAAGATTATTGCCCAGAATTGTACACAATATTTCAGTTGAGGCCAAATCAGTGTTTTTTTGGAAAGGTTCATAACATTCTTGTTTCCGTACTCCGTGCTGGTATTTATGAGGCCCAGGATCCTGTTTGCCTTATTAACAACTTGTATTCTTGCCTTGCAGGGCAAATAAATAAATGAACAGGAGTAGACCATAAGTCCTTGCTGCTTCATTCAGTATGACCATGGCTGACCTTGGGCTTCAATTCCACTTTCCTACACATTGCACGTGTTTCTTGATTCCCTAAAACAGCTGTGACCTGCAACAATTTGTGTACATACTCCCAAGGTATCTGTTCCTGCAACCACTTTGGAATACGACCCTTTAGATTGGCCCTTGTTATCTTTTATTCCAAAACATACCACTTCACATTTCTCTGCATCAAATTTCATGTGCCACATGAGTGCCAGTTGATGTCTGTGATTTACTGAAGACTATTATAATCCTGCTAACAGTTCACAATACTTCCAAACTTTGCGTCACCTCAAATTTTGACATGTACTTACTCCCACGTAATACTCATTTATATATATATAATGTAATATATATATTTTTAAAAAAAACCTGGCTCTAGTACCAACCTCTAGGGGACATCATTGTATTGCGGCCCCCAGCCTGAATTACAACCATTCACAATTGCCCTCTGAACCGTGTCATTCGGTCAATTTCTTTTCAGTGCTGCCATGGTCCTTTTTTTTTACCATAAGGGCTTCCGCTTTGTCAGCAAGTGTATTATGTAGCATTTTACACAAAACAGAAGAAATGGGAGCAAAAGTAGATCAATGAGTCATTGAACTGACTTTGTCATTCAGCACTGATCTGATGTCCAAAATCTGGCATTCTCAGGACCAAAACCATATCAGATTTCAAATTTTCTCTGATTTTGGATTGTTGGAAGATAACCTGGTGTTGTGTGATTTTTGACCTTGTTTGTCCGTTACAGTTATTCCAAGAACGGCTTCTTCATTCCCGCACTTACTCTGTTCTTGGAAGAGTGTCTAGTTCTCCCTAAAGAAAAATGTCTAGTTTTAACAGGCAGATTTTGAATATTGTGTCTGTAAGGCCATGGACCATGACCATGACTGTGACTGTGTAACCATAATTTCAACAACCTAAAGTCCAGACAACAAAATGGAAAGTTATTTTCCACACAGTCCTTTTTATTTTTGCAGTGTTGGCATGCTGTTGCCCATAGGGTGACTCTCCTCCTTCAATTCAGTAGTTGACCAAGTGAGCTTGGGTCTTTCCTTGTATGACTTCTTCTAAGCTTTCTCTTGTTTTGTCTCTATCACACATAGAGAAGTAGAGGTGCATACGTTGTGTCAACAGGCTCTGGATATTTCTGACACTGCTGCAGTTAACACTTCCACTCTGCAGCTCAACTGATCAAAGGGCTTTTGTTAGGCAGAATTTTCTTAATTTCCTTTTGTTCTTTGTGCTGGTCGATCTCAAATTCTCCCTCTTACTGCTTCAAGACCCAATATTGTATCGTACAGCACAATGATATATATAAAAGAGCTCTTGATTTTTCAGTTGATAAACTTCTCTGCTATTCAATTATAGCAGTCCTACTTTAGTTGATAGTTTTCATTCTTGGAGCTATGTGGTCTTTAACAGGCGTGAAAACCTGACCACGGAGGGAGAGCTGAGGGTACAAAGCAGACTTCCAGAGTTAGTGCTCTTGAAGTAAATATGACAGTTGCAACATGGACCCAAAATTGACCGAGTGACAGGAAACAGAGTAATGGTTAATGCTTGTTAGTGAGGCAGGGTAAAGGTTTATGATGGTGTTCCCCATAGGTCTTGTTGGGAGTCTAGCTTTTCCTGATTTGTGTAGATGATCTAGACATTGGCGTACAGGACAAAATTTCAACACTTGCAGTTGATTGAAAACTTGAATATTGGCAACTGTGAGGAGTGATGATGTGGAGGCGCTAGTGTTGGACTGGGGTGGACAACACCTGTCACTAACATCTGAAGGAGGAGTAAGACTCCGAAAGCTTGTGTTTTCAAATAAACCGGTTGGACTATAACCTGGTGTCATGTGATTTCTGACCTTGACTGTGAAGAGGACAGTGTAGAACTTCAAAAGTTGATAGATTGCACAGGTAGGAGTCATGTGAAGTTTGATATGGAGAAATGTGAAGAGATTCATTTTGCCAGTCCATGTTCTTTTTACCAAAATGAAACAAAAGGGTCCAACTCTAAAGGAGATGCAGGAGCACAGGGACCAGTGTGTATAATTTCTTAAGTCATAATGATTGCAAGAATAGTTAATAAAGCATAAAGTATCCTAGGCTTTATTAATCAATATATCAGCTGATACCAACAATCCTATGATGAATGCCACCTGTGCACGTTCACCTCTAAATTTTTCAGACTGCACATATGCATACATATGTGTTCACAATCATCAGAGGTTTGGACAGAATCAATAGGGACAAAATGTTCCCACTCATAAAAAGTTTAGAATGAGAGGACACTGATTTAAAATAATTAGTAAAAGAAGCAAGAATGATATGAGGAAAATCTTTTACACACAGTGGTTAAGGTCTCTAGAAGGCACTGCCTAAGAGTGCAGTGGAGGTAAGTTCAATGAAGGCATTCAAAAGGGAATTAGATGGTTATCTGAAAAGGAACAATATGCAGCGTTGATGCAGAAGTCAGGAGAATGGCAGTCAGTGAGGTACTCATCTAGAAAGTTGGTGCTAACATACTAGGCTAACTCACTTCCTGTGTTGTAACAATTCTGAGTTTCTGTGACAACAGATGAAGAAAAGATCGAGCTCCATGCAGCTGAAATGATGTCATTACTTCCATGCTGTCATCGGATCTAAGCTCAGGGAAGTGCTAGGAGCCATCGATAATTCTATCTCCACAAGGAGCCGGTGGGGTTTGGGTGCGGTGGGCACAAGGAAACACAAGAGCTGTTATTAGTTGAAGTTGTCTGATGGAGAGCTAGGATCATGTTGGTGATTAGATTTTGTTTTGTAGGCTAGCCAACCCGGTAGAATACTCTCTGGAGGTGATATTGTGAACAGCTGAGATGTGAGATATTATTGGGGCAGTCTGATTTGGAGTTCTCTTACTTTACAATTTTATAGTTTACTGATCTAAGAGAGCCCTCAGGCTTTCACAGACCTGCTGGTGAAGATCTCTAAAAGAGAGAAGCTAAGTCCCTCATCACAAAGACAGTATTTTAAAATTTTTTATGACTTGCAGCAATCACTGATGTCAACATAGATTGGTGAACAAATTTGTGGGCTTTGCCTTATTTGTATTTGTCATTTGATAGTATTCATAGTTTGCCGATTGATTTTATATGTACCTCATGCTAATTCTGGATGTTAGACTACAGGATAGATTGTATTTACTGATTACATCCGTGACTCTTGCGTAGCAAAAATTTCTTTGTTTCTTTAAATCTGTGGAATTTTTATTCTGAGTAATTGGGATTTCTAATTTGTCTACTATAACAAAAAAAAAAGTTACAGGTCCCTAACTGAATTGCAAAAGACTGTGGTTCTTGCTCAGAATTGTAGCAATTCAAAAAGAAGTTCAAATTACTAGTGAAAAACTTCGCACACAATTTCTTCTGCACTTGAAACTCTCATGCTGTTAAATGAAAATCTGTTCTGTTACACATCAGTTTAAATACAAAGTTAATCATTATTACTGAATTCGAGTTCCATGCACGTGATTGTGGGAAATTTGTTGCCGTTTGAATCTCTTCAAACTGTGCTCTTGTTTTACCTTCAAAAGCAGAAAGAGAACAATTGTCTTGACAAACTTGCATTGCAGATGCTGTTTTAGGAAATGTTAGAATGTTCTACCAATATATAAATCATGACGTATTTTTAATAATTGGTACCTTAATGTATATAGCAGTGCACATTATTACTTGCAACTTTTCTGATGGTTGTTCTATTTTCTTATTACAGAAACTAACTCATCAGGATAAATCACATTCTGATTCTACCTTTATCTTACCAATTAAACTTTCCATGGAGGAAGATTCCACCCACCTGCAAGTAATTGGTGCTACTCAGGACTATTTGGAGGAAGAGCAAATTATGTTAACAAATGGCACAGAAGAGGTAATTGAAACTGTTCCTGCTGGGAGCAAGCAAGTGGATAATGTAACCGACTCCTCTTTCACGTGTCAATCTACTTTGAATAACATTGACTCCCTTGATCTAGTCAAGTTGAAAATACAAGCAGATGAAGACAACCATCAAATATTCCAAGATGCAGTCGAAAAATAATTACTTATCTCCATATAACTTGTATGTATTCGTTCACAAATGTATTTGGTCTTGATATAAATATCGTTATTCAAAAGTGTCAGAATTAGAAAATGCCAACAGATAATTCTTTAACAAAGGGAAAATAATCCAAGATGTTTTGGGGAATCTGGCTGCTTAAATGAGAGGATATATTTCGAAGGGAAATGTTACAAAATTGGGCTTGGGGTGGATTCTCACTTGCCAGAAGCTAATATAAAAATTTAGCAGACTGTTCATAATAGATAGGAAATTGTAGTCATTTTCTACCTGAATTCCTTATGCGTTTCCCGTGGTGAAATGCAGATGTTATGATGTGTCCAGTTATTGAGATCTGTCTTTGTGTATTTCTTAAAATTTAATGGACCAATCTGAACACGTTGCTTCATTGTAGTGTTTTAATGTTTTGCCACTGAAGAAGCCAGTGTTGGGTGCAGTGAATGCTTTTTAGAAACCTAAGCTGGCTGTTTTGTAAATATTAACCAACATATTTTCTAAATTGGAAGTTCTTAAAAGTCTTAGATTAAATACTTTCATATAAAGGATAGACATGATAATTGCATTTCCCTTTTAAATTTTTCTCCAGTCTTATCCCCTTACCTGTTTTTCTATTTCCCTTGTTCAGAAATGGTTCCATGGCTGCCACAAGCCCACGGATATGTTGCCTAAGTGCCTATTCCATCTGTAATTCAACAAAACAAGCTATTCTCCAATGATATTTGAGTCTAATTCAGTTTCTGACAAATCTCTGCCACATGCAAAAGTCACTGCATTGTAATTAGAGATAGGAGCTCTGACATATTTAAGGCCAGCTGCTACCCTAACTAAGATAATTCACTTGGCCTATGAGTTGTGGGGATTTATTCATGAATTCCTAGTCTTGAGTGGCTCAGAACCAGCCTGTATTGGAAGACTCTTTCTGGGCCAAATCATTGGAGGAAGTTGTATTTCACTTTATTGTTTTTGCAAGACAATTTTTGGATTGTCCTGTTCTATATATTGTGGACAGTATTGGTAATTAGCTAAAGATTTATAGCTCTTTGAGTGATTGAGAGATATTTTCACTTTACATTTTACCTTCTGTAAAAATAGATTTGTTGTTTTATTTTCCATGTTACTCAGTGCCTGTTTTTTTATCAGACATCATGAGGAAACTTCTCAATGTCTGAATAATGGTTAGAATTTTACAAAATAAATCATAAAATTGCCACAAGTGGAATTTTGTTATACAATGCATCAATATGCTTCTGTAAGACAGAGCATTTGGTTCATACATCAAGATGGAAAGTAAGAGTCTTGTTTATACATAGTCATTGTGATGAATAGTCCTGTGGCTCATGTTGGAGTGCACTCATTTGCAAACCAGCTCCTGTTCACTCAAGGCTGTGCAGCACCATCTTTCTCTTGGGCTTCAGGTCATCCATTTATAAAGCTATAGGTATGAAGAGTACAGAAGGCATTTTCTAACTGTAGTTTATATCGGTGTTCCGAATGGGTACACTGAAGTCCTTCTGGACATCATTCAGTAGTTTTGCACTTTTTAAAAGATATTGATTTTCCATCCTTCCAACCAAAATAACTTGTCATTTCATTAGCTACTTTGTCCAGTCACTTAATCTGTCTATATTTCTCTATAACCTCTTCTTATGGTTTCATTTCACAGCTTACATTCCCACCAAACTTTGTATTGCAGAAAATGATTTTACGTTTTTTTTGTTGGAAATCTATCAGGATTATTGGGTACCTGTTAAATCTATAAAAGCTGAAATGTCAACCCTTTTGTAAAAGCGTTAGTGAGTGCTGGGTTTTGTACCAGAATTCACATTTGCTCTGCCCATACATCACCAATTTTTTTCTTTTAAATACACACAATAAAAGTTTCCAGACTCTTTACTCATTTGACAGTTCATGCAGAGATACATACACTATTAGTTGGGGTCCCTGGATTTCAAAACAGCATAAACTGTGACCACTTTCCCATTTCCTCAGGCAGATGCTGAGGCCTTTGGCGGCACGGCGGCTCAGTGATTAGCACTGCTGCCTCACAGCATGAGAGACCCAGGCTCAATTCCAGCCATGGGCAACTGTGCATTCTCCCCATGTCTGTGTGGGTTTCCTTTGGGTGCTCCAGTTTCCTCCCACAATCCAAAGATGTGCAGGTTAGGTGGATTGGCTATGCTAAATTGCTCATAGTGCCTACGGTAGGAAATGTAGGGGGTCGGACTGGCAAGGATGCTCTTCAGAGAGTCGGTGTGGACTCGATGGGCCGAATGGCCTGCTTCCATAGGATTCTATGCTTCTAATCATTCTAAATTAATTCAAGTACCACCTCAGAATGAGAATTCAGTTTGAGACTTTCTGGTTCGTATGGCTCAGTTGGCTTTTATCTTGTTCATGGATTCCTTTCTTAAATATTTTAAGGACAGTGTCATCTTAAGTTTGAGTTGATTTTTGAATAGTAATTAAGTACACTTTAAGGAAAGCTTGAAATTTTACCCAACATGAAGGTAACTCAATGAGATTACGTAGAACGCAACTGATTCTTACTTTTCTCCTTTTATGAATCATGAAACTTGTCAGACCATAATCGATGAGCAAAATGGTTGACCTGCAGTCAATAAAGGAATATTAAAAAAAATATTTTTTTAATCATGATGTAGTTTGATTGCAGATCATTCTTTAATTTGTGTTAACTGCTTCTGAGTTTCTTATGAATTTCTATGGGTAGCATGGTGCCTGTCATGAGAAGCATTAATTGAGACAAATGCGTTAGTGTAGAATATTTTCTTTCAGATTTCCAGCAGCTGCATTGTTTTCCTTTGATTTTATTGTACAGATTATTATTGAATATTATTCAAACAGGGAAGGGCTTCCTGTTGCTGCTCAAAAGTTGAGTAATTATTCAGCAAGCAAACAGAATTCCCCTAGATTTCACCACCGTCCTATGTTGTAATATCAGAATCAATAGATGTTGAACATCAGCTCAAAATTCTATTTTTCTAAGCTTTTTCTAATAGTGAAAATACTCCTGCTTTTATGATTGTGATCAGCATTTCCTCTAGGCTACGTGAATGCATGACTGCATAGCACTCCAGAACTCAATGCTCGAGAGACAAACGGGCTGCACCCTGGTAGCAGCCCATAAAGATTTGTTGGATGCATTGGATTTTAAATAGTAGAACAACAAATGGGCTTTGCACTGCAAAAGGAATTTGAAGAGAACATTGAGATATATCCAGCACAAACTGAACTTGTTAATTTCAATATATTTTACATGTATATACAGACATTTAAAAAAACCTGTTTCTATATCTTCTCAGCTTCAACCTTCGAAAGATATATTTAATTCTCTTGGTAGTACTCAGTTGTAGTTTTTCTGGGAATTTTTTTCTTTTTTAAAAATTCTGCCTGATAAATGTTTATGACTGACTGAACAAAATTTTGTTTGGGGTTAACTGCATAGAAAGCCGTTTGGGATGTGCTGAGATAACGTTGTTGCCTGTGCATTTGTATCCTGTCAATTTTACAACCTTATCCTTCTATGTTGTTGATTTGTGGCAGTGTTTAATTCAAGAAGCATTGGATGTCTTTTGTTGTCTTATCCAAATCCCCATTATTTATAAGAGTCTGGTGGTAACTGTAGATATGATAGTTGACGTATGTCACTGTTTACACTTGTATTTCCTGTTGGAATTAAGCGATAGTGATCCGCAGAGGAACCACAAGTTACTTTTTTCTTCCGTCTCCTCATCTAAGCCAGGATGATGATGATATTTGTACAGCCCTTATTTCGCTGCCCAAATTAGTAAATAGAATAGACTGTGTTGAATATTAATGGATCAACTTTTCTATTGAAGGAAATAGTTTTCCTTAAATTGAATTGTTTCAATTTCTCACAAACTGCACTAACCCCAGCTGTGCTTCTTCCTTTTTGACAATTTCCACCCTCCTGAAGACAGCTTTGCAGGTGGACTTTTGCCAAGCCCTTGATGTTTCGATATCTGCTGAAATTTTTGTTCTCCATACAAATGAGTCAGTGAGCTTTGGCAGTCCATTGCTTCATTAGTACTATATAACCACACTGGATGGTATCCTCTTATTATCACTATACAAGTGTACTCTCTGCAGAGATCATTTGGTGGTGATGAGGAACTGATATTCTAGTTCAGATGTAAAATGTGACGTGCAAGCTCTTACTCTGCCCTCTATCTATGAACGTATCAGTTTGAGCACTGCATTAAAATTGCAGGCAAGAAAGCGTGCTGATTCTGTTTTACTGTCTTGCTGCCCCATAGGTATGTGCAAATGCTAGCTAACAGTACAGATTCTGAGTCATATCTAGGACTTTTGAATCTTTATGGCTAAGTGTTACCTGTTAGATGAATTTTCTTGATAGATTATTGGACAGACTGCTGAGGTTAAAGTGCCAAATAACAGTACTGCAAATGCTGGAGATCTGAAGTGAAAACAAAGTCCTGGAGAAACTCCATGGGTCTGGTAACACCTGCAGAGAGAAACAATTGACGTTTTGAGTTCAATTTGTCGGTTTACTGTTTTCAGATGATAAGTGGGCCATTTAGGATGGAGGATAGGAAATTTTAAACTATTCATGAATGTATATTATTATGTAGATAGTTCCCTACCCTTTACGATAATAGGTGTAATGTGAATATCAATAACTCTGTCTCTGAACAATAGTATTACTCCCAATTGTGGAAATTGATATGGTGGTACCTTGAGTGATTAGTTTCTGTTTTAGCTCATTGTACCCCCATCCAAATTAATTTTCAGTTCTTCAGAATGTTGAATTGTTCCCTGTTTGCATCTGCACCACCTTCTTGGCCAG
The DNA here is from genome assembly GCF_021869965.1 of Rhincodon typus. Classification (NCBI taxonomy): domain Eukaryota; kingdom Metazoa; phylum Chordata; class Chondrichthyes; order Orectolobiformes; family Rhincodontidae; genus Rhincodon; species Rhincodon typus. The sequence continues at coordinate 30,608,750 of NC_063345.1, read as the reverse complement.
GGCCCTTGTGTGAACATCCACATCTCCAGGACCCCCATGCCCCATGTGGATACTTGATGTAACATGATCAAATTCTCCATAATCAGCATTTAGAGAGTGTTAGTAAAATTTGGGATGAGTAAAGAAATTTTTCATAAGTGTTGGTAATCATTTGGGTGATCCCTGCATGATATATGGGACTGATTGTTAACTACTTTTAAGCCACTGATGAAAGGTCACTAACCTGCAATTACATCGTTTTTTTTCTCTCTCTAGTTAGCTATGATTTGTTTGCTGTTCACATTTTTAAACCTATTTTTTGGTTCTTTACTTGTCCTGATATCACCTATTAGCCTTGCACCATTATCAAATTTCCTTCTAAAGTGTGCTGTTGTACAGCTACCTAGAGGTTCCTGTGTAGGTTCACATAAATCAGTCTTTTTCAGTTGTCATATGTGTGTGTGACTACACATTTTTAAAAAAATGCCAATACTCATCAACAAAATCACTTCTAACATTTAGTCAGTTCTGCTTTCCTTCGTTCTTTCTAAATTTCAGCTCACCTCCCTTTCTCCTGCCTTTCGACTTGCTAAAACCTGCCATGTCTGTAACATTTTCTATTTCTGATGAATGTTCACCAACCTAAACATTGCACCTATTTCTCTCTTTACCTAAGCTGCTGAGTATTTCCAGCACTTAATTTATATTTGTGATGTTAAGCATCAACAGTATTTTAACTTTGTTAAAAGAATATAGCTAAGTTGTATTTTCAAATGAGTCTACGAATGAATTGATCAGTTTTGTTTTAGAAATCAATATTACCTAAGCAGTAGTCTTTTACCTCACTTAGAAAACTAGACTGTATCAGGAATTTCCTTTTCACCAGAATTAGTAAGATTAAATTTTGTTTTGGCCATCTCTTGTCACATTTATAAATGTGGTAAGTCAAAGAAATTCTCAATCTTTTGGAGATTTATGTAACTGATTCAATGTGTTATTTGATTTGTTATTTGAGGGGATAATATTACAGCAAAGAAACCATTACATTGCGTGGCAAACCTGGTTGAGTACAAATAAATTTCTAAAATATTTGAAATTCTACTTTTTGAATATGTCAGAATATGCGCCCTTTTACTTCATTATTCAGTAAGTCTTGGATTTGGACATTTGTAAACACCTTAATTTCTCAACTTTCCTAACTCCTCCTGCCCGTCCCCCTTCCCAGCTCACCAAAGCAAATTGGGACATAGGAGCAAAGTTGAGCCATTTAGTCCCTTAAACCAATTTTAGCACTTAGTTTGCTAGTGGCTGATCTGTACTTAACGCCATCTAATTGACTTTGTTCCACAATCCTTAATTGCCAACAAAACTTACTTAAAAACAAAAAAAAACCAAAGAACTTCAGATGCTGGAAATCAAACAAAAACAGAAATTGCTAGAAAATGTCCACGGGTCTGGCAGTATCTGTGGAGAGAAAGCAGAGTTAACTTTTTGGCACCCTTCTTCAGAACCTTCTTCAAGCTTAATTGACCTTATTTTTGACATTTACAATTGAATCAGCCTCAACAAATCCTGGAGCAGAGAGTTCCAAATTTTCACTACCCTATTGTACAAAGAAGTGCTTTCTGACATTAACTTCAACCTATAGTTCTGTTTTCAAAGTTATTATCCTTTTGTTCTCTCCAGCACTCTGCTCAACTGCCTTTTCCCTGCCTCTCTATATTAAAACTAGTGACATCTGTTAAATTTGCAAATCTGATGATTATTCACCATGCTATCATGAGCACTTTCACCAGAAAATCGTGACATATGGGCCAAGATTAATTTTGTGAAGGAGCTAGAAACTAATATAGGCCCTCAGTGTATGTGTACAGTGAACCTGATTCCAATTTTGAGTGCATTCATTGGAATATGAACTGATTTTCTAGCCACGTGATGACCAGATACTTCAGTCATTAAAACAATAACCACACCTTTTACTATATTCAATCCTTAGTACTATTGAATGACTAAACTCCTGTATTTTATTAGAACACAAGCACCATTTTCAGGGAAGATGATTCTGTACTCTCCTGTTTTGTGTTTAAAACTAACTTCTGCAAAATATATAATGCATTTTTCTTTGTTTTTGAGGCCAAATTCTATCGCAAACTCAATTTTTATGCTTGTATTCCAGTTGAGAATACTGACTTAAGTATCAGAAAAGGGAATCCTGGTTTCCTTTATTCAAAGGTGCTGAAGTGACATATATTTCCAGTTGAGATCATCTAACTTGGTCTGAAGCCTTTACCAACTGATTAATTCAGAGAAAATCTGTGAATTGATACATACGTTGACTAATTGCAAAACAAACCTGTTTATTTGATTGCCCTAAAAGGGAATAAGTTATGCAGTGTGCACTACTTTTAAAGAATGTTTTGTGAACCAAGCCATTAAATATTTTGTACCGGCATGTTTGTCTTTATCATTCCTGTACTTGCATTTGTAAGCAGTAAAATGTTCTTTTTTTGTAAGTAATAAAAATATACAGTCTATTTCTTCTATGTAGAATTATTTATGGTTAACTATTTCTTCTCTGGATTGTAACTCATCTTAAATTGTGGTTGAAAAACTAAACTTTTTTGAACTAGAAATTCACAGCTTAGGAAGTCATTTAGCCCATTGTGTCCATGATAAATAAGGGAGAGTTTTCCTGTCCTCCTTTGTATTTCCCCAGCTTTCTCTGAAGGTGGTGACATTTCTATGTATGCCAGCTATCCTATTGTGCCTTTTTGATCATTATTAACGTCAGCTTGAAACCAAGTGGAGGAAGCTTTATAAAAAGCCATGCTAGATTTCTGACCTTTATTTATAATGGAATAGAACACAAAAACAAAAGCAAAAAGTTATACTAAGCTTTCATTAACCCCTGGTTAATCTTTATTTTGAGTACTGTGTTCAATTCTGGCTACTATATTCTTGGAAGGCTAGTATGGACTAGAGAGAGTTACTAGAATGGTACTGGAATGAAGAAGAGTAACTGGAGAAACTGGTGTTGCTTTCCTTTTTAAAGCAGGGAGAAAATCTAATAGAGGTGTTCAAAATCAAAAGGTTTTGGCAGTAAAAGAAAACTTCCAATGACAGATGGGTTGGTAATCAAGAATACAAGTTTAAGAATATTTCCAAAAGAGTCAGAGACACCATGAAGAGAAAACTATGTACACAGCAAGGTTTTGTGATATGGAATCCAGGAAAGGTATTTGAAGCAGATTTAATTAAAAACATTCAAAAGAAAATTTAATAGATTTTTGAAGGGGAACAGGGCTATGGGAAACAAGTATGGATTGGGACAACTGGATAGGTCTTCCAAAGTGCTGACACAGACATGATGGTATGAGTGGTGATCTGTGCTGTCTCATTCCATGAATATCATATCAGATATGTCAATTTAACCGGTGGCTAAATTCTAGAAATTAGAAAGCTTGAACACTAATCTTTGACTGGGCAGTTTCACACCGAAACAAAGACACCATTTTGATTCGTGGAAATGCTTGAACCACAACACCTGACGAAACCTTTTCAAACATCATGGTTACCTAAGTGATTTTCACACCTCGGTAAATATACGTCTCAAGATAGCTCAACCCGCTGACAAAATGACTAACATATTAGCTTTTACAAAGGAGTTATAATGTTTAAGTGAATAAATCCAACCTTTTGCATTTCAATCATTATTATCCACTAAACAGGATCAGCTAAGTTTGTCTTCCAAGATTTACTCTCTTTTGCAACCCTGGAATATCTGGATCTGAGACCACATTGTTTTTTTTTTGCTAGGAATGATTGTGCTGTTGCTAAAAGATATGTAGGTAGAATTGTAGAAACTTAGAATGCACAGGGATAGCTTTTGGCTTTTTATGCCTTCACTTTAACAGAATAATCTGCAATTTTACTGCTTGTTCTCACCGAACCGTTTGTCTTCCTCTGTTTCAGAAGTTTACCCTGATATCAGAAAATCCTGCCTCTATTTCCAATGGCAAAACGTTCTATATTGTAACACCTTTTCCCAGTAACCTCTCTCTGATTTTGTAATTGAGAAATAATCTCTCTGGTTTTCCCATAAAAATTCCTTCATAAATTAAAATGTTATACTTCCTAAAAAAATCCTTGACTTATGAAATGAGGCATAGTGTACAAAACGAAGGGAATTATGGTAAACTTCTAAATTGCTAGTTAGTATGATCTGGAGTCTTGTATCCAATTCCAGTCAACATACATGTTCCAAGAGACATCACTTAACACTTCTCAAAATTGCATCTGCCAACCACGTCTAATTCTTTTCCATGTTGTTAGTTCCAACACAAACCAAAACTTCTGGCTTTATCGCTCTTTTAACTTTTCTTCCTGAACTTGCTTTTCCGGAACCATAATTATTATAGTGTAGAAGGAAGCCATTCAGCCCACCATGCCTGCTCTGGCTCTGTAATCTAGTGCCAGTCTCCTATCTTTACCCCATAACCCAGCATACTATTATGATCCAGAAAAAACTAATGCCTTCTTGACTGCCTCAATTGAACCTATCTCCACCACATTTCCAGGCAATGCATTCCATTTCCTGATAAGTCACTGTGTGAAAAAGATCTTTATCTCGCATCACCCTTGCTTTGTTTGCATATCATTTTAAATCAATATCCTCTAATTATTTCTCGTGGTTGGTTGGCTTGCTGAGCTGGTTCGTTGTTTCTCCGCAGACATTTCATTACCCTGCTGGGTAACAACATCAGTGCAGCCTCCAATGAAGCGCCTGTTATTTGAACTCTGGAGTCCGTTGAGCTGGATTACCTCACTTCTGGTTTTCCTTTGCAATGGAGTGTGTGGGGTCGAGCTCTGTGTTTGTTGATGGTTTCCTTTGTGGAGTACCAGGCTTCTAAGAATTCCCGTGCTTGTCTCTGCTTTGCTCGTCCCAGGATCTTGGTGTTGTCCCAGTCAAATTGGTGGTTCTCCTTATCCATGTGGATAGAGATGAGTGAGTATTGGTCATGTCTTTTTGCAGCCAATTGATGTTCGTGTACCCTTGTTGTTAATTTCCTTCTTGTTTGTCCAATGTAATGTTTGTCACAGTCTCTGCAGAGAATCTTGTATATGACATTGGTCCTGTCCATAGTGGGTCTTTGGTTCGGGTGAGCATTGTCGTAGGGTTGATGTGGGTTTGTGTGTTACTCTGATGCCCAGTGGTCGTTGGAGTCTTGTGGTCAGTTCAGATGTGTTCCTGATGTAAGGTAGAATGATGTTGAAGTCTTCCTTAGGATAGTTTTATTTTTAAATGGTAAAAGAAAGGAAATATTTCCAACCCTCTCAAAGCATTAAAAAATTTCTGGCCCAAGAATATAATTCTACAAAAGAATAAGTACATGTGAAGAGTTCTCTGCCGAAGCAAAGAATGCAAATCTTGATTCAGTGCATTTCTTTGGTTGTTCTGCATGTTATTCAAACTGTGGTCTACACCAGCTCAGATATGTGAAAGGCAGCTGTGGACTGATTATAGAAAGATAAAATTAAAAGTAGCTCATCAGACTTCTGAAGTTGCAGAATGTAATGGCATTTACTGTCTGAGCCTGAACAACTTAAACAAACATCCCCTGATCTCGGCCTTACTGTTGAGAGTCCACAGCCACTGCATGTTTTCTTTTCCACACAATGAGACAGCTGGCAGCTTTGAAATTATCCCACAGGCAGGGTGCCACTCATTGATGTTTTTTTTGGAAGAAGCACATACATTTTCTTTTGTACAGAAAGTACGGGAGGAAGTGGTATGCACACATAATCCATGAATTTAAGTATTCCATACAAGGATCATATAAAAATGATGAATGTGGTAGCAAGGGCCTAGTATTGCTGGAGTTATTAATCACTGGGCACTGCCTTCAAACGGAAGAGCTGATTTGGCCATAATAGCCTCATAAATTATCATTTTTATGGTGTCGGACCAGGTTCGTACATCAGGATTTCCACAGTAACAGTTTTTGAAGGCTGTTTGCTGCCCTTAAAGCCATATATCACATTGAACAAAAATGACTCCGCTAAAGATACTGATATTCAGCAATCAAGTTGTGGAGGATTTACTGTATGGGGTTCTGAAGCAAAGAATGTACCCCTTGGAAGAGAAGGAAACAAAGATAATGCTAAAATAAAAGGAATAGGGTGATCAGAATAAATCAATGCAATTACATCTATGACCCAAACTTGGAAGTAGATGAGGAAGAAATTCTTTAACTTAAGCAAGTTAACATATAGACACCAACATGGTAAAAGAGTTTAAAAAAACAGAATGCTGGAAGCGTTATTGGACTTAAAACATAAACTGTTTTTCTCTCCACAGAGGCTGCTAGACCTGCCTGGGTTTCTCCAGCATTTTCTCTCTTTATTTCAGATTTCCAACATCCACAGTATTTTGCTTTAAATGACAAAGTAGTTTTTGCCAACCTTCTTCATTATTTATTAGTACAAACCTGATAAAACACAACTGAATCTAAATGCAGACACCATTGTCAACTTATGATCTTTGTAAATTGTCACTTTTTTTTACCATTTTGCTATACCACACCGCGCTGTCAAATGGAACATGGGAGTATCTTGACACATCAACTAAGTTGACTATTGCAGGAAGAAGGAAACCTGAAAGCACAAAGGGGAATAGACCGCAAAATGCAGGATTATTATTATTTTCACAGATTGCCTGTTTATTGATAGAACAAGACCGTTTTCTGTGAGTTGTGAGGTGGGTGTTTGGGTTGTCGGGCCTAGTTGGGTCAAGTTGAGGAGTGCTCACTTGAGTTGGGTTTTGGATGGTTCAGGGGTAATCGGGTAGTTGGGGGTTAGTTACATGGCAGGGGGATCGTTGAAAGTGCTGTAGTGGGGAGGTAGCCAAGTACTTCAGATAAATGATTTGAGGGAGTGTCAATTATGGAATTGTTCAGGTGTTAGTCTAGGTTTTTATCTGTCTGACATTTCCTGAGTAACTATCAAGATAAATTGCACATATTTGTCCCCAAGTCTCTGTGTAAGCTTAGAGATGGAAAATTTCAAGCAGTTTCTTGGGCAGTAGGGAATGATCCATTAAAATTTTAAGCTTCCTGGGCAATTCCCATGCAAGTCCCTTCATCAGCACTTCCACAGCATCCCAATGCATACCTTTCATTATAAGTTCAGTCTTCAATGAATTAGAGACTGGAAGACTTAGTAAAACGTCATAAGTTGAACAACAACAAGTTATTATTTACATAGTGCCTGTAAGATAAAGAAATGTCCCAAGGCGCTTATTGGGAATGTTATAAAACAAAGTATGACATTGAATAACACAAGGGGATGTTATGTCAGACAATCAAAAGCTTGTTCAAAGAGGTAGAATGGTGAGGATTATTTAAAAGGAGGAATGTGAGATGGATAAGTGTAGGGAGGGTAGTCTAGACCTTGGGGTCCAGGAAACTGAAGGTACTGCCTCCAATCATAAGGAGGTACAATTGGAAATGCAAAAGAATGCAGAACTGGAGGAAGGGCAAATAAGGATTGTGGGATTGGATGACCTTACAATGTTCATGACAAATTTAAGCTAAGATGTTGCATGACATTCAGAGAGAGCTAATGAATATCGGTGATGAATGTCAGTGGAGTGGGACTGCCTGAGGGTTAAGGCAGCAGCATCTGAGAATGGGTTCCATCAAGTTTAGACAGGGTAGAATGTGAAGACTGGCCAGAAGTGCGCTGGAATAGTCAAGCCTAGTGATAATGAAGGATAATGATTTCAGTTAAGCCAGGCAAAGACATTACTGATATTAAAAATAGGAGGTCAGAACCAATCTCAGGATCAAACGTAACACCACAGTAGCAAACAGACTGGCTTATTCTTGGACTGTTGCCAGGAAATGAATGAAACAGAAGCAGTGCAAGTACACTTTCCAAGAAGCTTTCACACTGCTACGTTCCTGAGTTAGATTGGGAACTAACTCTGCAATTATACTGCTTAGGACTATTAACAGTAAATAAGCCTCTCAAACTTCTTTTTATGAGTACTCAGATGTGGTCAATTTATTTTACTTAAAGAGTTAATGACAATGTTTCCACATCCATTTTGCTGTTACAAATTTTATTTTAATGTCATCTATTTGCAATTTGACAAATTTGTCTTTTTACACTTCAGTCTCTTAAATGCCCTCCACTGCTTTTTCTCAAACAGACGCAGCCACACATTGTTACCTATCTATATTTACCCTCACTGGTAGGGCTGACCAAGTAAGGAAGGACATAAGGACTAAATTTAGCCTGTCCTCTGCATCTCTGCACAGACACACTTGCTGTGATATTTGAATAGACTACTAGACGGAAGAAGTTGTTTGGATCAACTTAAGGCTTTGGTTATTTGGTTATTAAAGTAAACCTGGGAATCCTACACATGACTGGATCAGTGGAGAGGCAGTAGAATATTCTGTTGCCCAACTTCATTCCTGCTTTTTTTGCATTATTAACTATATTAAAAATCAGCAAACTTTAACGAGTGACTGGAGTGAATTATGTCGGGTTGTGGCTGCAATTGAGAGGGTCATCTTTCGTTAACATGGAACTGGATATTATGTGGCCTGTCAAAATGAGCCTTGTGGATATTACCAAGATATTTTCCATGTTCCAGCCAACCGATGAAGATGATAATGGAGAAAGAAGTCGGTTAAACCAAGCAATTTTCAACAATGATGACAAACTACTAGCTGAACTTTTATCCCAGGAAAAGTACAGGAGATTTATCAATAGCCGAAGTGGGTGGGGTGTTCCAGTAACCCCTCTACGTCTAGCAGCTACCCGGGGTCACCTGAAATGTCTGGAGGTCCTCCTAGCCCATGGTGCTGAGGTGGATAGTTTAGACGTGAAAGCTCAAACACCTTTATTCGCTGCTGTCAGTGGTAAGCATTTAGATTGTGTCCAAGCCTTGCTAAGGGCTGGAGCTAATCCTAATGGTAGTATGTATAACAACAGCTCGCCTCTTTTGATTGCTGCCAGAGAAGGGGATGTGGAGATTTTAAAGGAACTGTTGGATCATGGAGCAGAAGTCAATGTTCGCTCCAAGATGCCGAATTGGGCCTACAATCCCTGTGCTAGCAGTGGTCCTCTCTACCTTGCTTTGGTTTATGGACACTTTGACTGCTTTCGTCTTCTTCTTCTCTATGGAGCCAATCCAGATTTTAACTGCACTGAGGAAAAACTACTGTCTAGAATTAAATCACCAAAGACTGCTCTGGAGATGTGTTTTAAATATGGCTGTGGAACTGAGTATGTTCAGCTGCTCATAGACTTTGGAGCAAACCTTTATTTGCCAGATCTGTCTGCAAATAAAAGTATAAAGCAAAGTGAAGTGCTTAAACTTGTGGAAACTGCCAGAGGTAAGCATACAATTTAATTGTCCTTTTTATATTAAAAAGTCATAGTTAAGTAGCAGATCTGGTGCATTCATTGAACAGTAACTACCAAATAATTATGTATTTTCTCATAAAATGGCAAGCTAGTATAAAAGTGAAAAATCCATCTTTTTACTTTCAAACAAAAAACTATTTCAATAAAAACAAGAGGAAGAATCACTCTCATTTGTTGCTAACAGGAATTTAACTATTGTGGAGATGATTGTGGTAATTAATCAAAACCAAAATTATCATGGAAATTTTGCACATTATTGCATATCTACAGAGTAGCTCTGTGTGTATTAAGCATTAAGAATTACTATAGAATTCCCTCATGGTGCAGGGGTAATATATTAGCATGGATTCAACATTGAATAAAAGCACAGTAGTGCTGGATAGCTGAAATTAAAACAGAAAATGCTGAAGGAGCTTAATATGTCTGGCAGCATCTGTGGAGGGAGAAACAGAGTTAGCATTTTGAGTCCAATATTATTCTTCCGAACTGAAGATAGAAGGTAGAAGTTTGGCTGTCCGAGGGAAAGCAGAAAATAAGCATAAATGAATCCTTATCTGATTGGCAGGATGTGATGGGGCCTTAATATTTTAAATTTTATATCAATGACTTAGACAAAGGGTATGAAAGCCTGATAATTAAATTTGTGGATGACATCAAACGCAGAGAATACTGGAGAAACTCAGTTAGTTTGGCAATATCTGTGGAGAGAAATAGAGTTAACATTTCAAGTCCAGTATGACTCTTCATCAGAACAGACTGGTGAGATACTAAGCAAGTATTTCACATTAGTATTTACTGTGGAGAAGGATATAGAAGCTAGAGAACTTGGAGAAATATATATTCTTGAAAAGTGTCCATATTATAGAGGAGGAGGTGCTGGATGTCTTAAAAGGCATAAGTGTAGATAAATCTCTGGGACCTGATCAGATATATCCCAGAGCTTTGTGGGAAGCTAGGGAAGTAATTTCTGAGCCCCTTTCTGAAATATTTGTATCATCGACAGCAACGGGTGAGGTGCTGGAAGACTGGAGGGTATCTAATGTGATGCCACTATTTAAGAAAGGTGATAAGGAAAATCCAGGGAACTATAGACCGGTGAGCCTGACATTAGCGATAGGTAACTTGTGGAGGGAATCCTGAGGGATAGGGTTTGTATGTATTTGGAAAGGCAAGGACTGATTAGAGATAGTCAACATGGCTTTGTGCGTGAGAAATCATGTCTCACTGACTTGATTGAGTTTTTTAAAGGAGTGACAAAGAAGATAGATGAAGGCAGAGCAGTGGATATTGTCTATATGGACTTTAGTAAGGTGTTCAACAAGGTTCTGCATGGTAGATTGGTTAGCAAGGTGAATCCAGGGAGAGAGAGCCATTTGAATGCAAAATTGGCTTGAAGGTAGGAGACAGAGGATGGTGGTGGAGACTTGTTTTTCAGACTGAAGGCCTGTGACCAGCGATGTGCTGCATGGATGGGTGCTGGGTCCATTGTTTTTTGTCATTTATTTAAATGATGTAGATGTGAATATAGCAGGAATTGTTAGTAAGTTTGCAGATGACACCAAAATTGGTGATATAATGGACAGTGAAGAAGGTTATCTCAGAGTTCAACGGGATCAGTGGGGCCGATGGAGTTTATTTTACATAAATGTGAGGTGTTGCATTTGGTAAGGCAAACCAGGGCAGGACTTATACACTTAATAGTATGATCCTGGGGACTGTTGTCAAACAAAGAGACCTTGGGGTGCAGGTTCATAGTTCCTTGAAAGTGGAATCACTGATAGACAGGGTAGTGAAGAAGGCCTTTGGTACACTTGCCTCTATTGTTCAGCACATTGAGTGTAGAAGTTGGGATGTCACGTTGCGGCAGTAAAGAACATTTGTTAGACCGTTTTTGGAATACTGCATTCAATTCTGGTCTCCCTGTGATAGGAAAGATGTTGTTAAACTTGAAAGGGTTGCTGGAGCTGGAGGGTTTGAGCTATAGGGCGAAGCTGAATAGGCTGGGGCTATTTTCCCTGGAGCATCAGAGGCTGAGGGTTGACTTTATAGAGGATTATAAAATCATGAGAGGCATGGATAAGATAAATAGGCAAGGTCTTTTTCCCAGGGTAGAGGATTCCAAAATTAAAGGGCGCAGGTTTAAGATGACAGGGCTAAGACATAAAAGGGATCTAAGGGGCAACATTTTCATGCAGAGGGTGGAGCATGTATGGAATGAAATGCCAGAAGAAGTGGTGAAGGATGGTACAATTACAGCATTTAAAAGGCACCTGATGAATAGGAAGGGTTTAGAGGGATATGGGCCAAATGCTGGCAAATGGGACCAGATCAGTGTAGGATATCTGGTTGGCATGGATGAGTTGAACTGAAGGGACTGTTTCCGTGCTGTACAACTCCATGACTCTATGTTGGAAAATAGGCCCTTTTTTATACTTTTGATAAAGATAGAGGGTCAAGAGGACAGATGGCGTAGAGGCTCGGTGCAAAAGACAAAGGTGTTATTAATAGTAAAGGAAGGAAATGGAGATGTAAAATGGGTGCGTATTAAGGTGTGAAAGGGAGAGAATTGGTTCTTTCTACTAAGTGTAAAGGAAAAGAAAGACACAAAAATGATGTTATTGGGGGAAGTGGGGGATGGGGGGCAGGAGAACAGGAAGAGAATGTAAGAAAAATAGAGAACAGTCATGCAGTCAGTTTCTAAGGATCTCAAGGCTGTAATGTGCCTAGGCAGAAAATGAGGTATTGTTCCTTGAGTTTGCATTGTGCTCCATTGGAACATTGCAGCAAGCCCAGGACAGAACTGTTAGCATGAGAGCAAGGTGGTTTATTACATGGCTAACAACTGGGAGGTCAGGGTCAAACCTATGGACAGAATGGTGGTGCGTTGCAGAACTGTTGCCCAGTCTGTGTTGGTCTTGCCAATGTAAAGACCACCTCAATGTGAACAACAAATGAAGTAAACTAGATTGAAAGAAGTACAAATGAAAGGCAGCTTCACCTGGAAGGTGTGTTTGGGGCCTTGGACATTGAGGGGGGCAGAAGTGAATGACCAAGTATTACACCTTTTGCGATTAGATGGGAGGGTGCTATGTGGGAATTAGGAGGTGTTAGGACCGATGGAGGAGCAGACCAGGGTGTCCCAGAGGGAACAGTCCCTGCAGAACACTGACAGAGGAGGGGAGGGGAAGCTGTGTTTGGTAGTGGCATCCCACTGGATGTGGCAGAAATGGTGGAAGATGATCTTTTGAATACAGAGATTAGTGGGATAGAAAGTGAGGACAAGGGAACACTATCGTTGTTCTGTCCAGGAAGTGAATGGGTGAGGGCAGAAATACGGGAGATATGTCAGACATAATGGAGAGCCTTGTCAACCACAATGGGGGAAATCCTTGGTTGAAGCAAAAGGAAGTCATATTGAAAGCAGCCCATTGGAAGGCAGCATGATCAGATCAGATATGACAGAGCCAGAGAAACTGGGAGAATGTAATCAAGGTAACTGTGGGCATTGATGAGCTGGTAACAGATATTAGTGGAAGTCTATTCCTGGAAATGGAAACAGTGAAGTCAAGGAGCTGGACCAGTTAAAGGTGGGAGAAGGATCAAAATTGGAAACAAAAGCTTCCAATTCTGGATGACAGCAGGAAGCAACAGCATAGACATTTTGATGTACTGGAGAAAGAGCTGGGATAGGGTCTGAATTGGGATGGAAAACGGAATGTTCCACACAGCCTACAAATTAACAGACATAGCTGGGACTCATGTGGATACCCATGACTACACTTTTGAAAGGAAATTTGGCATGTCCACAAAGAATCTTACCAATTTTTATAGGTGCACCACAGAAAGCATCCTATCTGGATGCATGGTATGGCAACTGCTCTTCCCAAGACTGCAAGAAACTTCAAAGAGTCATAAACATAGTCCGGTCCATCACACAAACTAGCCTCACATACACTGACTCCTCGATAAAGAAACCAGCATAATCAAAGACTCCTCCCTCCCTGGTTATAGTCTTTTCCACCCTCTTTCATCAGGCGGAAGATATAGAAGTTTGAATATACATACAAACAGATTCAAGAACAGCTTCTTCCCTGCTGTTATCATACTTTTGAATATGCTTCTCAAATGTTAATGCTGATATCCTACTCTGCAACTTCTCTGCAGCTGTAACATTATAGTCTACACTCTGTTCTGGTATCTGATGCATTTTGAATGGTACAATCTGCCTGTAGGGCATGCAAAACAACACTTTCTACTGTATCTTGGTACACATGACAGCAATAAATCAAACAAAAGCAAAAAAATGGATGTGAATAATTGAGCAAATGGGCAAAGGTCTGGCATGTGGAGTATATTAGGGGAAAATATGAAGTTGTTCACTTTGGCAGGAAGAAAAAAAAAGCAGAGTATTATTTAAATGGAGAATGGCTGAAAAAATCTAGGGTGTGGGGAGATCTAGGCATGAGTCACAACAAGTTAGTAAGCAGATACAGCAAGAAAGCTATTGGGGTACTATGTTTTGTTCAATGAGGAATTGAACAAAAAGTAAAAATGTTGCGCTCCAGTTATCCAGGGCATTGGTGACAGCATTTTGAATACAGTGTGCAGTTTTGGTCTCCTTATATAAGGAGTCATGTAAATATGTAGAGCTGGCTCAGAGGGGTTTGAGCAGGTTGTCTTATGAGAATAGGTTGGACAGGCTGGGCTTTTTTGCACTGGAGTTTAGAAGAGTGTTGAAATAATTGCACAGAGTCTGTATCCCGTCACCATGTCATCCTTTATTTACTTGTTTACAGTACACTGGCAGTGGCCAGCCAGCTCAGTGTCAGTCCCCTGAACTGAGGAAATTTTACGTCTCCTGGTTATATTAGTCAACCAGGGCTTTCCTGATTGACCCAGGTTAAACAACCCTAATCAAAGATCTTGTAGTCAAAAAGGTGTAGCTGGTTCCCATCACTACATCTGTGAAGTGACTTGACTGAACCATACAAGATTCTGAATGGTCTTGACAAGGTTCACATGGAAACAATGTTTCTTTTTGTGGGTGGTTTAGAACTAGGGAGACAGTCGGAACTGCTGATGCTGGAGTCTGAGATAACAAGGTGTCAGAAAAATGAAGGGTCCGAAGAACCTTTTCAAAGAAGTTTCCAAAGAAGGGTCCAGACCCGAAACGTCAGCTTTCCTGCTCCTCTGATGCTGCCTGGCCTGCTGTGTTCATCCAGCTCTACACCTTGTTTTCTTAGAACTAGGGATACTGTTTTAAAATTAGAGATCACCCTTTTAAGACCACTATAAACAGAATTATTTTCTCTTAATAGACTGCGTGATGCTGGAACCGTCTGCTTCAGAGGTTGGTGGAAATGGGGCAATTCAATATTCTTACTTATTCTTTCGTTATGTAAAGCTCTAACTACACTGAAACTGAAATACTGGACACCACACTATGAGACACTTCTTTCTGGATACCCACCCTGAGTTTAGGGTAACAGTCAATGCTAATGGACAGAACCTGGAAATGGCAAGTTCAGATCATGTCAGATCCTAACCTTGGTGCAGGAGACTAAAAGACCATCAAACCTTTACATTCAACAACTAGGTTTGAATACTGAGAAAAAGTTGTCACAATTGCTATTGATACTTTTGCTCTAAAAATTTGACCTAACATATCTTTGATTCCAGCTCAGCCGAGGTGCTTGATGTCACTGTCCAGGATAACCATCCGCAAATACCTCAAAGAAGCAAGTGGACTGCATTCCATTGACCAGCTAGACATACCACCAATTCTAAAAAACTATGTGAAACACCATCTGAGTTGACTGTTGAGTCTTTAATACATATATGGTTTGTGTTCGGTAGGGTTCAGATCAATTTAGCCAAAAACCATTCTTTACAATGTGTGATTTTAAAATTGTGATTTTTCATCTACAACAGATATCGACTGAGGTGGGGCAGTTTACTTCAATGGTTATGAAACTAACTATTATTACAGATTGGAATTGTCCAGTCTGGTGTTTCATAGGGAATTTTCAAGCTTCAGCTGTCTGGTATGGAAAAGGGAAATTTAGGTTTATTCTTGCCAGCAGAATTTCTTAATTTAACTTGAAGATAGTACATAACACTATACAAATACTTCCATGAATAATTTAAAGGAAAATTTTGATAGACATGACACATTTTACAACAGTGTAAATTCTAAGATATTCAGGCAGTTATATATCAGAAAGGATATGTGATGTAAAGTAATTGTCTGTTTATTTAATACATAGTGCAGATGCGTGGGTACCTAAAAAGGACCGAATTGTGATGCCTACCACAGTTGAGGTGCCTGATGACATTTTTATGGGCCCAATCTTAACTATTTAAGGAATGGGCCCTTTTTGTTTAGGTTTACACATGAAGAATTGAGATTTATGTCAGATGCCTGAATGCCATTTAGTACTTGGTGAATGAGGTGGGAAGAAAACAAGAGGGCTGAGAGCAGTGAGAAAATAAAGAGACTTCCATTGAAAAAAATGGAGTACTTCTCCTCCCTTAATATATTTACAGTTTGTGGAATAGGTAAAATAGAAAGTATAAAACCCACAAATTGTTATGAAGTTTATGTTTTCACCTTTTTTCAATTGCTAGCAAGAAATGGTATGTTGTTCCTAAGTATTCCACAAAATACAGGATCCACTTCAGATATTGAATGACTGTATCTTATGCAAATAAACGGACTTGAATTATTACAATTGCTCCTTTTGTAGATGATTTATTATCATTCACACCTACTATCAAAACAATATTTTTACTGCATTTAGAATTTTTTAAAATTAGAATATCAGTACTGAACTAAGCGAAAAGTATAAACATTAATACAAAAGTGAAATACAGTACTACTGATGCAGGAAATCTGAAATTTAAACAAAATATAGAAATAATCAGTAGGTCTGGCAGTGTCAGTGAATAGTAAATAAAGTTAATATTTTAGCTTGATAGTAAATGTAAAGTTGCCATAGTCCTACTGGACCAGAGGGTTTCAGTCTCATTAGGGACAGAGATAACTAGTGGTGGTTTAACCTAAGGGTTATCACGACTTCAGCAAGGGGAGAGGTTGGAAGAGAGAGTCCTCCATGTTAACATGAGCTAGTGTGGGAATTAAACCCACACTGTTTTTATGCATTGCAAACTAACTATGCAGCCAAATGAGTTAACCAACTCCACGTCTGCCAGATAATCATTCAACAGAACACATTTTCAAGATTTATTACAACAACCTACCAAACGGCAAGTGAATCTTCCTCACAACTATCAATATTTGAGGGATATGTCTGAGCAAGTAAGCAATTTATGTAAAGAACTGTCTTAAACAAGGTTTACTTAGATGAAAAAGAATGGAAACAGATCCATACTTACATCTTTCAGCTGATGTCTTCTCAATTTATTTCTGTGGCCACCTTTTCAAAAGGTTATGTCCAATGTTTTGTTACTGAGTGGAGCCATTCCAAAATGTCAAACCACACTGTTAATGATGTGGTTAAGATTGCTAGATCATTTCTGAAGAAGAGTCATGGACTCAAAACATAACTCTCTGTTTCTCTCTCCACAGATGCTGCCAGACCTCTTGTATTTCTCCAACAGTTTCTGTTATTTCAGATATCCAGCATTCACAATATTTTGCTTTTAGTTGGTTAAGACTGATTGTGGCCAGGATTTTTAGTTGAGACAGTACATCAATGCATGAAGTCCATATACAAAATGACTTGATAACAGAATAACAGATATCTGTCATCAATAATGTGTGGATGACTGTTTTAAGCCAGTACCCTTTGAAGAGTCACACATTGTACAAAAAGTGGAGCCTCCTTCCTTAAAGGAGAAAAACACTCCATCCCTTGGGTGTGGTGACAGCCATTTCCTATTTTGATTGCACATTTACAATTTGGATGCAGGTAGAAGGCAGCACAGGTATCACTTCACAGAATGAGTCACAGGCTCAGCCTTTCAGTCCTTCCCCAAAAAATTAGTGTTTATTTCTGCTTGTCCTCCCAATCAACCCTATATGCTTTGGCCTTCTTCACATTCCCACCTAACCCACTTGTTTAACTGCTCGTCCCCACACTTTACTCCCTGAGCCCCAGGCATATAGCTTAATCATGCCAAACATTGTCCCCACATCAAAGAAGTTGATGACCCTCTCCCACATTACCCCTTGCTCTCCAATGCTCTATTGTTTCCCATTCTTATATGTTGAATTACTCCCTTCACAATTATTAATCTCTCTGCATCCCAGCATGGTGCCTCCATTCCCTACAACAGACTTCCCTCTACAGCACTAGCACCTGATAAGCCTTTTAATTTTCAGAGAATAGATCCCCTCGACTGACGGGCTTGGAAAGACTGCCCTGAAAGATAAGTGACCAGATCCCTGACTGATCTTAGTGCTCTCATACTGACTTCCATTAATTCCTAGACAGGGCCTGCAGGACTGACTTTGGTCCATTCCTCAGAATGTAATGCTACATATCCCCTGACCCGCATGCCCCAAGCAACTAATTAATAATGTCCAAACCACTGAAACTGAAATTAGATGATGTCCAGTAGCCCCTGACTGTAGATAGTCCCCACAGACTTAAGTGAGTACTCCTCCCTTTAGAATTTGAGAAATAGCTATTTGCTTACAGTATATGCCGTGTGTTTGTTATGTATGCGGCTACTTCATGCTGCAGGTTTGATATTAATGTAACACAGTGCAGTACAGCAACAGGCTGCCTGGCTTTGTGTTAGCACTAAAAGGCAAGGCAAGGCAGAAAGACTATGTACCTCTAATTCTCAGAGAGGCAAAAAGTGCAAAAAGGCAGGGGAAGGGATGGCCGAGATGCTGTGAGCATGCAAGTAGGCACAAAGTAATTGAGCACTACTTCCATTTTGTTGAGATTGTTTTACCAAATAATTTCTAAGCAAGCTAAGACATAAAGATTAAAGCATTTTCCCAAGTCATGTTTTGACAAGAAAATTATTTTCAAGTGTTATTTTTATTTGAGAGTGCCTCAGAACAATATTAACTGACAAGGTAATAGCTTGCACGAGAGAGGAAAGGGATCCGACACTGAGTGGGAGAGAGATTGGCTGAGAAATAGATACGAATTTAAGTAGACATGGAGAGGGAGAGAGAGTGTGGCAAAGTTGCACTGGGACCACAGGGTAAAGGAGATGCCTAAACAGACTTAAATATGGATGGTCAGAGTGAGGCAGGAGGAGAAACAGGAACAGGCACATAGAGAATGGAATCATTACATTTTGTAATGCATTCTAATTAGTTACCACACCAAAATCTAACATGTGGAAATCTCTGATACCCACATTCTTTGTGCATTATGTTAATTTCTCAAAACCATATTGTATCAACCCCATATTATCAATTCTTATTTGTTTCTTTCCTTCTAGAATTTGACTCAAAATTCACATCCTAATCTGAACTAACACCCTTCCAATGCTTAGGAGCTTCAGCCTCCAACCTACCCATACATGATCACTCCCACTCAGCGACATGGCTTCCAATTGCCTCAGCTATACTGAAAACTCCCTTAATAAATCTATCTGCATTACTTCTTTGTCGGTTACTTTAAAAGATTTTCAAAACCTGCCTTTTGGACTTGTTTCTGATCACTCTTTCTCTAATACTCTTAATAATATTTATTGGTGCATTCCACCTGTGTGAAGTGATTAGGTATGCTTAGTATGTTGAAGATGTGTATATATAAGATGTTTATTTGTCAAAGATTGTCATTTCTGGGTATAGACGGCAGCCAAGCAAACTGCCACCAGGCCACTGAACACACATTATAAATTTGTAAGAGTGGCTGTGGCCATCATCCTTGATTTTGCCTCAGTTCTTTTGGGAAAGCATTGTTTCTGCTTGGTTTTTCTTCTTAAAAATATGGCAAGTCCTGAAGACACCGTCATATGCCATTGTCATGAAGTGGCTGAAGCATCAATGATACATGGTTTTGGACCATTTTCCCATGTTCATTTTGGCATTTTTTTTAATTCATTCATGGGTGTCACAGGTTAGACCAGCATTCATTACTCATCCCTAGATGCTCTTGAGTGGATTGTCATGAACTGCCAGCTTGAATGCTGCAGTTCATTTGGTACACCCACAAAGGTGTTAGAGAGGGAGTTTCATAATTTTGCCACAGTTACTCTGAAGGGTTGGCAATATATTTCCAAGTCAGAATGGTGAGTGAGGGAACTTGGAGGTGGCAGTGCTCCCATGTAACTGCTTCCCCTCTCCTTCTAGACAGTGGTGGTCATGGTCATGGAAGAAGCTGATAAGGACCCTGGGTGAATTTTTGGCAATACATCTTTGACATATGAAACGAAGGTGGGGAAGGAAGTGAATATTTGTGGATATGGTGCCAAACAAGCGGTCTGTTTTTACCTGCATGGCGTCAAGCTTTTTGAATGTTGTTGGAGATGCATCCATCTGGGCAAGTAGGGAGTATTCCATCACACTCCTGACTTGTGTCTTGCTCCTGGTAGTCAGGCTTTGGGAGTCAGGAGGTAAGTGCATGAATCATAGCCTCTGATCTCTCTTGTAGCTACAATATTTATTATGGCTATTCCACTTCAAAACTGGTCAAGGGTAACCCTCAGGATTTTCATTGTGGGAGATACATTGATCATAATACTATTGAATATAAAGGGATGATAGATTGTCTTTTGATGGAGATGGTCATTTGTGTGGCGTGAATGTTGCTTTCCACTTGTCAGCCCAAACTTGAATATTGTCCTCCTCGCTGCATTTGAACATGGATATCTTCACAATGTCAGGAGCCATCTGGACATCACATAATCATCAGAGAACATTCTTCACTTTTTCCCTTATCATGGAGGGAATATTATTGATAAGCAGCTGATGATGTTTGGGCCTAGGACACTACCCTGAGGATGTTCTGCAAAGGTGGTTTGAAGCTGAAATGACTCATTACCATTCACAACTGAATGTGGCAGGACTGCAGAGATTAGATCTGATCAAAACCAAAAGAACTGCGGATGCTGTAAATTGGGAACAAAAAGAAAGTTGCTGGAAAAGCTCAGCAGGTCTGGCAGCATCTATGAAGGAACAGAGTTAACGTTTCGGGTCCGGTGACCCTTCCTCAGAACTGATCAATTGGTTGTGTGATCACTTAGTTCTGTCCATCAGTTGCTGCTTGTGTGCTTGGCACATAGTAATCCTATGTTGTAGCTTCATCAGCTGCCACCTCACTCTTAGCTATGTCTTGTGTTGCTCCTGGCAATGTCCTCCTATTTCCTTCATTGAACCAGTATTGATCCCCTGGGTTGATGGTAACAGTAGAGCAAGCAATATATTGGGCCATTAGGTTACAACTAGTATTAGAGTACAATTCTGCTACTGTTGATTGCCCAGTGGATACCCAGATTTGAGTTGCTAGATCTGACCAAAGTCTGTCTTATTCAGCACACTGATTGTGCCACACAACACAGTCAAAGCTAATCTAAATGTGAAGACAGGACATTGTCTCCGTAAGCCCTGTGTGGTGGTCACTGTTACTCATATTGTCATGCACGGATACATCTACAGCAGGTAGGTTGGTGAGAATGACGTCAAGTATGTTTTCCTCTTGTGTTGCTTCCCTCACTAGATCCAGTCTGGCAGCAATGTTCTTTAAACTTGACAAACCTGATCAAGTAGCAGTGCTGCTGAGCCGCTTTTAGTGGTGGACATTGAAATCACATTCCAGAGTAATTCTGTACCCTTGCCACATTCAGTGCTTCCTCCAGTGTTCATCATAGAGGAGTACTATTTCATCAGCTGCAGGGGGATGGGGATGTGTGGTATGTAGTGCTTAGAAGATTTCCTTGCCCATGTTTGACCCAATGTCATGAGATTTCACGGAGTCTAGGGTCAATATTAAGAATTCCCAGGGTGACTCCCTCTAGACTGTATGCCACTGTGCCACCACCACTACCAGCCCAACCATCTTCAGCTGCTTCATCAATGACCTTCCCACCATCAGCTGTGGGGATATTTGCCAATAACTGCACAATATTCAGCACCATTTGCAGCTCCTCAGATACTGAAGCAGTCCATTTTCAAATGCCACAAGATCTGGACAATATCCAAGCTTAGTATGACAAATGGTACATAACATTTGCATTGCACAAAAAACATTGGAGATGGTCAATAAGAGCCAATCCATCCATCACTCCTTGACATTCAATGCTGTTACCGTCACTGAATTTCCCACTATTAACATCCTGTGGGTTACCATTGACTCAACGAGACTCACCACATAAAACAATGGCGACAAGAGTGGTTCAGAAACTAGGAATACTGCTGTGAGTAACTCACCTTCTGACTCCCCAAAGCCTGACCACCATCTACCTACAAAGTACAAGCCAAGAGTATGATGAAATATTCCCCACTTGCCTAGATGGTGTAACTCCAACAAAACTCAAGAAGCTTAACACTATCCAGGACAAAGTAGCCCTTGATTGCACCATATGTACAAACATTCACTCCCTCCACCACTGATGCTCAGTAGCAGCAGTGTGTGCTACGTACAAGATACACTGCAGAAATTCACCGAAGATCCTTAGACAGCACCTTCCAAACCCTCGACCACTTCCATCTAGAAAGACAAGTGCAGCGATACATTGTTCTGACTTGGAAATATATCACCATTCCTTCATAGTTGCTACATCAAAATCCTGGAATTCCCTCCTTAAGGGCATTGTAGGTAAACGTACAGCACGTGCACTGCAGCAGTTCAAGAAGGCAGCTCACTACCTCTTTCTTAAGGGCAGCTAGGGATGGGCAATAAATGCTGGCCAGCCAGTGATGCCTACGTTCCACAAGTGAATAAAAAATTTACTGTTTGCACTTACTGTCTATGTTTATTCATAAGGAACAGACACTTGGGCTGAACACTGCTTTCCTCTGTATAGCAATGGAATAGAATCCTCACTTTAGAAGATGATGACAAAATCAAAGTTTTCAAAGCTGTTATTTTCTTCAGAGGTTACAATACCACTAGGGGTCCTTTCACATTGCCACTGTGGTAGCATTTACCATTTCATTAAAAAGATAACTGCCATGGAAATGCTTGGTTTCAATGAGATTATGCAAGTCAGGTATGTTGTATTGTTTTGAGTCTCATTTCGTAATTGTGAATCTAAACTATAAAAGTTTGAATTGTGGTTTAATATACAGAATGAATGGAATACAGATACATTAAACTTCCAAACAAACAAACAATCAGGCTGGAATACTAACATTAGCCCATCAGTGTGGTTAGCTTTGAGGCGTTTGACAGCAAGATATACTATAGCAAATATTTTTCTGGAGGAATATAATTTTAAATGAATGACTGCATTTTATGTACTCTCAAATAATTGAAATAAAAACATTGATTAGAGCAGGATAACAGAATTCTGGATACACTGTAGCTCACACATGAAGAAGGAACACTTAGGCAAGGGACGTCTGCAGTCCAGTAGCTGTACGTAATGGAAGACACTGGATTTTCAAGGGAATTAAGGAAATGTGTGGCAAGGTAGAGCTGAGGCATAAGATAAGTTACAATATTATTGAATGGTGGAGCAGGTTTGAAGGGATAAATGGCTCATTCCTGCTCCAATTTCTTAAGTTAATACAAAATGAAAGATGTGAAGAAATTGAATTATATGATACGTTCAGGTGAAAAAGATTCTTGATCCATCTAACCTTGTCCTTCCAAAATGCCAAGTCAAACTTTCCCCTTAGCATCTAGATTTTTGTTAAACCAGTCCTATGTTTTGGCATCAGCTGCCTTTCCTGGAAAGGAAATAATATCTCCAGATTTCAAACAACTTCTTTTTACTAGGAAGAGAACTTTGATATTTAAGCCCTGGCACCAATTTTTAAAAATCTAGTTTTATCTTTACGTGAAAAGCACTTTCAAAGTGAATCCCTTCAGCTTACTGACAGTAGGTGATTACTAAACTGGAAGGAATGTGAGTTGGTGCATGTCACATCAGGAACACTTGTGGTTAAAACGGGGAAACATAAACATAGTACATATTCATTCCAGCTAAGTCTATCCAAGCAATTTCTCTCTATCTCACAGGGGAGCAGTTGGTGGAAGATTCATCATTGCCCTTCCTTCAATTGCCATCCAACATATATATGCTGCCTATCAGCTGCTGATGATATAGCATACCTACAAAAATACTGTTACAAATCTATAGTTGATAGTTCATATACTTTGGATATTACATTTAGTTTTGAGAATTACACTTCTGACACGGGGAATGGGGGCACCTGGTTGGGAAACTGATGACCAACCTTGGGGTGAATGTAATTCAAGCACATTTAAAATTTATTATACTTAAAAGGTTGATGTCATGCTGACTTCAGGGTTTAACAATTCGAAATGTATGATCATAAACAGTAGGTGTGCTTACGTAAGTAAAGAACTGGAGACATAACACCTGCAATTATTCCAATAAAGTATAAATTTATTCCTCTTCCCCACCAATGCTGGATACAACAACCTTTCTCAGCCATTTCAACTCCCTTTGCCTTTAGTTCTGCGACACCTGTGATCTCCAATCTCCCTTGCCCTCTAAAATTTCCATGACGTTCTCTTCTTTTAAATGTGCCCCCTGGTTCTAGATTCGCCATCTACCCTGTCTATCTTAAGAATATTGTAAGTTTCAATGAGATCGTCTATCTTAAGAATATTGTAAGTTTCAATGAGATTGTCTCTCATTTATTGAGACTCTCGAGAGTACAGGCCCAGTTGCCCAGTCTATAGAACAGTTCTGCCATTTCGGGAATAAGTCCAGCCAACCTGAATTGCACTTGCTCTGTGCAACAGTATCTTTCCGGAGGTAAGGTGATGAGAATGGACATAATACTCCAGGTATGCTCTAACCAAGCTCCTGTTTAATTTAATCATGAAGCAGCTGAAGCAAGTGTGTGATAACAAGGCGTAGAGCTGGATGAACACAGCAGGCCAGGCAGCATCAGAGGAACAGGAAGGCTGACGTTTCAGGTCTGGACCCTTCTTCAGAAAAATGAAGTTTCCAAAGAAGGGTCCAGACCCGAAACGTCAGCTTTCCTGCTTCTCTGATGCTGCCTGGCCTGCTGTGTTCATCCAGCTCTACACCTTGTTATCTCAGATTCTCCAGCATCAGCAGTTCCTACTATCTCTGAAGCAAGTGTGTGCTTTTTTAACTGCTGTCCTACCACTTTCAATTTATGCACACATACACTAACTCCCTCTGATCCTGCAGCTCTTTTAAATTGTTCCCTTGTTTTACAATGACTTTCCACATTCTTCCTAGCAAATGAATCACTTCATACTTCTCTGCATTAAATTTCGTCTGCTATTTGTCTGCCCATTCCACCGACCTGTCTACATCCCTTTGAAGTCCCTTTGATTCTCCTGGTAGTTGACAATACTTTCAAGATTTGTGCCATCAACAAACTTTGAAATTTTACCCTATATGCTGCAGTTAGGTCATTTAACTTATCAGGAACAGCAGTCATACTCATACTAATCCTAGGGAACTCCAGTAAAAACTTTCCTCTAGACCGAAAAGTAACTATTTACTAATACACTTTTTTTTGCTTGAAACTCAGCCAATTCCATATCTATGTTGCTATTGTCCCTTTTATTCCATGAGCTCTAACTTTGTTCACCAACATCTGAAATAGAAGCAAAAGTAAACCACTCAGCCTCTCGAGCTTGCTCTGCCATTCAATAAGATCATGGCTGATTTGTTTCTGTTTCAAATTCCACAATCCCATATACACTTGATAACATTTGATTTGTGTGCTTCTACCTCTGCCTTAAAAATATCGAACAACCTCGCCGCCATTGCCTTCTGAGGAAGAATTCCAATGTCACTTAATCCTCAGAGAGAAAAAAATCTCCTCATCTCTGTTCGAAAAGAGTGACCACTGATTTTAAATGTATGCCCCTTCATTCTGGGCTGGGCAACAAGAGGAAATGTCTAAATAAAAACCGAAAGAACTGTGGATGCTGTAAATCAGGAACAAAAATTAAAGTTGCTGGAAAAGCTCAGCAGGTCTAGCAGCATCTGTGAAGGGAAAAAAGAGAGTTAATGTTTCGGGTCCGGTGACCCTTCCTCAGAACATTTTCCAGAAACTTTGTTTTTGTGGTTGTTGTTGAAGAGGAAATGTCTGTTATTTAGCCTTTGAACAAATCCAATGTACAACATATCAACAGCATTACCCTCATCAAACCTCTCTCTTACTTCATAATAAAACTCAAATCTGGTAGTTAAACATGATTTTTTTGTATTAACTTCTTTCTTACCTTAATTAACTCATATTTGACAAAGTGAGTATTAATTGGTTCCAAATTGTTATTTTTAAAAGGGTTCCCATCACAAAGGTTAAACTGACTAGCCCATAAGTGTACAACATTTGCAATTCTTCAACTAAGCTGGGGAAGGTTGAAAGATGACAGCCTCTGCAATTTCTATTCTCACTTCTCTGTTATATCTCTTAACTGCAATCAATGACTTACCAATCTTTGAACATTTCAAGCATCTGCATTTCAGTCTCACTCCCTACTGTTCTTATTTGACCCAGTCTCCCTCCCCATTGCCCCCCATTTTGACCCAGTCTCCCTCCCCATTGCCCCCCATTTGATCCAGTCTCCCTCCCTATTGCTCTTATTTGACCCAGTTTCACTCCCCATTGCTTCCTATTTGACTTAGTCTCATACCCCACTATTATCCCCTTTTGTCCCAGTATCACTCCTCTCAATTGCTTCTGTCTGATTCAGTCTAACTCCTCTGTTGCCCCTGTTTGAATCCATAGAATCCCTACAGTGTGGAAACAGGCCCTTCAGCCCAACAAGTCTACATGAAACCTCAGCGCATCCCACCAGACTCATTCCCCAAACCCACCTAACCTACACATCCCTAGACACTGTGGGCAATTTAGCATGGTGAATCCACCTAGCCTACACATCTTTGGACTGTAGCCTCATTCCTAATTGCTCCTATTTGACCCAATTTCAACTCCCATGATCCCCTATTTGATCCAGTCTCACATCCTATCGCTCCCCATTTGACCCAATTTCACACTTCATTACCCCTATATGACCCAGTTTTACTGCCTATTACCCCTATTTGACCCAGTATTACTGTCTATTACCCCTGTATGATGCACTCACTCCCTATTACCCCTATTTAACCCCTTCTCACACCTTGTTGCTCCCCATTTGATCCAATTTCACTCTTCATTACCCCTATATGACCCAATCTCACACCTCATTACCTCTATATGACCCAATCTCACTCTCTATTACCCCCATATGACCCAGTCTCATACCTCATTGCCCCTATGTTACTTGGTCTCACCCAACCATGGAGACTGCCCCCTATTGACTGTCTCCGGAAATGCTACTGGAAATTCCCCGGAAATCCCGCCTCCCAGCCACCAGACGGGCGGGCGTGACCGGAAGCTGATTGGCTCCGGTTCGTGTCAGTCACAATGTGGGTGTGGCCAGGGAGCGGAGCGGATCCTGGTCGAGGCCGAGGGACTGGAAGCGGCTCCGGGAATGGAAACTATAGCAACGGTAATGAAAGCAAGAGGTGAGTGTGGCGGGGCTCAGTCAGGGTGAACTGCGGCTCTCTGTTGAGTATTGATCCGGGTCTTCAGCAGCTGGAGCAGGATTTAGGCAAGGCCTGAAACCTGGGAATGGCTGTAAGTGACGGATCCTGGCGCTGGGAGTAGGACACGCTGGGTGATCCATGCAGACTGGCCTATTCATTACCTTTCAGGGTAGTCACCAGTACCTTCAACAAAAAGTTAACAGCAGGCCACATTACTGACAGGTTGACTCTCTGTTGAACTGCCCATGACTTTATCCAAATGTGTGTGTACTTGTGTCAAATAACCAGCAGTACCATTGGAGATCCTGTCTGCAGGGAGTGTTTTTAGCTGACGGTGAGATCTTGTTGGTAGCTCGAGCAACAACATGCCAAATAAACGCAACAGCAACAACATTGTCATTTCTTGGGAAGGCATCAAGCTACCTAATGTCTGAGGGCTAAGGGTAAGATCCTGAACTTTTGGCTGTAGGTTGCTGATGAATCCCTGGTATTGCTGCATGTTTAGTTTCAATAGAATTGCAATTGTTACTGAATTTTGACCTTAATCTCTCAGCCAGATCACTGCTTTTCTGTTTATAGCGCAATAGTTAATTGTGTTGTGTATATGAGTTTATATTAGCTAAAGATAAAAAGGTTAGCGCACTTGCAAGTTTTAGAGCATTTGATTGTGTTTCAGCTTTTCTTTGAGGCTGGTCAGCCCAAATGTATGCTTGTCACTGGGATGACATTGCAGTAGAATTATTATAGAGTATTGTTCTTAGCAAAAAAAAAGAGGTAATCCGTTGATTCATTCTTGCCTAACTATTTGAACTTGTTAAAGAAACTGCATAAAGATTTGCATGAATTTCAATGTAAAAACAGGTCATATCGTTGACCATGAGTTACAAGGATGGATTTCCTCTGGTTAGACTAGAATGGTTAAAGAATATCTGGATTGATTTCTGGCCTGTACTGAGCAAGTTGATCACAAGTGGGACAGCCAGTTTAGAGTTGACCTTGACCTTCACTTCTGGGCTGGGGATGGAAAAATTTGTCCGGTATTCTCATCCTTGATTGTCTATCTTGCTGCACTGTCATGTAGCCCCAGCATTACTAAAGTGGGCTGTACCTCAAGACTTCAGCAGGCAGTACTGAAAACCTCCAAAGGGTTCCTTGTGCCAGTAGATCCTTTGTCCAACAAGACTTAGCGTAATCAGGGAACAGTGAGAATAAGTTAGCAGAAAAAAACTCACAACTGCTGGTTAAATCAGACTATTCTAGCCTAATTAATCTCTTACCAGTTTGTAGGTGACACATTTGCTATGCTTTATCTTATCCGTTTGGGATCAAAGTTGACCAGCTTTTAAATGTATTAATATTAGTAATGGTTTAGGCAAAATAAGATTGCACATTACATTGTGGGTACAGTAGCAATGGAATTCCTCTCGTAGCAACTTCCAACCAACATGCCACTCTATACAAGTAAACAAAGGCAATTAAATCATAAGAATATTCTATTTCAAAAGATTTTAAGTCATTTTTGAAAGGTGAGTGTTGCACCATTTATGTATCTGCATATGGGGTGACTGCTGTCAATGTGACACTAAACTTGAGATGCTTGGTGACTTCTTCTAATTCTTAACTCAATCTCCTTTACTTTAAGAGAACAACTTCAACTTTCAAATGTAACCTTGTATGTAAAACCCCCATCCTTCGCACTATTTTGTTAAATCTCCTTTACACTGTCAAGATTGCTCACATCCTTCTGAAAATGTGGTGACCAGATTTAGATGCAGTACACAATTTGGGCCTAACCAGAGTTTGACTTCTGTTTTTTTGCTCAATACCTGTATTTAATAAATCTAAAACAATCCCATGTGCTTTGCTAACCACTGTCTCAAAAAGTCCTGCCACCTTCAAAGATCAATGTACCTGTGCCCACAAGTTCCTCTGTTCTTGCACATGCTTTATGACTGGCCAGAGAGTCTCTAATTGCCTCTCCTGTCTGACAAACATATCATCACCTCACACTTTTCTATGCTGAATACCATCTGTCACTTGCCTGTCTATTCCTCTAGCTTATCTGTGTCATTGCACGTGATTCATGTTATCCCCAATTTGCAAGTCCTCCAAGTTTGGTATTATTGGCAAATTTTGATAAATGACTTGCATCTCAGAATACAGAGTAAATTATGCAGCAAGAAAAACACCTGTCCTGGCATTGATCTTTAGGGAAAACCACTGTCCACCATCCTCCGTTCTGATAAACAATAATTAACCATGACTTGCTGTTTTCCTTTCCCTATGTTTAAGTTTTATCAAACCTGACACGAATACTTTTTTTCTCGCCTTGTATGTGTTATTTTGTCAAATATTTTCTTGAAATCCAAAAATACAATATCATTGCATTCCCTTCATTAACCTTCTCTGTTATTTCATGGAAAAAAAGGTTTAGTCAAATACAAGATTTACCTTTTATAAATCTGTGTTGACTACCCTTAGTTAACTCAAAGTTGTCCAAGTGCCTTGGTTTATTATCTTTCTCCCTGATTATTGTTTCTAAAGCTATTAATGTTAAAACTAGTTGGCTTGTAGTTGCTTGGGCTAACCTTGCATCTTTTCCTGAGTAATGCTATCACATTTGCCACAGTTTAATCCTTCTGTATCTCCGTAATATCCTGGAATGATTGGAAGACAATGGGCAAGCCTGTTTGCCATTTTGAAACCCACTTCTTTCAGCAACTTGGGGTGCAACCAATACAGGCCAGGTGACTTATCCACTGTAAGCATAGGCAGCCTTTCCAGTGCTTTGTCCCTCTCAACTTTCACCTTATTCATTTCTTCTACTATATCTGTTTTTACCAGCATTTTTTAAGATCCCTGTTTTTCATTAACACTGATGTGAAATTCTCCTTAAGTGTTTTAACCTTGTCCTTCTATCACTTTGTATATATCACCTTCTTTGACTCTAATAGGAATCATTCCACTTAAACAGTAACTTGCTAACTTTTTATATGCCACTAAAGATTTTTGAGTGCCCTTTTATGTTGACTGGCACCTATTCTCATTCTCTCCTTGCCAGTCCTGTTGTACTCTTTGCCTGTTCCTTTCAACTTAACACATGTGACTTGATTCTCAGGAGCGGCAGATGGATTTTAATTTAGATAAATGCGAGGTGTTGCATTTTGGTAAGACGAACAAGGGCAGGACTTGAAGTTAATGATAGAGCCCTGGGCAGTGTTGTAGAACAGAGAGACCTAGGGGCTCAGGTACATAGTTCATTGAAAGTTGTCACAAATAGACAGTGGTGAAGAAGGCATTTGGCATGCTTGTCTTCATTGCCCCGATCATTGAGTTTAGGAATTAGGATGTCATGCTGTGGTTGTACAGGATGTTGGTGAGGTTACTTTTGAAGTACTGTGTACAGTTCTGGTCAACCAACTTTGGAAGGATATTATTAAATTGGAGAGGGCACGAAAAGATTTACAAGGATGTTACCAGGACTGGAGGGTTTGAGTTACAAGGAGAGGCTGGATAAGTTGGGACTTTTTACACTGGTCTATAGGAGTTTGAGGGGTGACCGTGATAGAGGTTTATAAAATTGAGGGGCTTTGATAAAGTGAATGGCAAAGGTCTTTTTCCCAAGGGTTGGGGAATTCAAAACTAGAGGGCATAATTTTAAGGTGAGAGGAGAAAGATTTAAAAGGGACCTCGGTCAACTTTTTCACACAGGGTGGTTCATATATGGAATGAACTGCCAGACAGAGTAGTAGATGCTGGTATGGTTATAACATTTAAAAGACATCCGGACAGGTACATGAATAGGAAAGATTTAGAAGATACAAGCCAAACGCAGGCAAACGCGACTAGTTTAGTTTGGGAAACTTGGTCGGCATGGACAAGTTGAACTGAAGGGCCTGTTTCTGTGCTGTAGGACTTTATGACTGCGTGACTTTGATTCAATGATGTTGAATTCCTTTACTTCCCTCTTGCTGGGGGAAAGAAGTAGTGTAACCAAATGCCCATGTAACTCTTAGAACTTCACCTCCACCCCCCCCCCCCCAAACAAAAAAACAAATTATTGATTTAGTTCAAATGTCAGTTGACCTACTCAGTCCAAACAATACAGGTACAGTGAGTTTAAAACAAAACTGAATTGTCCAAAGAGGGAGATTTTTGTAAGATGGTGTGCATCAATTTTAAATATTAGTAAATGAGTAAAATAATTTACTGAGACCATTCAGCTTGATGCCATATTGGCATAGTAGCATGCCAGACTACTTACTGGCTTCACAGATTGGTCCTTTCTCAAGCTTCGAGTGGTTTGTGATCTTTGAATCCACTTGACCCAAATAACCTGATTTGATATATCTCCTATTAATTGAATTGAGGATCTGATTTTTTTCTTCTTCTCTGTAAACTGGCAAGATCTGAAGTCTGGCATGGATTCGGTCATGAGGTTTCAGGTTTTGAGATACCATACCTTTATTTTAAGTCTTGGTGTTTATAGATTTCCTATTTGCTCACTCACTCTGGATGTGCATGGCTGAACCAAGAAGATAGAGTACGTAGGATAATAACAGTAATCCTTGTTGTATGTACATCTTAAACCAACAGGTACAAGATGATGTAACTCATTTGATGTAACTGAAAATTTCAGGATTATGTTGCAAAATGTTTACTTTGTAGAACCGCAAGGAAGTTGAAAATAAGTATGGTAATTGACAAGATGAAGGTTGCTACCTGTCTTTTTGCTCGAACAGATTGCATTTTTGTTTTTTAAAAAAATGCATAAGGTGCAATTGATCCAGTGTTTCTTTTAACCAGTGAACAGTTCGTCAAATTCATTACTTGGTTTTAAAGCTTCTGCATTGTTCTGAAATCATTTTGAAAAAAAATTGCATCAGATGCATCTTGCACTTCCTACACTAACAGCAAATCTGCAGTGGCTTAGCATATTTCTTTGTTTGGCAAAGCTACTATTTCAATTTCAGACATCTGTGGCTCTTTTTACAGGATTTGTTCTGACTAGTTGAGATTCATATTTTCTATGTGGGATTATGGAATTAATATGACTACTGTCATACATCATTGGCAGGCCCTGATTCTTGTGACGGATTATAGAGTCCTGGTGTGGAAATTAAAACTATGCTAGTATTTTGCATTTGGTATTGTGCTGGAGTTTGGGGTCAGCAGTTTATTTTTATCGTGTTCAAATAGGTAACAATGAGATATGGACTAAATTGGGGAAATTTTTTGTTAAAAATGACAAACTAAAGTAAGAAATTTACAATATTTTAAACATGAAAACGACCCAATTCAATTAACCAAAGTTCCAGAAAGTTAACCTTAAGGGATTTTTTTCATCTAATATTATGGAATTTACAACGAAATATTGACCTGGAACACTTTGAACCTTTTCTGATATTGCAGATCCACCAGATACCAATTTACCCATTAAATCTCTCCTTATTCCTGTCCTGAGTGAGTAAACTTCTTTTGACCTGATGCTGGAACAGAGCCTATGGGTAATTGGGAAGAAACATGACAAGGTGGCAAAGTTCAGTGCAACAGAAACTGGAAAAATTTGTAACGATTTCTGGCATTGTCACTGCTGTTCTGCAGATTCAGTTGAAGGATCACTAGTCAGGTGGAGGGGCTAAAATTGTGATAATATAACTTTTCCTGATTAATAGGTTCACAATTATTGATCTCTCTGGCAGCAGGAAGGACACTCATATCTTGCACTGAGTCTGTTAGCAGGTCTTGGATGCTGTAGGGCTGAATTAAGCAACTGATGTATTGGTACCATCTGTATGCTGGCTGAATGCTTAGGAGGATGATATGTGTGCCACAGATGGCACTGTCATGTGAAAGCCACTGTAATAAAATTGGGAGCTTTAAATTGGAGGGACTGTCATCTGCCTGTGGAATTATGTCTTTTTTTTTCAGTTGTTAAACCATTGATTATTTTGCAGTTATGCATATTTTTGGCTGCTTTCTATTGGGCCACTTTATTTGGAGGAAAAAAAACTGCTCAGATCCAAGAAATTATACTACACAATAACTGCACCTCTGTTTTGAGCTGCTTTCAGTAAGGTGCGAATATATAAAGAAAAGATTTTGAGTCTTATACTGCCCTGCCACAGTAAATCCTTTTTAATTTGTCTCAGGGCAAAAAATATATGCAGTTATCCCTGCTAGTTATTTGCCTTTAAACCTTTACATTTTGGAATCGCAGATCCTGAGTTGTAATACAGTTTCCCTGTTAATTGCCACCACCCCAATTCCTCCACCGAACCAAACTTGTTTGGTAATGTGCGTATGATTTTATATTAAGTAAATTTTTATTCAGATGCATTGAACAAAAGTTGTTTTACGCTAGTCTATTGCTTGTGTTTATCTATGGTTAACCCCTGGTTGTCACTTTGAAATGAGTTTTGACAGTGTCATTAATCAACATGTGACTAATTTATGTAATTTATTAATGGCTTGAAGCAATTCAGTGGCTTCAGAGCATCATGAAACATGGGGTGTTATTACAAATTATTCATATTTTTGACTGCATTGAATAGTTTTACTTCATTATTCCAGCTAAATGGGTGTCTTTTTGTACTTTGTGGAGATTTAAATATCATTTTTTTAAAAAGTATAAATTTACAAAACATGAATTCTCTAATTGACATAACACCACTGGGGTTGGAACTAATCTCTGCTCTGCACTTATTCTACTTCAGCCATGAGGACCTGGCTCATGTCATTCTGTATTTGCCTGATCTCATTGAAGTGATTCCTTTCAACTGTAGAACTGATCTGTATCCTGCAAACCTTACTACTCTTCACAACTCCATTCTTTCCACTGTCAGAGGCAGTCAGCCATAATGTCTGACTCAATCTTGGGGTTATTTTCTAACTATCACTTTGCAATCTTTACTGCACATTCATTTCAAAAGTACATCATTGCCATTTTATTTAGCTGTATTGTAGCTTTATCTAACCAGTGTAAAACTTTAAAATCATTTATATCATATTGAAGGAACATACATGCCTGAGGTTCTGTCTTTCAGAAGAAGTGTTGAATTGAGGTAATGTAGATATGAAAGGTCCAATATCACTATTTAGGGCAGGTACTTATCTTGGTGTTCTGACTAATGGTGATGGTCGCATAATGGACAACTGGAACTGAATTAATGCATTTCTATGTTAAGATGCCAGCTTGGTTGTTTGGTGATCTTAAATCTTAAATTCAATTAATGAATAAATTTGTAATGAAGAAGTAGGTCTCCGTAATGATGGCTATGAAACCACTTGATTATGGTAAAAGGTTAATTAATGTCTTACAGGGGAGGAAATCTGCTGTCCTTAGCCAGTGTGATCATTCTGTGACTCCAAACCATAGCAAAGTGGTTAACTCTTAAGTGCCCTCTGAAATGACCTAGCACAGGACTAGCAAGTTACTCAAGTATGTCAGATCACTCAAAAAAAAAATTAAGACAGCAGCTCACCACCACCTACAGCAATTGATAATTCTACACAGCCTCAGGAATGAATAAGGCAAAATAGATTTTTCATTCATCAACCTCAATAAAGTAGATTATGTGGTATTGCCACAGCTTTGCACAGAGCATCAAGAGTTCAGAAACAAATTAGGTTTTTAAAAGAATGGAACAAAGTCATGTTGCAAAAAAGGATTGTCGAATTTACTTCAGGATTGTAGTGAAGTATATGATGGGAATGTGGAATTTCCCTTTATTTGTACAAGATGAGTGGATTATTTTGCAGACTGGTGCTGTGCAAAATTTGGACCATTTGATAGTTTTGGATTATTTAGTACATATAATAGTTGTGAAAGCTTACTGAATGTACCTTCATTACAACAGCGACAATACTTCAAAAAAGCACTTTCTGAACACGAGACATACCAGACTTGAAACATTTTCTGTTTCTCTCTCCTCAGCTGCCAGACCAGTTGAGTTTCTCCAGCATTCTGTGTTTCAAAAAATGTACTTAATTGAAGACAAGGTGCTGTGGAACATCCTGCAGTCTGATAAGGTGCTGTGGAACGTCCTGCAGTCTGAAAAGGTGCTATTTCAATTAAACTGTTTACTTTTGCAGAGATGTTTACATTATGGGAGCTATGTTTATACCTGTCACTAAACAAAGGCTGGAAAAGCACTGCTGGAGATTTTGCTCTTGGTAGTTGTCCAGTACATGAAGTGTAGTGCTGTTGGATGACAACAAGATTGATATTAACTGTGATGCCTCCTAGGAGGCACTAAACTTTTACTTGCGTGTAAGAATCGGCTGCCTAATTTTGGCCTTCTGTCGCAAGTGTAAAATGAATGAAGTCTGGAACTGTCGGGGCATTTTTTTATTTATGCAGATTTGTATTTTTGAGTTGCTTGAACCCCAGCTGACAGTTTTAAGTATTTTCTAACTGACGTTCAGAGAGTTCTTCCACACTTCTGGTGCAGGTGGGGCTTGAAGCTGGGCCTTCTGAATCAGAGATAGGGACACTCCACTGCACCATAAGGGCCCCTTATGCTTTGATGGAGCATCAAGAGTTTGGAAGCAAGTTAGGTTTTTAAAAGGATTTTAAAAGAATGGAACAAAGTCATGTTGCAAAAATATTAACGGATTGTCAAATTTACTTCAGGATTGTAGTGAAGTATATGATGGGAATGTGGAATTTCCCTCTATTTGTACAAGATGAGTGGATTATTTTGCAGACTGGTGCTGTGCAAATTTTGGCCATTTGATAATTTTGGATTATTTAGTACATATAATATGTTAAAACATTGTCATGTGTTTGTTATGAAGTTTCTGATTATGAGTGTCTGATCTCTTCCAAGGGGGAAAAAATCCAATTTTAATATTCGTTGTTTGATTTTTATTTCCTGTGGTGTTGCGCATGGGAGGTATAAGTTTTAGGTGAAGCATGCTGACAGGATGCATTAATTAGGCCAAGGGATGCTGCTGTAATTTCAAGCCTAGATTAAGGTTATAAGTTACTGATATTTTTATGTTTCCATTGTTGATTCTGTGCCCATAGTTAAAATAGAAACTGTTCTCATAAATTTGTAATTACATTCTCCAGTCAGTGTACTTATTAATTAGTAATTACTAATTACCACTGACACAAAAGTGGATGTTGAAATAAAAGCAGAAAATGCTGAAAATCTTCGGACCAGGCAGCACCTGTGGAGAAGGGAGAGACAGTTTTCCTTTCAGGTTCTAGCACGTGCATTAGAATTGGGAAACAGAT
Source organism: Rhincodon typus (assembly GCF_021869965.1). NCBI lineage: Eukaryota > Metazoa > Chordata > Chondrichthyes > Orectolobiformes > Rhincodontidae > Rhincodon > Rhincodon typus. Next base: position 30,572,446 of record NC_063345.1, on the reverse strand, counting down.
GTAACACATTTTAAGCAAATTCAAGGGCAAGGAGAAGGGGACAAAGAAACAAATGAGTTTGATCAGGTGGAGTGCAGTAGTTATTAAATGACAGAAGGGTTGATTGTGCAAGTCAAAGGGAGATACTACTAGGATAACTAAATAAAATTAGAGAAGGGTTCAGAGGTGGTTAAATGGCAGAAAATAAGCATTATCTATTGCTGATGTCTGCAAAAATGGGAGCAATGGTTCTGATCAGAAATTGTTGAACTTGACTTTGAGTTTGGAAGGCTGTAAACTGATTAAAATATACCATGCTGTTCCTCAAGCTTCCCTTGAGCTTCATTAGAAAAGTGCCACAGGCTGAAACCGAACAAATTACCCTCTTGCCGCTAGCCTCCAACTTGAAGTTCATTTGGATGTAATAAAGTTGTTGGATCTGCATTGTGAATGAACTGCTTTTACTGTATCCATTTAATGTTGTAATCCACGTTGTAAAGTCTCTGCTAATGATCTGTTTTATTGGCCTGACTATTGAACCCTAAAAAAGAACAATGAAACCGGAATTTCAACTCAGTAGGTAATAACTTGTTCCTAGATGTGTTCTTTTTTCCTAAAAATTATATCCCTTTTTTGTTCTTTTTTAGCCCAATCTCTTTCACTGATTTGACTTCAGTTTACTCTACTACCTTCTGTCATTCACTTTTTTCCTTTGCAATTGTTTTGTTACATTGATTAAAGGATATATCGTTGAACATAAGATTCGTATAGTCCCAAAGGCAATGGTGCCATTGTTGTCTTAACAACTACAGTTTTCAGCAATTTGTGCACGAAACACAACTAGCACACAGGTGCATGACGTAGTCAGGAAGGCTAATGGAATGTTCTTTTTTTCAAGAGGGTTGGTATCAGAGGGAAGCCTTACTGCAACTGTACAAAGTACTGGTGAAACTGCATCTGGAGTACTGTGCACAGTTTGGTTCCCTTATTTAAAGAACAACACTGTTTCATTGGATCAGAGATAGTAGGAACTGCAGATGCTGGAGAATCTGAGACAACAAGGTGCAGGGCTGGATGAACACAGCAGGCCAAGCAGCATCACAGGAGCAGAGAGGCTGACGTTTCGGGCCTCGACCCTTCATCAGAAATGGGGGAGGGGAAGGGGGTTCTGAAACAAATAGGGAGAGAGGGGGAGGCGGATAGAAGATGGATAGAGGAGGAGATAGGTGGAGAGAAATAGACAGGTCAAAGAGGCGGGGATGGAGCCAGTAACGGTGAGTGTAGGTGGGGAGGTAGGGAGGAGTTAGGTCAGTCCAGGGAGGACAGACAGGTCAAGGGGGCGGGATGAGGTTAGTAGGTTACGTGGATTAATCCCTCTTCCGTACCTATGCTGGCCCTAAACCCCACCTCTTCCTCCGTTACATTGACTGTATCGGCGCTGCCTCGTGCTCCCACGAGGAGCTCGAACAGTTCATCCACTTCACCAACACCTTCCACCCCAACCTTCAGTTTACCTGGACCATCTCTAATACCTCTCTCACCTTCCTGGACCTCTCTGTCTCCATCTCGGGCAACCACCTAGAAACCGATATCCATTTCAAGCTCACCGACTCCCACAGCTACATAGAATACACCTCCTCCCACCCACCTTCCCGCAAAAATGCCATCCCCTATTCCCAATTCCTTCGCCTCCGCCACATCTGCTCCCAGGATGAGGCATTCCACTCCCGTACATCTCAGATGTCCTCGTTTTTCAAGGACCGCAACTCCCCCCACCCCCCTCAGTGGTCGAGAACGCCCTCCACCGTGTCTCTCGCATTTCCCGCAACTCATCCCTCACACCCCGTCCCTGCAATAACAACCAAAAAAGAATCCCCCTCGTCCTCACGTACCACCCCACCAACCTCTGGATCCAACGCATCATCCTCCGACACTTCCGCCATCTGCAATCCGACCCCACCACCAAAGACATTTTTCCCTCCCCACCCTTATCTGCTTTCCGGAGGGACCACTCTCTCCGTGACTCCCTTGTCCACTCCACACATCCCTCCAGCCCCACCACACCCGGCACTTTTCCCTGCAACCGCAGGAAGTGCTACACCTGCCCCCACACCACCTCCCTCACCCCCATCCCAGGCCCCAAGAAGACTTTCCACATCAAGCAGATGTTCACCTGCACATCTGCTAATGTGGTATACTGCATCCGCTGTACCCGTTGTGGCTTCCTCTACATCGGGGAAACCAAGTGGAGGCTTGGGGACTGCTTTGCAGAACACCTACACTCGGTTCGCAATAAACAACTGCACCTCCCAGTCACGAACCATTTCAACTCCCCCTCCCACTCCTCAGACGACATGTCCATCCTGGGCCTCCTGCAGTGCCACAACGAGGCCACCCGAAGGTTGCAGGAACAGCAACTCATATTCTGCTTGGGAACCCAAAAGCCTAATGGTATCAATGTGGATTTCACAAGCTTCAAAATCTCCCCTCCCCCTACCGCATATCAAAACCAGCCCAGCTTGTCCCTGCCTCCCTAACCTGTTCTTCCTCCCACCTCAAGCCGCACCCCCATCTCCTACCTACTAACCTCATCCCGCCCCCTTGACCTGTCCGTCCTCCCTGGACTGACCTATCTCCTCCCTACCTCCCCACCTACACTCGCCTTTACTGGCTCCATCCCCGCCTCTTTGACCTGTCTGTTTCTCTCCACCTATCTCCTCCTCTATCCATCTTCTATCCGCCTCCCCCTCCCTCCCTATTTATTTCAGAACCCCCTTCCCCTCCCCCATTTCTGATGAAGGGTCTATTACCGAAATGTCAGCCTTCCCGCTCCTCTGATGCTGCTTGGCCTGCTGTGTTCATCCAGCTCTGCATCTTGTTGTCACTGTTTCATTGGAGGCAGTTCAGAGAAGGTTTCACTCGGATGATCCCTACTACAGAGGGATTGTCATATAAATAAAGGTAAAACAGGTTGGAACTCTACTCATTTAAATTTAGAAGAATGAGAAGTGATCTCATTGAAATATATAGGATTTTTAAGAGGCTGGAATAAGTGGGTACTGAGAAGATGTTGCCCCTGGTGGGAGAGCCCAGATTCAGGGAGCATAGTCTCTGAATAAAGAGTCGTCAATTTAAAAATGATATGAGAGGGATTTTCTTTTCAGAAGGTTGAGAGTCTTTGGAAATCTTTGCCACAAGACAGCTGTAGAATCCTTGGGCGTATTTAAGGCTGAGATAGATTCTTGATCATTAGGGGAATCAAAGGTTCTCGGAAAAGTGCAGGAAAGTGGATGTGAGAAATATTGGATCGACCATGATCCTGTTGAGTGACAGAGCAGGCCCCAGGGGCTGAACGGACTAGTTCCTATTTCATATAGTCTTACAGTGTGCAGGAAAAATTAAAGGACAACTATGTTTTGTTTTAACTGTGGCTATTTTATTAGCATTATCTCTCCGTTGTATTATGTATAACTATAGTGTCAAATGTGATGACCTTTCATTAAATTATAGTGCTGCAAAATTTAAATGGAAGATTTTGTCTTGAGTAGTGATTCTCTTATTTGATGATAGAACAGTGTTGAAGTTTCCATGCAGAAGTTAAATTCTGACAGTGGCCTCAAGAGAGTGGCTCGACAGGCAATAATGAATGTGTGGAAAATGCCCCCCTTTGGTTTATAACTTGATTTCTGTCTTTTTTTTTTGTAGGACAATGATGGTTGAGCAGGTATACAGACTTTGTGGCAGCAATTTGGGTGTTTGTCTATCTAACCCAATTTACAGCTGATTACACCTGTGTATAGATACGGTTGCCATGGAAACTGACAGCAATGAAGAGACAGCTGGAACAAAGCCTTTGTCTCCAGGCCATGGGGAACTTGCCAGAGGGAACCAGATCCAGGGAGCAGCTGTGCATGCATCATCAGAGTGTACTAATACCACTGATGCTGAACAGTCTTCTGGGAAGCTTAAGAAAACGGCATTGAAACTGTTTGGAGGAAGGAAGAACATTTGCACACTACCTAGCTTTTTCACAATAAAGAACAAAGGACAAGTGAAAGGACTGTCCAAAAAGGGAATCGCCAAAAGCAAAACTCACAGTGGCATAAGTGAAGTAGTGTTGGATATCAACCAGAAAGAAAGCCCTGATACTGGATGGAGTGGATATACTGATTCACCTAGTTCTAACTCTGCTGCAGCAAGAACATTATGTGGCTCTAAAAGTGAGCACTCGGCACTTGATAACAATGTAAACTCTAATCTCCGTAAAGGTGAATCACTACAATCAGAGAACTCTGAATGGTTTGCTCAGAAACAGAGCGCAGACAAGCTCTCGAGTGTGCGAAGGTCAAAGAAGGGACTAAGGGGTCTGTTTAGCAGTATCAGGCGTCACAAAAAGAACAAAGCTGTTGATCCTGCTAAAGGAAATCCATTGGACAGCAACTGTGCTGCTGCTGATTTTGCACATATGGAACAAATGACAGCAGGAGGGGAAGGTGTGTGTGCTGAATTTAAAAGGGGCATGGGCGAGCTAGATTTAAAGTCTGCATGTAAAATGAACCATTCGGTGACCGGTGATTCAATCGATAAAACTTTGACCACAAATAGTACAAATTCTTCATTTGAATCATGTGCCATTAAAATAGAAAATTCATTGAAAAATAAAAGATGTGATTTTGAGACCTCTTGTGCAGAGGTAAGGAAAGCCAGTCCAGTTGAAATTAAGACATTAAATGGGAAGGCGGGTGGTGTTATTCTTAACATGGACACTAGTTTTGGTAGCATGCCAGATATTGTAAAACCTAAATGCCTAGACCATGATCCACCTTCAGTACATTCTTTTGATCACATCAACTTAATTTTTGGTGATGTCACCTCGCTGAAGAGCTTTGATTCCCTGACAGGATGTGGGGACATTACTGCTGACCATGATGATGATAGCATTGCTGAAAGTACAGTGTCTGGTGAGAGGGGCAGAACAGCTGGGAAGCGAAGCTCATGTTTGGTCACCTACCAGGGTGGTGGGGAAGAAATGGCAACTCCAGATGAGGTGGATGATGAATACCTTAAAGCATTGTGGATGAAAGCAACAGGAGCAACTGTAGTCTACGATAGCAATCAGAGTATAGCAGAGGATGGAGGTGAGTGTCCAAGATCGCCCAGCGATGTTGAACCCTCTGCCTTGCATATCAGTCTCACAGATCCTTGTGCTCTGAGGGCGACTGCTGATAGTGCAATCAACAGCAGTGAACTGGTGACACCTCAGAGTGACCACCAAGAATCGGCACCAAATAGCGATGAAGGTTATTATGACTCTACAACTCCAGGACATGATGAGGAAGAGGGAGATAGCATCAGCCAAAGCAAAAATGAACGGCTTCCAAGGGATAGCTATAGTGGGGATGCTTTGTATGAGCTCTTTGTTGAGCAGAACGATAGTCTCATGAATTCCCCTCCCAATGACGAAAAGTTTTTAGAAACAAAGTCTCCTTCTTTGGGAATCTCTTTGACAGGTATTTTAAATTTTCCTGTGCCAGGGGATGTAAATGTTTCTCATATTCCAAACAAGCAAAATATTCTGCTTCCTTCAGGCCAAGACAAATTTGATTTTATTCAAGAAGATGGAATCAGATTAGCTCACTTGCAGCAGCTGACTTGTTGGGAACCATGTGGAATGACAGCACTTGAAAAAGGCCTGGCCTTTCAAGGAAAGGACATGTTCTTTGGTGATGTACGCAATACTGAACTTAATAACGTTGCTGCAAAAGCTGACAATATTATTGTCAAAAGCCAACAAGATGGTGTGAGCACAGAGCCACTTGTTTCATATTGTCTGAGCAGAAGTGGGAAGGTGAAAGATGATTACTTGACAAATGTGGCTGATGAGCAGAATTGGACAGATCTTCAGGGATCTAGCTGTTTAAAAGAAGCCAATAATAAATACATGGTGAGCAGCCAGAGTGTGTGTGGAAGTTACAGCATTACAAAGCTTCAACATAAGATGTCGGGGGAGAACTACATACAAGGATACAAAAGTAAGAATTGTGATGAATGGGAACGACAAATGAAAGAAGTTGAGAATAGAGGTATGAAAAATGTAGCTTCGGATAGTACATGTGTCAAAGGTGCAGTTGATGATTCCTGCAGAAATGCCTCTTCCTGTAATGTAGTGGAAAAGACCGAGGAGCAATGTGAACAAGCTATCAATTACTCTCAGGCTTTAGTTGAATTCACAGCTAATAGAAAACTTTATCCTATTCTTTCCGATAGCCTTGGGAGTTCTGATTCGGGTTCACACTTCGCACAGGATATACATGCTCTGCCAGCTATGGTAACATTTGATGTTGTAGATGTTGAGAATGAAGGTGAATGTGACCAGCAGAGTGAAATGGTCACGGATGAGGAAATTTCTGCATCTTATGAGACCTTTGACAGTAATTATATGGAGAAAGAGCTTTATCACCGTTGTGATGATGGAATGTTTCACGTTTGTGCCCAGAATTCCTTCCTTGGCAATTGTTGGGGTGCTGCCAGTCTTCCACGTCACATTAGCCTTTATAAATTAAGTCCGTCATTGCCGGCTCCGTTATCCCTTAATAGAAGGAGCAAGTCCCTTGACACTGACAGCTTGGAACCTGGACTCATTGATTTATACCTGTCAAAGGTCACTGCAGCGTCAAAGAGCACCCCACAGTCTCCTGATGTTCCTAAGTACAAGCAGGACAGTAAAAAAGGATCTGCTTCTCATTGGTTTGGCAAAATAAGTGGTCAGACAGTTTCTTTGGAAACTGGGGAGATCACGAACATTTCAAATTGCTTGGAGCAGCAGCCTCTTCAATATAGGGAGGAGCCTTTGACTTCAGATAAGAGAAATACAGATTCCAAGTCTTTCTGTCCTTTCAATACAGATTTGGGTGCTCAGCACGTTGGCCTGGGAGGAGATTTGAGTTTATACTATAAATCTAATTCTGTTAAGTTGCCAGTTCAAAACTTATCTACTTCTAAACAACATCTGGAACCTATAAATACCAATAAAAAGCTCCATAGCCCTAGAAAGTTGGTTAGACCCACCCATCTACCATTGCAAAATGACAGTTGTGGTTTGCAGTCAGGGACTGTTTCCTTTAATTCTTCAAGGGAAAACACTAATGGAAAACAAGCATATATTTCACCTTCGTTAAATGAAGGACAAAAGGATGACTTTTCTAAAACTGTGTCCTCAGTTCAGTATTCTGCTACTGACTCTGAACTTGATGCTAAAGGATGTAGGGACATAGGGCTACCTCTGGCTCTATCTCCATTTTGCTCAAATAAAACAGAGAGCCTGAAACACAGCATGAATTTCACAGGACTTTACACAACTGCCAACAATAGTATGTTTAAGGGAAGAAGTGACCTCGAAGTTAAACTTCCTGTTGGCTGGAACAAAAACACTACAATGGATGTGTAGCATTTAACAGACTTTGGGACAGGGAACATTCATGAGGGACTGCAGAATATTTAATTGATTTGTTTTTATGTTTGTAAATTGACAAAACATTTTTTATATTCACCAAAGGCTTTGATTATGACTTTTTTTTTAAAGTATTAGTGTAGCACTATTTTTAAAATGTGAAATGCATGTTCTTTTTTTAAGATATCCATAGATGTGGTAAAGTGGATTATTAAAATAGAATTTCCACTACTTTGGTACAAAATGCTGCTTTATTACAGCCAAAGTATGGGACTGTTGTGCTAAAATATACAAATGTGACTGAGCAGTTTGGAATTTTGTATTGTAGTGCAAGCTTGATTTATTTGCACTTCCAGTATCTGTTCTCTCAATTATCTGCAAGAATTTTGTTGGGTTCTGTGCATGGTTCTGCTAATCCAAAATCAACTGAACGAAATGTATGCTAATTTCATTTTTCATATAGACAATCCAACAAGATAAAATGCGATAGTCTGGATTTCCTGTACTTGATTTTAATATTAAGACGTTTCTGTTTAACTATATTTTTTCTCAAGTCAGGGCTACTTTGCTTCTCAAGACTATTTCCTTAGAATGATAGAATATGCACACACTTCGTCTTTTGAGATTGTGATCAGCTGAAATAAATGGACCAATCAGAAATAATAAATTAGTTGAGTCAGACTAATTTGTTACCTGACATAGTGGAGTCACATCTTAATGGATAAATTCAGCTCTGCTATGAAAGGGCTATCCAGTAATAATTGTTGTGGGAGTACCTTAATTGGTGTTTATACCTAGCAAATACTTTGGAAAGAAGTATTGCTTATACATCAGGATTTCTGTAAAGTCCTAGATTTCAAAACTGATTTGAATTCCCTAATAATCCTTGATGTAGTACTTAATCATGATGGCCATCAGATCCCGGGTTTGATTGTTTGATCTCAACCTGCAATGTGGCATTTGGAAGAGAGAAGTTAATTATTGACAAGAGGAGCTGTTTATGATTATCCAGTGATTCATGCTTGAGAACCCTTTTTCTTTGAAGGGTTGAGCAACTGTCCAATACACACTATCTCGTCTTGCTATAAATATTTGCGTAGATGAAGTATGAAGCCGTTAAGTATAAACAGAGGGCTATTTATCAGCCACTGTAGAATCATTTCTGTCCATGGGGGGAATGGAGAACAAGCCCCACTCCCACCTTAGTTTACAATGTTTTAGTATAATCAAAAGAATTATTAATTTAAGATAAATCAATAGTAACTAGAAACACTTAAAATAATGAAGTAAACACTGCAAAACTAGTTGTTCGTCCACAATGTTGATATCAGATATAACATAGCCACATTGCATGTTATCATTTGGATTTGGGTGAAGTGCAACAGTAAGTGAATGTGATCCATGAGAAATGCACACAATTATTATTTTTTATTTTTTCAAACTTGGGTTGTGCCTAGAGACTGAGAGATACAACACAGTCTGTCTACTGTGATTAAACAATGAAACAAAACCAAAACTTTGCTTGTTATGTTTAACATTTGCTTGTTAAGTTTTAATTTGTAGCAGAAGGTTGCAATATTAGTGCTAAGTTTGAAATCTAAAATGAAATTTCAATGTGCATACTTCATAAAAGTGATAAATTTGTACCTTTCATCTTACTACTATTAAAAAAGCTAGAAGGGAGAAAGGTCAGCCTCAGTTCCTGCTTAGTCTGTTACTTTGAAACTCGTGCTTCATTCTTCTATTTATTTAGCTGTGGCTGCATATTTGATTAGCCTCCAGAATTGTTATTGTCCAAGACCATTCATGAAAATGCTGGTGGGTGATTGCATGAGGAAATGTGGTGATGTCTTTAACAGAGCAGGAATTGCTGCATTTTCTTTTGCCCCCCATGATTGTACTTATTTTTGGAACACAACTAAAATGTTGTTGTATAAAATGTATTTGATATTGTAATTTCCACCATTACAGAACTAGACTCTGCCACAGCCTTCTCTACCTGATTATGCAAACAAATGCTAATATAGAGTTTTCAATGCAGATAACCTCCCATTCCATTTGAAATTTGAAATAAATGCTATGTGAATGTGATAGAACTTTTCTCCTCAAACTTTTTCCAAATAAAGTGCTACCTGAAATACATCATACTTTCATGAATGTGATATGTTATTTTGGTATATCAGCAGAAGTAGGAGCAAATGATTTATTTCCGCAATCCATTATAATTTCCATTTCTCTTCTACTTGAAATCTGAAATGGCAGCAAGTCCCAGTACAAATAGTAAATGAGAACGATACAGCATAGAATCACACCATTAGACCTAGTGTGCCTCTGTCAGTTCTCTGAAATAAGTGTCTAATTATTTCCAATCTTCTTGTTTGCTTTAGTCCTGCCAATACAGAAATTCATAGTATGCCATACTGCATTATAATAGTTGACTCAATAACCCAAACAAACATAACTGTCTTATACAAGTAAACCAATGCAAGTCTGTAGTTCTCTAGATTGATTTATCTGTAAACTGTGTAAGAACTTGTTTTTTCTTATTATTCTTCCCTCTCCTGGTCCACCCCTACAGATGTCTTTTGATATATGAATCTGCAACTTATACTCTGTCAACTCAAAAAGAATAAATCAGCAGAAATAAGAGTTTCACTATAATCTGTATTTGAGTTGTTTAAGACAGAACACCTTTTTTTAAAGAGATAGTAGGAACTGCAGATGCTGGAGAATCTGAGA
>NC_063345.1:30548652-30561878 GCF_021869965.1 Rhincodon typus | reverse complement strand
TGATGCTGCTTGGCCTGCTGTGTTCATCCAGCTCTACACCTTGGTACCTAAGGTTAAGATTAATCAGTTTTTCCAACAATTCATTCCTAATGTTACACTACCAAACAAAATTTTTCTGATGTCTTTGTTTTTTTGTGGAAGATTAATGTATAATTATAAAGTATGATCAAATTACCTCTGAATATGTCTTGTATTTGATAAACAAAAACCTAGCATTGTTTTCTATAATTGTATTAACTCTCAGATTGGTGGCACAATTTTAATACTTGTTTTGTACATAAATTGATTAGCATTTTACTTGCAACAAATGTTGCAAACATAACAAGTTCAACCAAATTGCTGCTGGTGTTAATTACTCATTTTTGCAAAAAAGATTTTCTCAGTTTATTTGTGTTTATTGAGACGAGGGATCTTGATATTAAGGAAAGTTGAGCTTTTCTTCTTCCAGGCACCCATTACAAGGAATAGGCATTTTAAGTCAAATTTAAATGCAGCATAATGCCCAGCGATCTGTCTCAATCCCCTCGCCATCCTCAGTTGTTGCTAGATATTGCATGGATTTGCACAATTGGATTGAGACCAGACAAATTTTGTATCATGAAAGGTTCTTACAACTGGCACACCAGCGTTGAAGTTGGGTTAATTTTTAAACATTGTCAAAAAAGAATTGGTTATCCTGTTTTGGAAATGTCTAACAACATTGAGATTTTGGTTTTTTTTTGATCTGTTTTGTTTTTTATCAATCGTTCTGACGCCTGTGCAAGTATCCCAAATAATTAAGTGTTTTAGAAAATTGTGGTGGCCATATTTTCTATTATTCTACATTAATATATCTAGAGGTATCAGACTTTGGAGAGAGGTTGTGCTAAATGGATACAGAAGTCCGTGAAAATGTTCCAAGCTTATGGAAAGACAGTCTCTGCATTTGAATATGATGCTAGTCTGTGGTAAAACAAAATTACTTGAAATACAGAAGAGGCATATTAGTAACTGAAAAGACATTAGGAAAGATTCTGCACAAGTTTTTGTAAGTGTTCCAACTGAATTATTAATAGTGAGTGGTTTGTCCTTTATAGATGTGACTGACCCATGTATTTCCAACATTTACTGAGGTTGCTTGAAAATATGCATTTTGAAATGTTCTTTTTTGCTATTAGTCTTATTTGAACATTTGGTTGTAATTTTGTACAGATGCGTGCTTTGCCCAGTGAATGGTATATGCATATGTTCCAACATCAACAAAGGTCCAAGTGGTGTCTCTGTGTATAATAAATGTATTGAGGTGCCTTAAGTAACAAGGTTTGGGCTAGTCATATCCATAAAACTGTTGCTGTCATCATCTTGGCCGATGATGAATACTGTTGTCTGTCCACTGTTCTGCTTGCATGTATAACATGTTCTATGATAGTCAATGTAGCCACTTTCAATCAAGTGAGGCAAAGTACTTTTAGTGTCGTGTGACCTGTTGTAAATATGTTGTACTGTACATAACTATGACCTTCATTGAGTGTGGAAATGCCTTTTGTGTGTTGTAAATTGTATTGCAGGTCCTCAATCAAGCTGGTATGCTCCAAATATTTATGACCATTTGTTATTCTTCCGTTATCAAGTGTCACTGATGAATGATTTACACAGTGGTGTAAAATGTAAATAAACATAAAGTATGGAGCAAAATGTCCGTCTTATTGTGATTTTTTGCTTTCTTAAAATCCTAATTTGTAGGGGATTAGGTAGACTGCTGTCACTAAAGTGGTAATTTCAGTTTCATTTTGTGCATATTAATATGAAATAGAATACATGCCATTTCAGGCAAGCCTTGTTAACATTATTTTGGATCTGAGAAATAGAGAACTTGTGTAGTACAAGTGAAAATGAACTAATCAGCATCTGGGCAAGTTAATATTTGGCTAGAGATCATTTATTAGACTGAAAGACTCTGCAATGTTAGTCTGTTTCCCAAATATATTTAGTTTTGATATTGAGGTTGAGTTTTAAAATTAGTTTTATTGTACAGTAGTTCGCTGTACAGTATGGCTCCTTTTAACCTGCTCCAAACCTTGTTACCTTATTTTTCACCTTGTTATATTAGTCAAAGCAACTGTAATAATTTGATCTTCAATTTCCCCTGCATTTTCTATACTACCAGTAGAGCATCTGTTTATTTACACCCTTTGGATCTGCTAAAAGCCTCTCTTTCCTTCTTATCCAGTCCAGAATATTCCTAGACATTCAGGGCTCCCTGGCATTGTGGCTCCAAAATGTCATCTTAAAGGGAATATGTTGTGCCTGTACTTTCCATGTTTTTGTTGTCGGTTTCCCCACAAGTAGCTGTGACAGTCTACTTTAGCCAGATCCTGCCTTTTATTAAAAAAAAATTTGCTTTTCCCCGATCCAAACACTTTTTTGCAGATAATCTCTTTTCCATAACAAACTTAAAACATAGTGTTGTGGTTGCTTTCACTAATTTCTCCCCCATGCTATCTTGAGTTCATGTCTGCTTAATTCCCCAGGTCTAATGCTGTGCTGTCCCTTATTGCCCCTTTTATGTATTGACACAAAAAGATCTCTGAATAAATTTCTAGAAAGGGCCCCTCTAGACCCTTCACACTATAACTATCCCAATTAATGTTTGGGAAGATGAAATCTCCTAATATAATTATCCTATTGTTACATACCTCAGTGGATTGTCTATATATCTATTCCTCAATTGTCTAATGACTGTTTGGAGGCCTATAATACATTCCCAGCAATGTGCCTGCTCCCTTTTTATTCCTAAGCTCCACCCACAAATTCATCTGAAGATCCTTCCAAGGTATTGTACCTCCTTACTGCTGTCACTGACTCCTTAATTAATAATGCAGCACCACCTCTTTTACATCCACTCCTATCTTGGTTGAAGATCTTATACCTGGAATGTTGAGTTGCCGGTCCTGCCTCTTCCCCCAATCATATCTCTGTGCTAGGAACAATGTCACAATTCCATGTGTTAATCCACACTCAACCCATCTGTCTTATCGATAATACTCTTAGCATTAAAGTAGAGGAAATCCAACCTCGCTTTTCTCCCTTGAATCAAAACATGGCTGAAATCCCTCTGCCTTGGTTCCTTTACTAAGGTATGGTGTGTCCCCTCCCCCACCTGAGTTAGTTTAAATACCTCCCAACAGCATGAGCAAACACACCAAGGCTGTCGGTCCCTTTCTGTTTCAGGTGCAGAACACTCCACTTGTGCAGGTCCCATCTTACTGAGAAACTTTCAGTGATCCAGGATTCTAAAACCCTCCACACTGAATGAGACACATTCCTTTGTTCTATTCTCCTATTTCTGTATTCACTAGCACATGGCAGTGAGAGTAGTCCAGAGATTACAACCTTTGAGGTCCTGATTTTTAATCTATTGCCAAACACTCTAATTTTTTTAATGCAAGACCTCATTTCTAATTCTACCTAAATCATTGGTACCAACATGTGCCATGTCCCCTGATGCCCTGTAGCTGCTCAGTGGCATCCCTGACCCTGGCCCCAGTGAGGCAATACACCATCCTGGAGTCACAGAAATGCCTGTCTGCACCCCTCAATATTGAGCCATTACTACTATTTCTCTTGGACTCTTGCTTCTCACCCCCTTGTGTAGCTGAGCGACCCAAGGTGCTGTGTTACACAGTGAAGCCGTCACTGTCATTGTTTTCCAACACAAAAATGGTTCTTGAATGGGATGCTGTCTGGTGCTTTCCTGTCTGCCTGCCTGCATTGTTATATTGAATGTGCCTAATGGATTCTTTAAGATCTGATCAAAATGAATTCCAGAAGATGTGCATTTTGATTATACAGCAAATCTATTAGCTTAATATAATTTAGATAGATTCACTCATTAGTTTGCATATGTTAGCTTAAACTACTCAAGACATAATCATCAACTGAGTCTCACTGCCTCCTGCCTGTCGGGGACTCCTGTGTGACATTTGGCACTTGGATTTCTCTCTCTGCTGCCTGACACAAGCCTTGCGAAACCCATTCCAATGGTGAAAGTCCATGGCTCTGGTCTTGTGAATTCTGGTCTGATTGTGAAAGGTCCCTGGGCCCCAGCATTGCGAACCTCCAGCGCACCTCCTCCCTTCAAGTTGGACAATGTCCCCAGTATTAATGCTATCCTGAATCTGACATTAAGTGCCACCTGAGTATTTTTCCCAAGCATTCCTAGGTGCAAAAACAGGTCCACGTGTCTGTGCCTTTGCACAGTGGTCTGTTCCCAAACTCGTCCAAGGTCATTGAGGTTACCTTCCAGCCAAAACTAGGTGTTTTTACATTAAGAGATAGTAAGAACTGCTGATGCTGGAGTCAGAGATAACACAGTGTGGAGCTGGAGGAACACAGCAGGCCAGGCAGCGCCAGAGGAGCAGGAAAGTTGATGTTTCGGGTTGGGACCCTTCTTCATTTACATTGAAGACAACGAGAAGGAAAGAGCTAAACTATTACACTGCAGCAGAAAGCTTAAAAATAAAATATGAAAGCAGTATAAAGATAGTATAAAAACAATATAAATCACAGTAGAATATCAAAAAAAAAGTAATAGTAGAGAATTCTGAAAAGGAAGGAAAGAGAAATACGAAAGATTTGCGTACCTGAGATTTTGCAATGTTGACTCAATATTGCATGACTACTGTGGCTTATCTCCCAGCTCCGTTCTAATGAAAGAAGGACAATTCCAAGCTCCAGACATTTGCATTCAAAGTACGGCTGCACTCGGTCATATCACAATTGAGCCTCATTTTCATCTGTTGCAATTTTGATGACTGATTTTTTTCAAAGCAATTCAGAATGCAGGATTTGGGAGCAAGGATCCAATGTTTTACTCTGTTTACTGACTTATTTCACTTAGCAAGAGAGCAGTTGCCCAACAGTACTCAGTCATCCCCTGCTTGGCTATTAAACATCTCCTAGTTATTGGTAGTTTTAATGATAGCTGGCAGTTTGCTTTCTTACTAGGCATCAACCAAGGACAAATAAAGGCACATGAAGGTTAAGCTCTGGCATCTAGACAATTATTAAGAGGGTACATAGCTTGTGCTAAGGAATGGGTGAATTTACACCCTTTACACTCCTTGAATTTTGCCAATAACAGGAAGGATGTGTGTTGTGGGAGGAAAATATCGAAAGAGAAAATCCTTGAAAAAAATTCTATTGATTTTTTAAAAAGTCTATTGAAAATCTGGGTGCATTAAAACAATTGGATTTCCTTACATTGTTGCCTATGTTGAGTTATTAATCTTTGTGGATGAATGGATGTTAAAAGTAGCCTTGATATCCCTAAATAAGCAGGGAAATTGATTCGATCGGCGGGAGTGGTGAGAGCGCGAGCCAGGGGGCGGCCGGGAAGGTAAGGTTTTCCCTTATAAAAACTTACCTCGTGAGTCAGCAGCCTACTTGATTTGAGCAGCGGGAGTGGTGAGAGCGTGAGCCGAGAAGTGAACTATTATAGTCGGGTATTGTCACTACCAGTGTCCCTTCTGACTTCACCTGCGAGAAGTGCACCCAACTCCAGCTCCTCACAGACCGCGTTAGGGAGCTGGAGCTGGATGAACTCTGGATCATTCAGGAGGCTGAGGGGGTGATAAAGAGGAGTTATAAGGAGGTGGTTACACCCAAGGTACAGGACAAAGGTAGCTGGGTGACTGTCAGGAGGGGGCAAGGGAATAGGCAGACATTGCAGGGATCCCCAGTGGCTGTTACCCTCAATGATAAATATACCGCTTTGGATACTGAGGACGACCTACCAGGGGCAAGCCATAGCGGCCAGGTCTCTGGCACTGAGCCTGGCTCTGTGGCTCAGAAGGGAAGTGGGGAGAATAGGAGATCGATAGTGACAGGCAATTCACTGGTTAGCGGAACAGACAAGAGATTCTGTGGTACTGAGTGAGACTCCCGGATGGCATGTTGCCTCCTGGGTGCCAGGGTCAGGGATGTCTCGGATCGAGTCTTCAGGATTCTTAAGGGGGAGGGAGAGCAACCAGAAGTCGTGGTACACATCGGTACCAATGACATAGCTAGGAAATGGGATGAGGACCTGAAAAGTGAATATAGGGAGTTAGGATGGAAGCTGAAAGCCAGGATGAGCAGAGTAGTAATCTCAGGATTACTACCAGTGCCACGGGCTAGTGAGGCCAGAAACAGAGAGCGAGTGCAGCTGAACACGTGGCTATAGAGCTCATGTAGGAGGTAGGGCTTCAGCTTTGTGGATCATTGGGATACCTTCTGGGGAACGTGGATCCTGTACAGGAAGGACGGGTTGCACCTGAACTGGAGGAGCACCAATATCCTGGGCAGGAGATTTGCTCGAGCTCTTTGGGAGGGTTTAAACTAATTTGGCAGGGGGATGGAAACCGAAGCTACAGATCAGAGGATGGGGTAGCCAGTGTACAGACAGATAGAGCAAGCAGAGAATCTATGAGGAAGGATAAGCAGTTGATAGGGCAAAGTGGCAGTCAGTGCGATGGGTTGAGGTGTATCTACTTCAATGAGAAGTGTCAGGAATAAGGGTGACGAACTTAGCGCATGGATCAGTACTTGGAACTATGATGTTGTGGCCATTACAGAGACTTGGATAACACAGGGGCAGGAATGGTTGTTGGATGTTCCAGGGTATAGATGTTTCAAAAGAAATAGGGAGGGAGGTAAAAGAGGTGGGGGAGTGGCATTGCTAATCAGGGATGGTATCACAGCTGCAGAAAGGGAGGCCGTGGAGGAGGGTTTCTCCACTGACTCTGTATGAGTGGAAGTCAGAAACAGGAAAGGAGCAGTCACTTTATTGGGAGTTTTCTATAGGCCCCTCAATAGCACAGAGACACTGAGGGACAGATTGGGAGACAGATTTTGGAAAGGTGCAGGAGTAATAGGGTTGTTGTCATGGGCGACTTCAACTTCCCTAATATAGATTGGAACCTCCTAAGTGCAAATAGTTTGGATGGAGCAGATTTTGTCAGGTGTGTCCAGGAAGGATTTCTGACTCAATATGTGGACAGGCTGACTAGAGGGCAGGCAATATTGGATTTGATATTTGGCAACGAACCAGGCCAGGTGTCAGATCTCTCGGTGGGAGAGCATTTCTATGATAGTGATCACAACTCCCTGACCTTTACTATAGTCATGGAGAGGGATAGGAGCAAACGGTATGGGAAAGTATTTAAATTGGGGGAGAGGGAATTACAATGCTATTAGGCAAGAACTACAGAGCACCAGTTGGGATCAGATGTTCTCAGGGAAATGCACGACAGAAATGTGCAGGTTATTTAGGGAGCAGCTGCTACAAGTACTGGATAGATTTGTCCCACTGAGGCAAGGAAAGGATGGTAAAGTGAAGGAACCTTGGATGACAAGACATGTGGAACACCTAGTCGAGGAAGAAGGAAGCTTACTTAAGGTTGAGGAAGCAAGGATCGGACTTGGCTCTAGAGGTCTACAAGGTAGCCAGGAAGGAACTGAAGAATGGACTTAGGGGAGCTAGAAAACCTTGGCAGGTAGGATCAAGGAAAACCTTAAGGTTTTCTATACTTATGTGAGGAACAAGAGGATGGCCAGAGTGAGGGTAGGGCCAATCAGGGATAGTAGAGGGAACTTGTGCACAGAGTCAGAGGAGGTAGGGGAGGTCCTTAATGAATACTTTGCTTCAGTATTCACCAGTGAGAGGGACGTTGACGTTTGTGAGGACAGCATGAAACAGGCAGATACGCTCGAACAGGTTGATGTTAGGAAGGAGGATGTGCTAGAAATTTTGAAAAACATGAGGATAGATAAGTCCCCTGGGCCAGACGGAATATACCCAAGGTTACTACGGGAAGTGTGAGAAGAGATTGCTGCCCCTTTGGCAATGATCTTTGCATCCTCACTGTTAACTGGAGTAGTACCAGAAGATTGGAGGGTGGCAAATGTCATTCCCTTGTTCAAGAAAGGGAATAGGGATAATCCTGGAAATTACAGACTGGTCAGTCTTACTTCTGTGTTGGGCAAATTATTGGAGAGGATTCTGTGAGATAGTATTTATGATTATTTAGAAAAGCACAGTTTGATTAGAAATAGTCAGCATGGCTTTGTGAGGGGCAGGTCATGCCTCACAAGCCTTATTGAATTCTTTGAGGATGTGACAAAACACATCGATGAAGGTAGAGCAGTGGATGTGGTGTATATGGATTTTAGCAAGGCATTTGATAAAGTTCCACATGGTAGGCTCATTTAGAAAGTAAGGAGGCATGGGATTCAGGGAAATTTGGCTGTCTGGATACAAAACTGGCTGTCCAATAGAAGACAGAGGGTGGTAGTAGATGGGAAGTATTCGGCCTGGAGCTCAGTGACCAGTGGTGTTCCGCAGGGATCTGTTCTGGGACCTCTGCTCTTTGTGATCTTTATAAATGACTTGGATGAGGAAGTGGAAGGGCGGGTTAGTAAGTTTGCCGATGACACGAAGGTTGGTGGAGTTGTGGACAGCGTGGAGGGCTGTTGTAGGTTGCAACGGGACATTGACAGGATGCAGAGCTGGGCAAAGAAGTGGGAGATGGAATTCAGCCCAGAAAAGTATGAAGTGATTCATTTTGGAAGGTCGAATTGAATGCAGAATACAGGGCTAATGGCAGGATTCTCGGCAGTGTGCAGGGACAGAGGGATCTTGGGGTCCACATCCATAGATCCCTCAAAGTTGCTACACAAGTTGATAGGGTTGTAAAGAAGGCGTATGGTGTGTTGGCTTTCATTGGCGGAGGAATTGAGTTTAAGAGCTGTAAGGTTTTGCTGCAGCTCTATAAAACCCTGGTTAGACCACACTTGGAATATTGTGTTCAGTTCTGGTCACCTCATTATAGGAAAGATGTGGAAACTTTAGAGATGGTGCAGAGGAGGTTTACCAGGATGCTGCCTTGACTGGAGGGCAGGTCCTATGAGGAAAGGTTGAGGGAGCTAGGGCTTTTTTCATTGGAGCGAAGAAGAACGAGAGGTGACTTGGTAGAAGTGTACAAGATGATGAGAGGTATAGATAGAGTGGATAGTCAGACTTTTTCCCAGGGCAGAAATGACTATTACGAGGGGACATAATTTTAAGGTGATTGGAGGAAGGTATAGGGGAGATGTCAGAGGTAGGTTCTTCACACAGAGAATGGTGGGTGTGTGGAATGCGCTGCCAGCAGTGGTAGTGGAGTCAGATACTTTAGAGACTTTTAAGCAACTCTTGGATAGGCACATGGAGAATAGTAAAATGTAGGGTATGCAGGGTAGATTGATCTTAGTAGGATAATAGGTCAGCACAACATCATGGGCCGAAGGGCCTGTACTGTGCTGTACTGTTCTATGTTCTATGAAATAATTGTGCTTGCTTTCCCACTTCCAAACTCTATTCAGGGACATCATTTGGAACTGACTTGTTCAAATAATTTATTCATGCTCATCTCAAGGCTCAATTATAAAGAATGCACATTGACACTGCTATCCATGAAGCAGTGATAATTCAATCTTGATAATTGGAACTAATCTTCTGGTGGGTTATGATTTAGCTGTTCATTCTAGTTCAATGTAAAGTAACTGGCCCAGGACCTTACTGCATGAAAAAAAAATCACTGATGCTTTTAAACAGTTTTTATCTTGTTGCAGGTACAGTTTGCAGTCCCAACTTACATCTTGAAGCAATTTTATTTCCTCAATCAACAACTGCATACCTTTTAAGGTGGTAAATTAATGTCTGGAAAATAGTTACAGAAGGCAGTTTTCATGGAGGACTTATTTTGGTTATCTTTACTGAAGAGTGGCATTGCCATCCACCAACACTGGAAAGAACATTTTCAACATCAATTTAACTATAAATGCACAGTGCATGCTGATGTTGTCCAGGCTATTCCCGAGTATCATATGGTCAAATCCTTGAGCGAAACACTGTTGATTGGAGAGCTGCAGCAAACAGACAAACGGAAGCTTAACAAAATGTAGGAGGTATGGTTAGTAAGTTTGCAAATGACACCAAAATTGGACAGTGAAGCAGGTTATCTCCGAGTACAATGGGACCTTGATCAGAGGGGCTGATGGATCAAGAAGTGACAGGTGAGTTTAACTTAAATAAATGTGAGGTATGCATTTTGGTATGGCAAATCAAGCCAGGACTTATACATCCTCAGTGCAGCCTCTGATGAAGCGTCAGTGTGTTTTCCCGCCTGGTTTTTAAACTCTGGGGTCCGTTGCGATGGATTGCCTCACTTCCGGGTTTCCTCCGTAGTGGAATGTATATGGGGTCGAGTTCAATGTGTCTATTAATAGCATGCTTCATGGGGTGCCATGCTTCCAGGAATTCTCGTGCTTGTCTCTGCCTAGCCTGTCCCAGGATCTTGGTGTTGTCCCAGTCGAAGTCGTGGTTCTCCTTGTCCATGTGGATTGAGATGAGTGAGTATTGATCGTGTAACAAAACGCGGAACAACAAACCAGCTTGGCGAGCCAACCAACCTCAACACCCACAACCCGAGCTACAGATCTACTCCAAAACCTTACAGGACTTATACACTTAATAGTAGGGTCCTGGGAAGTGTTGTCAAACAAAGAGACCTTGGGGTGCAAGTTCATAGTTCCTTGAAGGTGAAGTCATAGACAGATAGTGTAGTGAAGAAGGCGTTTGGTATGCTTGCCTTTAATGGTCAGTGCATTGAGTATAGGAGTTGGGGTGTCATGCTGCAGCTGTACAGGACATTGGTCAGGACACTTTTGGGATATTACGTTCAATTCTGGTCTCCCTGCTAAAGGAAAGATATTGTTAAACTTGAAAGCATTCAGAAAAGATTTACAAAAATGTTGCTTGGGTTGGAGGGTTTGAGGTTTAGAAAGAGGCTGAAGAAGCTGGGGCTATTTTCCCTTGCAAGTTGGGCTGAGGAGTGACCTTATTGAAGTTTATAAAATCATGAGGGGCATGGATAGGGTAAATAGCCAATGTCTTTTCCCTGGGGAGTCCAAAACTAGAGGATATAGGTTTAAGGTGAAAGGGGAAAGATATAAAAGGGACTTAAGGGAGAACTTTATCATGCAGATGGTGGTCTGTGTATGGAATGAGCTGCTAGTGGAAGTAGTGGAGGCCAGTACAATTACAACATTTAAAAGACATCTGAATGGGTACATGAATAAGAAGTGTTCAGAGGGATATGGGCCAACTGCTGGCAAATGGGACTATGTTAATTTAGGATATCTGGTCAGCATGGATGAATTGAACCAAAGGGTCTGTTTCCATGCTGTACAACTCTATGCCTCTATAACAACCTGCAGCCCTAATAGTATTCCTGCTGAGGTCTTTAAAGCTGTGAGGAGGTGGGCATTTGCACATATGACAACTCCATTTACTTATACATTAGGGAGGAAAGACAACTCTCCACACCCTGCCTTCCCTTGATTTTCAGAGCATGACAATTGTAGCTAATCTCAAGAAGAGAGAAAAATTATACTGCGGAAAACTAATGAGCTATTTCCCTCTTTTCCTTGGTAGGGAAAGTCCTGACATATAATCTCCCGAATCACTTACTTCATGTGACTGAGGAAATCTATTAAGATAGATTTAGACCTTCCAGGGCAACTTCTGAAATGGTCATTGTTGTCAGACCAATCTGAGTAAAAGTTGGGCACACAACATGAATTTTCTACAACATTCGCCTGACCGAAGTATTCTGCTCAGTAAATTAAGGCTGTGTGGATTGTGCTTTGAAGCTAAGGATATCAAAGAAACTTCATTACAATTCTACAATTGCTTCATGATGATATAACTGCCATTACCTTGAGTAGGTGATTTGAAACAGACATCATCAAAAGTTGAACCAGGGTCAAGCAAAGCTGTGGAATAGTTCCCACCTTTTCTCAATATGCTATCGTTGATAAGATGATCCAATGCCAGATTAGCTGCACCAACTTGGCTTTCTAGAAAGTGCAACAGTGAGTATTTGACAGCAAAGATCTCTGGAAGTCAATAGGAATTCTACCCTACAGAGCAGTTGTCATTGCCACGCTCTTGTACTAAAGTGATACTTGGACACTCTAGCACTCTAACATGTCATTATTATTGAATTTCCATCACTAATGCCTCCTCAGATTTCATGGAAGGACGGTTGAAGAAGCATTACTTCCTTCTTGAAGAACATTCAGGTAGATGCAAAATCAACTTTGTTGCAGTGCATACTGTCTGGGTAGCCAAAAATCATCTCCTCTGCTAGGTGTCAAAAAGCTAATATTCCAGGAAAGGCTGAAGTAAATGCCTCAAAACACTAGTGCTCTCCTTGAAACAGTGCAACATGCACGTTCATGACTAGAAGGGGCTTTTTTCCAATTGCTACCAATGGAAGTAAAGGGAGAGCACTTTGCTGGTTGGAGTTGGAATGTAGGAGTTTTGATCAATAATTTTGCAGATCATACAATAAGTGGTGTGGTGGTAAGTAGTGCGGAGGATAGCCTTAGTTTACAGGAGAATATAGATAGGCTAGTCAGATGGATGATCAGTGGAAAATGGAACTCAATCCAGATAGGTGTGAGGTGATGTACTTGGGCAGGACAAGAGAATACATGATTCATGGTAGGACCCTGGGAAGCAGCAATGGTTAGAGGGACTATGGCATGCATGTTCACTGGTCACTTAAGGTAGCGAACAGGTAGATAAAATGTTTAAGACATATGGGGTACTTATCTTCATTAGCTGAGGTATAGAGTTTAAGAGCAGAGAGGTTATGCGATATAAAAAGTTGGTTAGGCCACAGCTAGATTATTGTGTGCAGTTCTAGAATCCACATTTTACAAGGGATGGGATTGCAATAGAGAGGGTGCAGAGGAGATATACTAGGATGTTGCACGGGTGGAGAGAATTTGTTATGAAGTGAGATTGATTAGGCAGGATTGTTTTCTTGGACCAGAGAAGACTAAGGAGGGATATGACTGAGATGTATAAAAACACGAAGGGTGCAGACAGGATAGACAAGGAAGGAATTTTTCACTTTGGTGGAGGGGACATAAATTTAATGTAAGGGGTAGGAAGTTAAGAGGGAATGTGAGGAAAAACAGTTCCACTTAGGACATGGGAATCTTGAACTCACTGCCAGTAAGGGTGGTAGAGATAGAAACCCTCATAATATTTAAGAATTATTTAGACATGTACTTGTAATGTCAGGGCATACAAGGCTATGGGTCAAGTGTTGGTAAATGGGATTAGAGTAGTTAGATAACAAGGTGTAGAGCTG
>NC_063345.1:30519356-30548252 GCF_021869965.1 Rhincodon typus | reverse complement strand
CCTGCTCCTCTGATGCTGCTTGGCTTGCTGTGTTCATTCAGCTCTACACCTTGTTATCTCAGATTCTCCAGCATCAGCAGTTCCTACTATCTCTAGAGTAGTTAGATGATTGTTTTTAAACCAATGCAAACGTGACAGGCCAGAGGGGCTTTTTCTGTGGTTCAGACCGCTATGACTGTGATTATGACTCATATATAGCACAAAGGAAGATGGTTGTGTTTGTTGGAGGACAATTATCTCAACTCCAGGCCATCTCTGCAAAAAGTCCTCAGGGGTGTCCTAAACTCAATCATCTTCATCTATTTCATTGACAGCTTAAACCTGTCATAAAGGTGGAGGTAGGGATGCTTGCTGATGGTTGTGCTTTGTTCAACACAATTCACCACTCCTCAGAAAGTGAAGAGTCTCCATCCAAATACAAGACCTCTTCAGTATCCCGACTTGGGACTGATAAGTGGCAAGTAATATTCAGACAGTGGTAAACAATGGCCATCTTCATTAAGAGAGAATGCAACTATTTTCCACTGACATTTTATTACATTATAATTGCTGAATCCCTTCACTATTAACTTTCTGGGCTTAGCATTAGGTGTGGCTGTCTGAACGGTCCCCATCCACTACCACCCTCCCCTGCCTGGTTGAGCTCATTCTCACTTTGAACAACATCTCCTTTAACTCCTCCAATTTTCTTCAGGTCAAAGGGGTGGCCATTGGTACTGACATGGGCCCCAGTTATGCTTGTTTCTTTGCGGGGTATGTGGAGCATTTCTAGTTTCAGTCCTAATTGGGACCCACCCACAACTCTTTATCCGGTACATCAATGACATCATTGCTGCCACGTCCCTGTTTTGTCCAGAATTGGAAAAGTTTATCAACTTTACTTCTAAATTCCACCCTGCTCTCACCTGCAGCTGTTCCATCTCTGATGCCTCCCTTCCCTTCCTTGACAGCTCTGTTTCCATTTCTGGGGTTAGACTGCCACCAATATCCATTACAAACCCACTGACTCCCAGTTATCTTGACCATACATCCTCACATCCTGCTTCCTGTAAAGACCATTCCATTCTCTCAGTGTCTCCACTCTGTTGCATCTGAAGTGATGATGCCAGCTTCTACAGGAGGGCCTCCAAAATTTCCACCTTCCTCTTCAACCAAGGATTCCCTAGCACTGTGGTTGACAGGGCCCTCAACCTGGTCTGACCCATCTTCTGCACTTCAGCCCTCATCCACTGTCTTCCTCCCACGATAGCAATAGGGTTCCCTCTGGTCCTTACTTACCAGCATCCACATCCATAGGATCATCAGCTGCATTTACACCACCTCCAGTGGGATGCCACCACCAGACACCCATTTCCCACCCCTCCCTTGTCAGCCTTCCACATGGACTGTTCCCTCCTGGAAATTCCTCCTCCACTCCAAACATCTCCTCACACCCCCATGGCACCTTCCCATGAAATTGCAGAAGGTGTAACACCTGCCTGTTTACTTTTTTCCTCATCACTATCCAATATCCCAGACACACCTTTGAGGTGAAGCAGCAATTTAACATGCTTTTTAGCCAACTCACAAGCTTTGGTCACTTTCTCGCTGAAGCTCAAAGCATAGTCTGGAAGCGTAGTCTCTGACCTTGGTTTATCAATTTCTCTTTAATCAATTTAAGTGGTCCTCTTACTTCATGTCCATATATTAGTTCAAAATGACTAAATCCTGTGTCTTCCAATAGCTTTATTGGTTTATCTCCTTGATTTGAAACACAAGTAAATACCTCCCCTTTTAAGATAAAATTCTTGGAAGCCCAAGCT
This sequence comes from Rhincodon typus, assembly GCF_021869965.1. Lineage (NCBI taxonomy): Eukaryota > Metazoa > Chordata > Chondrichthyes > Orectolobiformes > Rhincodontidae > Rhincodon > Rhincodon typus. Next base: position 30,546,450 of record NC_063345.1, on the reverse strand, counting down.
GTCTGAATCTCCTTGTCATGGTTTGAAAAATAATTTTTATGATTGTCCTGAGCTATCTTTCTCTTTTTACTTTCCAAGTAAATATTGTTTTCCCCCTACTGCTACTGACTTAGTACATAGTTCCTTTGTAGATACCCCTTTTTCTGAAGATTCCTTAGAAATTCCTACTACTGCATTCAATGTCCCATTTAAACTTGCAGCAATTGGCTTAATATGCCCAGTACTGTGACAATGGAAGCATGTTATCTTCTTTAAAGCACTTTGTTTCCAGTCTTTCTCCTTTATTTCTTTGGCATCATTCTGATTTTTCTGAGAAACAAGTAACTCTTCCATCTACAGATTTTCTATTCTTCCAATTTCCTTCTGTATTTTTCCGTATAACCAGTTCCCCAGTGTAATTGTATAGGCTACATGTCATATCTATCTGACAGAACTGCTTTTTCTCTGGTATTAAATGTTTGATGCTCCTCTAAATAAGTTTTTAAGTTTGCAAGAATGCTATTTCTGAATTTTTCATTGATCATAATTTCCCTTGCATTCTTAATTTTATCCTCTAGCTTTGGTAATCTGAACCAGTTATCCAAAAGCATATTTTCCCTTGCAAATGTTTCAAATACCTTATTAGGTTTCTTTTTTGTGTTCCTAAATTTTAATTGATAATCTTCAGGAACACGCTCTTAAGCATTGAGTATTGTCTTTTTGATAGCTTTGTACTCTGCAGTTTGTTCTTCTGACAAACTGGTGTACATAGTCATAGCTGTATTTGTCAAAACACTCGGTAACATCAAGGTCCAGACCTCTTTTGGATAGTTCACATGACCATCCACCTTCTAAAATGAGGTGAGATACATTTCATAAATTGAATACATCCCCATTAAATTTAGGCACTAGGCTTAGTTTCTTAGTTAAATCAAACCCCTCAATAGAATCAGAATCATCCTATTCATCTATAACCTATTCCTTCTATCTTTACTCTAAGCTTTTCTTTGGCCAACTCAAACTCTCTAAGTTTCCTATCTCTTTGGAGTTCACATTTTCTTAACTCCATTTCCCTTTTCTTTTCATGTTTTCTCAGCTCAATGTTCCTCTCTTTTTCTGTCTTTCCTCTAATCAGAGTATTTTAATCTCTATTTGTATTTTAGCTAATTCCAGCTGTAACCATCCCAATTTCAGCTTTTCCTTCTTTCAATTCTAAATGTTAGATCTTACTTTCAAACATTTCATTCTTGTGTGATCCCTCTTTTTTTAATCTTCAACTTATCTGCTAAATTGTTCAGTTTAACTTTCATAAAATATTTCAAAAAAAGCACAGTTATAATGTTTAAAATGTTTAGCAGCATTCTTTAAATTCCTGTGCAATAAACATCCCTAAAACAGGACTGTTTTAACTCCAGATCCATGATGCACCATTATTTTGCACATCCCTCTTAAATCCAATGAATTCAAATCCTGCCAAAAGGAATTTTTAAAAAAATCTCAGTTCATTTTATTTTGGGCAAGTCATATCCCAAAATAAAATTAGGCTTGATAGAATATATTTTTGGTTTTATTGTGGTAGTCTTTCACTGAAGTATAAGCATATTTCATTTTAACAATGAAACATAAGACAAACACAATGACATAACACAAACACAATGAAGAAAATATACAATAAACCAAGCTTTGTACATTGAACACATGTTCAAAGAAACACACAGTAAAATACAATCCTGTAATCCCAACATCCCTATTTATAATACTCAAACACCAGGGAAAATTCCCTTTTCTATCACATCTAAAGGGCTCAACTTAACTGATAGTTCAATTCTTCAGAATCTGATAATCTCTTCTCTGAGTTTTGATACAACTAAGGTTAGTGTATCTCAGCTTCAAATAACCTCTTCAGGGATTTAATCAAATAGTGGTTAGAGTTACAGTTAGGGTCAGGGTTAGGGTTTGAGTTAGATTTAGGGTTAGGGTTAGCATCTAGAGCCTGCAAACTAAACTCCTTACTCTGATGTAACCTATTTCCTACTGGATCTGATTTATCTCCCTTCTTCAATGGAAACAGTTTCAGAAATATAGCTTCAGCCAGGACTTCTGCAAACTCAACTGAAATCAAAAGATACAGGTGTTTTACCCATGTCAACAAAAAAAATCACATGGACCCTTCTCACTGAAGCACAATGAACCACGTTGTTTACTTTATTCACTTGTGAAATTCTCCCAATGTAAACAAATTCCCATGAGACATTCAAAGATCTTTTTTTTTGACAAATCACTGCTTCAGACAGAATTCCAAGTTAATAATTAAATCCCTTCATAAACAGAGATCAAATCCACATGCTCCTCGTTCAAAATCCAAACTCTAAAATAAATGATATTTCAACATATATTAATCACATATCTTGCACCACAATAGCCATCAGGAACTTATTATTTCCTAGACAGGAGAAAGGAGGTGGAAATCAGCAAAACAAGAGTGATCCATCTCGGCTTCAGTTACACACAACAGCTGGAACTGCAAATGAAAGTTGTACATTACCAGTCACTGTATACACAGAATGGCACTCCATTGATCATATTTGACAACAGGGGAAGCACTTAACTATGAGTGATAATTCTGTCAAAATAAATTGTTTTGATTTAATTAAAGACAGAATGTACATGAGGATTAATTAACTGAAATGGAGACTGCAGCAGATGATGGAAAGGAGCAGATCTTCAGAGATAAGAGTCAAAATAGTAGTTAATTGTTTTCAATAATGGGTAGCCATTGCTTTTGCCCTTAGTTGGAAATCCTTTTAATCCCTTGAAGAGAATGGGCCTTTGATTTAAACTTTACATTTTTGACTTGAGCTTTACAAAATATCAAAACAAGTATATTTTATTAATTTGGTGCAGGTATTTTGATGGATATCATTTCTATGAAATGTCAAAATTCCTTCCATTTCCAAAGGAACTGTTACTTTTTCATGAAGTTGCACAGGGATGTAGTTCCATAGGCAACAATAGTGCTTTGCTTGCTTGTTCAATTCTTCATTCCTGAAGATCCATAGTGAATGCCTGCAGGTTGTTCAATCATTGGGGAAATCTAAGGCAAGTCATGTCTGTGGTACAATAAGTAAATCATTATAATGCAACTGATCACATGATTCTGATATCATTAAGAAAGGAGACACAAGCCCAGAATGAGCAAATGATGAATGAAGTCTTGGATACTATACCAGAGATCTGTATTTCTAGTATAGCTTATAACATATTTGATAGGAACTGTAAGTAGTGTCACAGTACATAAGGAGTTTGATGAATCTTACTTAGAAATAAAGAACAAGCAGCCTCAGCTGCAATGTTTGTGCAGACACCCGCAGACCAGAGATATTTCAGACCAGTATCTCAATATCCAGGTAGCAGTGTTGACTTAAAGCATGAGGAAAAATACTTTCCTTAGCTGACATTCACAAATTCACATTTGCTATCAGGAGTCAGTGAATAGCAATTTATGAAATATTTATACAACTGAGAATAATGAATTCTATTGTAGAGTTCTGAATTGCTCCATGGTTTCTGAATACATCAAACTTGCAACCCGGTCAGACAAACATTAAATAGCAACACAAGAAGGAAGCTCTAGCTGATCTTAATTTAGCCGAGGAACAATGGCCTGATCTTCCAGCATTTAGATAGTCAGAGACCCAGACGTATCTGAAAGTTGCATATAGGACCCCACAGAAGTCTTAATGCAATGACTACGAGGTAATTGCTTGAGAAGTTGAAATTTCTGATGGGCAATTTCCTGACATCTGGAACCCTCCTTTCCTTTAGTACTGTGAAAAGTGGGTCCAGCTCCCACAGGGATTTCCTGCACACTTTCTGGAAGAATTCCTGCACTTGAGGAGTGCTGCATGATCCTCCTTTGGAAAGTGGGCCCCAAACATCACAGGTAAGGAACCATGCAACTGTTTGTTGCAAGCCTTCAAAATAAACACTGATCAATGTGAATTCTTGCCACAGCTGAGATCAGGGAAGCTATTTTCGGTAAGAGTGAAAACAAGCCCTAAATGGAAACATGGCCTGTTTGAAAGTCTGAATTTAGACTGAATGTTGAATCTATTTGTGGATTACCACAAACTGAATTTGTCTGGAGATTTTAAAATTGAAACCTGCAGCTTTGGCCCTCCCATATTCATTGGATACATGGGTTCCCTGCAAGCTGTCCATGACAAAGAACTTTTTTACTCCTGGTATCACCTATATGGTGTCCAATAAAGTGGAGCATTACAGTTCTTACTCCTTTTAAGTGAAGTATTAAGAGATTCTTTGAATAAGTAGTTCGTTAATTGTGTAATTTTGACAATATGCACCCAGAAAAATCATGTAATATGTTTCATAGATCTTCTTTAGAGCTTCAACAACAAATTAACACAAAATGTGAGTAGCCCTTTAAGTAATAGTTGAATTTGACATGAACACCAAAATAGCCAGTCACGGTTAGGAAAGGGTGTTAAGACAAGCGCTGGGCACCAAAATATTTTGCAGTCTTTTTAAGAAAGCTTACAGATATTTTAAATTACAGCTAATCCATTAAAATCCAGAAGAAACTCGCAGGTCTGACAGCATCGGTATAGGGATCCTTAAGAATTCAGGTGGCTGCTCCTGGTATGGGCTTCAATTCCTTCATCAAGATGTGCTAAACGAGGGCTAAACAGTTGCTCCATCTCAAGGCCCTATCTTCGCAACCTCAAATAGTCATTAGCACCAGAATGCACTGGTGAAAATCACACCCTCTGTCCAGGACTTGAGTGTCCTTGGATCTATATGAGTTGGTACTATTACAACATTAAGCCATCAGGGGAATTATTTTTAATTAATTTCCTTTGATTCTACTTAAGGTTGGTCTGTCGCTGCCTCACATGTAGCAGAACCTTATACCATGTAGTTGGAAAATATAGGAAGATCATAAAAATGCATGGTTTTAATGGTGAGATGGGATTCTCACTCGTGAGCAATGAGTGGCCAATTTGTATGAATTAATATCTCATGATTCCTTAATCTTGCCTCATTTTTATGTTGTTTGCTATTTTAGGCTATGTTCTGTGGGCAGTGACTATCTGCATTCTTCATCCTGAGAGGCTGGCATCAGACACACACCAGTCTCACGACATTCACAATAACTATCTTCTATGTTTCCCATAACCTTGTATCAGTCTCATTTTCAGGTATAATTTCCTAGTGAAAATTACCACTGAATCTGCATCCACAACCCTTCCTGGCAATACTTTCCTCATTTTTTATCGATTATAAAGTTATCCTTTGCCTAATGACACAAGTGCCTAATGTTGAAGAAAACAGTGAGTCAGGTGTTTTAACCTAATTCCCCTGAATGCTGCTTTATTGGAATACTGTACTCTGCAAAGGAAAAAGTATTATTTTTAAGTACTTCATAAATTGACAACAGAAATGATGACTGAACGATGAATGATATTTTTATTGTCATGAGTATTTTACAGTGAGAAAAGCAGTAGAATATAGTGAAAAGCTTTTCCACTGTTGCCACGATCCAGTGCCATTTTGAATGGTTTTAAGAATAAGAGAAAAAAGAGAAAGGTATAGCTTAAAGAGAGACAGTTAATTCCTGAGCCAGCTCATCATCAATGGTGCTGCCAAACCTCCTCTACCACCACCTTGCCACCATCTACACTGGACCCAACCATTGTGAAGTTGCCAGTCTTTGGGCACCATCTTTCACTGTTGGGCCGATTCTCCTCCGCCATCTCTATCTGTGCTGGACCCACCAACGTCGAAGTTAATGTCTCTTGCTGCTGGGCCCACCTCATCAATGTCACTGTGATGGCCTTCCACCACTGATTTGATGCTGCCAGTGCCAGAGCCAAACCAATGACGAAGTCGCCAATCCTCAGGCACCACCTTTTGCTGCTTGGCCTACCTCGCCGACATTGCCTCCGCTGATGCAGCAGCCGCTGATTCTGATGCCAGGTCCCATGCATGCCCTGGTAAAGTAAGTAGGGGCTTGCTCACTGCCTCCACAAGGTCAACACTGGGCCCACTCTCCACTGCCATGAGAACCGCGCTCATTTTCCTCGCCACCAATGCCATCTGAGCTCAGGACAAGAGGTAAGTAAAAAGAAAAAAAGGAAAGAGCAGATGAACCCCAGTTCAGGAGCATTACTCTGCTGTCATTTTGCTGACGTAATTACAAGGTAACTACAAATCCCAACATTTTAGCAAAAAGGCTGAGAGAAAAGGGACACAGATGACATTGGGACTGGTAACTCTGTGTACTTTTTAAACAATAGGAATTACTTATGAAACATAATGTGTGATGTTCACTTCTATTGTAATGGACATTCTGTTCCCAGTAGGTTCGTATCTAAATATTTTAATAACATAATGAAGCAAATTCTTAATGTGTTGCCTTGGTTGAGATCCAAACATGCAATTCACTAATTTATTCTGTGAATAGGATTGCTGATCTGTCAGGACACCTGATCCTGCTTAATGTTACAAATGGGGGACAGAATCACACAGAAACCTCCTAATTCTTCCCCTTTCTCTCTGTAATCGGGGTAGTTTAATTTTGAAATGGCTGTTTTGCAAAACCCCATTTGCATGTAGTCAGATTTTACAAAGTAACCTACAACAGATTTTCATGGATTTTTAAAACAACAGGGTGATGTATTCACGCTCACACACACACAACCACACACACACACACACACACACACACACACACACACACACAAAACCACACGCACATACACACACACACTTTCTCCCTGGTCCCGTAAATGTTGTCATTTCTGTGTGCACACAGTATACACAAGACAGATACTGTCAGAGAAAGGTGTTTCATTTCTACACGTATTAAACACAAACATTATAGTTAACAGTTCACAGGAATATCAGAGTCTGGTAAAAGGTTTTCGTCCATTCAAGACTAAATGTCCAGGCAGGTCCAGGTAGCTGAAGACATGGTTTTGTAGAGTTTTTCTAGAATAGGAGATGTGTGGCAAGTTAAGAAGGCAGCTTTAATAATACTTATGGTTTGAAAACTGGCTTGTGTGAGCAGGACATCTGACACTCCTGTTTAGAGGTAATAAGAACTGCCGATGCTGGAGTCAGAGTTAACACAGTGTGGCGCTGGAGGAACACAGCAGGCCAGGCAGCAGCAGAGGAGCAGGAACGGTGACGTTTTGGATCAGGACCCTTCTTCAGAAATGGGGGAGTGGGAAGGGAGCTCAGAAATAAATAGAGATTGGAGGGGTGGGGCTGGGGAAGGTAGGTGGGATGGTGATAAGTGAGTGCAGGTAGGCAGTGGTGAGGATTGGTCAATGAGGTGGGAGGAGCGGATAGTTGGGAGACAAGATGGACAGGTTGAGTCAGGTCAAGGAGGCGGGGATCAGAGGGAGGGTTGGTCATGTCAGGGCTCCCTGATTGGACCAGTTTAACAACACCAATCAGGGAACTCATATTCAATGAGGTTTCAAGTATGTCACTTGGAGTGCCAGGAACACACATTTGTCATTCCTAAGGCGTACTCTTGCCTTGCGGAAATGTTTAAGCATGATATCCAAGTTCTTTAAATGCACTTTATTGGTATTCCCAATTATTAGCACGACATGTAGATAAATGGCAATCTGGTGTAGACCTTGTAAAATGTTCTCCATCATCTACTAAAAATGTGCACAGACTGGCGATATCCCAGATGGCAGTCTCATATGTTGGTACAACCCTGATGGGTAATAATTGTAGCATACTTCTGGGAATCCTCATTTAATTGCAACTGCAGGTACGCATGGCTCATGTCCAGCTTTGTGAAGGACAGCACCCCCTCTACCAGCTTTGCGTATAAATTCTCTATGCAAGGGATTGTGAAAAGCAATTTACCCCTTGTTGAAAATCTCCACAAAGGTGAACTGACCCATCAGTCTTCACAATCATACGATCAGTGCTGCCCGTTCCGAAAACTAGATGGTTTGATGATTCCTTCATTTCCCAGCATTCCGATGTCTGCCTGTACATTTGTCCATAAGACGAATGGCACTGGGTGGGCCTTGCAGAATTGTGGAATTGCTTCCTGGTCGATGTGCAAGATGGCCTTGGCTCCTTTGATAGTCCCTAGGCATTCTTAAAAAACTTCTGGGTATTTAATTAGGACTTCATTAAGGCAGCTATTTTCTAATTGAAAAGTGTTGAGCCAATTTAGGTGAATCTTTCTCAATCAATTTTGCCCCTACAAGCTTGGGCCCGAGGCTTTTACTGTGATTAGTGGTAACTGAATCAGCTGCTTCTCATAAGAGACCAGAACCGAAGTTGTGCCCTTAATCTGTGAAGGCTTCCCAGTCTAGGGTCTCATTCTAGTTGAGGTCTGGCACAAACTTAAGGGTTGGATTCCAGAGCGAATTTTGTTAAAAACTGGTTCTGCAATCACTGAAACAGCTGCACCATGATTAGAGCTGGCTGACCATTTCACCAGATGTTTATCTGGATGTTGCTAAGCATCAAACTGTTCCAAACCAGATGTAGGTGGGCTTTCCAAGGTGTACACTATCCTGGATACTAGCTTATGAGTTGTCTTACTTGCTTTTGGTCTAGTGGGATGCTTTTGGCATCTCGAGTCTGCATACCAGCAGCAACTACAATGGCTTGCCAGCCCCAATCCTGAAGAAAATCCTGTGGCCAAGGCTTGTCTTTGTTTTGGAGTTTTGCTGTGGGCTGACCTAGAGTCCCTCTGTTTAGGATATATTCTGAGTGAGGCTATGCAATTACCTTCACTCATGTGGTGTTCCTCAAGCTCAGTTGGATTGGCAAGTGTGTCCACATCTATCAGAATACTGTGCAAATCATATGCTCCAATTGCTGCAGTTGAACTTTGGCTATGAGGTGCTTTGGCGTGGTTACCTCATAGTATATAATATGCTGTAGTAATTTATTGTTACATTTATTTTTGAAAATATAGTAAAATGTGCATAAATCACCATAACCTGGCGCCATTTTAATCACATAAATTATAAAAAGAAATGAATCATACAAAGTTAGGAGGAATTCATTTTTTTCTTCCATCCATAGCTTCTTGATTTCCTAAGTGGCTACAGGACACCACCGCACTCCACAGCCACCAAAGCTGTCCCTGAGGCCGCAACACCCAGGAGGAAGCACGCTGAAGCAGCCCCTGCCATCACTGATCGGACCCAGAATGCCGCCTGTGCTAAAGCCGCCTCATCGCTGCCGATGACCCAGCCTGAACCATAGCCAGCAGACTGTCCCAACTCTTGGGGCTGGGGGGTGTGGGGTTATTAATCCCACACACCAAACGGTCTCACAGCATCACATTAAGGGTTAATTCAAAGTCACATGCCTCTGGTGGTTGCCTTAATCTAGTCAAAAATCTCAGAATTAGAGGATGCTTGGGGTTGTAATATTCCTTAACTAAATTCATTAACTCTTGAAAGATTTTAGTATCTGGTGCCTCAGGGAAAGTTAGGTCTTAATAACTGAAAAATCTACGAGTCCACAAGCTGACAGGAGAATTACTTATTGCTTTTCATCTGCCCCAGTGTGATTTTCCCAGAAAAAGCAATGCATTATTTTCACATACTGGGCCCAGTCTTTGATGGCAGTATCAAACAGGTCAAGCTTCCCAAATAATGGCGTGATGCCAGAAATGATTACCCCAACTCAATGACAACTGTTGCAAGCAAATTTCTTCAGAGTGTGCTTTTCTCTCAATGCAACTGAAATAACTCCACAGTGTCCAGTATCCCGTCACCAAGTCACCGTTTATTTAAATGTGGAGAGTCCTTGACCCTGATCCAGCTCCCTGAAAGCCAGCTCTCAGAGTGAGAAGACTCTCTGACACTCCTGTTTATATCTGTCAGCCAGGGCTCCCTGATTGGACTGGATTAACAGCCCCAATCAAGGAACTCATATTCTGTGAGGTCCACCTGGCGAACCTCGTTACAATCGCTACAGAAGACACACTATGCAAATAGATTAGACTGTTACGATTTCATTGCCCATCCTTTGAAAATGAAGCTGGAACATTTCAGAATCTGAATGACATGACTCAACACTGGTATAACCTATCTAGAATTATGATGCTAGAGGTTTTCTTTGTGAGGAGACTCAGGGGAGCTGGCCTGTTAACACTTGAATAAATTTGAATAAAGTTGGCTGCTTTACCTACCCCAACTTTGCACTTTAATAGATGGTTTGCTGGCCATGAGTTGGCTCTGCTCACTATATTAACATTTCAGTATTCTTCTTTTTCACTGTGGTAGTTATCTTTTAAAAACACATTTTGGAATTAGAAGTTCAAAATGTTTAACGTCAGGTTCTGATCTATTATCACGACAAGAGTAAACCAAGAGTAATGTATGCTAAATGTTAATACAAAGAAACATTTAATTGATTTAATTCCTCAGAACAAATTGTTCAGCACTTGCAGTTTTTTTTAACAAGTACTCAATGATGTATTAAGTCTTTTTAATCAGGCTATAATGTGTTATGTGTAAAGACAAAATCAAGTGACAGAACTCATAAACAAGCTCCAAAGTGGAAGGCACTGAAGTGCAAACAGGAAGAAGGAAACAGGAAGAGAAATAAATCTGAACATTTGGTAAAACCAATTTAAACAAATGGACCTGTGTTTTTAACGATCATATTTTGCAAATGATCCAATATTGTTTGAAGGCAAAGCAAATTGATTTGCAATGGCATTATTTTCAATCGAAAATGAAAGAATTTCTAGAATCATAAAATGATACAACGTAGAGAGAGGCCATTTGGCCCTTTGTATCTGTTCCTGTTTTGAAAGAACTCTCCTGTTAGACTTCTTCACCTAGTTTTTTTCCCTAAAGCCATGCAAATGTTTCCTTTTCAGTTTTTGTAAAAGACAGGATATGGTAAAAATGTTGTTTAAAAAAAGCAAAGGCACAAAATGAGAAAGTTTCATTAAATCTTTATAAATCAAATTTTAGGTTTCAGTAGAATCCCTACAATGTGGAAGTGAGCCATTTGGCCCATTGAGTCCACACGAAACCTCCAAAGGACATCTCACCCAGACCCACTCCCTACGGCTAATCCACCTAGCCTGCACACTACAGGGCAACTTAGCATGGCCAATCCACCTAACCTATACATTATTGGACTGTTACTCATGTAGACACAGGAAGAATGTGCAAAGTCCTCACAGGTAGTCACCTGAAGCTGGAATCGAACCTGGTCCCTACCACACTGTGAGGCACTAGTACTGACCACTGAGCCACTGTGTCACCTGGTGACAAGTTGTGATCTGGACATCATACTTAGGAAGGATACCGTGGCCTTGGAGTGGTTGCAGGGGAGATTCACTAGCCAGGGCTGTGGAGCCTCAGTGTATGGAGAGACTGGGAAGCAGAGATCATTCCCCTTAGAGCAGAGAAACCTAAGAGGAGATTCAATGGAGCTTTGAAAATTATGAACAGTTTTGATTGAGTAGCTAGGGAGAAACTATTTCCACTGGCAGTACAGTTGCTAACTTATGACAATTATCAAAACAAAAAGGATAGTATATCTTACTACAGTAAGTTATTGTGTTTTGGAATTCACTGTCCTGAAAATGTGGCGAAAGCTGGGTCAATAGTAATATTTATAAAGGGAAGTGAATATGTTCTTGAAAAGGAGAATAATGCAGGACTGCAGTGAAAGATTGGGAGCAATTGGGTAACTCTTTCAAAGATGTAGCTCAAACAGAATGGGCCAAATTGCCTTTTTCTGCTTGTATGATTGCAAGATTCTGTTAGTAAGACTTATAAGAAAATATTTGTCAACTATTCAGTGCTTCAGAAATCTGGAGGAAAGAGTTAGAAAAAATTTTGAGAGTAAGTAAATTGAAATTGCTACTTGAGATTTAGTGAATTATATTAGGATGATATGAAGCTAAATATGCACAGCAATAAAAGCATATGTGTTTTTTTCAAAAATGTGATAATGTGGAGGAATCATTGACCTTGAGGGTTTCACCACTCCCTACAGCTCTGACAGCATGAATCTGATCTATTACCTATATTCCTACAGAGGCACAGTTGGATTCCCTCAGAAGGCGAAGTTTAGCTAATAATGGATATGCCTTCTGTGAAGGAATGGTTCTAGGCTTTCATTATTTGAACCATTATAAATTCAGGATTCATGTCTAATGTGGATTGATTTGCCCCAAGCTTCCTTATAAATTTACTCATGAGCAGCTTGCTGTTGGCTTGCATTCATACTATTTGTAAGAATGCCTATTTCACCTCTCAGTACTGTCTCAGCTCATCTGCTGCTGAAACCCTATGTGTGCCTTTGTAAGCTCTATACCTGAATACTCTGACACACTCCAAGATGGTCTCCCACATTCTACCCTTTGTAAACTTGGGCCATTCAAAACTCTTTTAACTGCATCTTAAATCACAGCAAATATCATTGCCCTATCACCCTAATGTTCATTGAAATATGTTCGGTCCCGGTCAAGCCACATTTTGATTTTAAAATTCTCACCCATATTTTCAAATCTCTCATGGTCCTGCCCTCTCTACCTTCTGAATATCCTTCAATTTTGCAACTCTTCAAGATATCTGTGATCCTGTAATTCTGGCCTCTTGTGCATTCCCAATCATAATTGTTCCATCATCAGCGTCCCTGTCTTCAATTGCCAAAGCCCAAAACTCTGCAACTCCCCTCCTACTCCTCTGTGTGTCACTGTCTCCATCTCCTTGTTTAAGGCACTCTTTAAACTCCAACTCTTTGGGGAAATACCCATTTGAAGTGGTTTGAGACATTTCATTACTTTGGAGGCACTACATACATGAAAGTGGTTGGCTGTAAAGGAACTCAAAATGTTAAAAAAAATTGAACAGTGGATTTTCTAGCTTCATAAATCAATACAATGTGCAATACGTAGTGGCTGTTAAACTTCCAAATTGTTACATAGATAATATTTTTCCTCAGTTGCAATCCCACTGTCAAATCACTTTATATTGCAGTGATCTTGGGCACAATTTTCTGTCGAACTACATTGTATAAGTGGATGAGGATCAAAAAGGATTAATTCTGAGGAGTGAGTTAAACATCACCCAACATTATGATATCATGTGCACTTTAAACCTTGAAAGAGTGAGACCTAAAATCAAAGTCTCCCTCATAGTGAATAATAATGTCTATTTTATCAAGTAAAACAGAATTGAACATCTTGGAGAAAACAATTCTTGTCAGAACTGCTTCTAAACTAGATTCTAAATAGAAAGCTGAACAAGTTAATATACTTGTGTATTCAACTGATAATGTTATGGCTGTCCAAAGTGTAAAAAGAACAATAGGTACGTTTGATCAAGTTCTGTACGCTTTTGACAATTACTTTGACTTTGGAACTGATATCATTCTCAAGAGCCAGATTTCACAGAAGAGTTCAGCACTAAGGAGAATTCACAGATGATTTTGTTAATGGTCTCTGCAGATTACAGGAAAAAGTGACTTGCAACTTTAAAATCAGAATTTATAGGATACAGAATTACTGTTGAAATTACTGATGAATTCTGACTTGATTTATTAGAGTCAAAGGAAGGTTTTACTCTTGAGAATGCTATTCAGTTGGTAAGTGAACCAGAAATTGAACAGCAACACAAGTCAGTTCTAACAGGAAGGGATCAACCCTTTCACAGGAGATCAACAGAATCCATTCAGTTCTTAAGGAACCATAATTCTAAAGTCATGCATGAGAAGCTAGTGGAGAGTATGAGTGCAGAATGTATACACAGCAGATCTAAAAGTCAGTGTCAGCATTGTGGAGAAAGAAAAGATCACAACTACAAGCAGGTGTTTGGCTATTAAAAAAGAAAAGTCATCTACAAAACACTAGGGATAGCAAATACCCACGCTGGATTTGTTTTTGAATCATGGGGGCATGTAAAATCGGATGTGTAGCTAGTCAGCCAGTTTCCCATAAAACCAAACTCACCCCCATATGGAGGTTGGTGGGTACCATAACTGGCAGCCTGCCCACAAGCTGAATATCAACAAGTTACTAGTGCTGCGGTGTTCAATAATTTAAAATTATTGGATGTTTATTTTCAAAAGGCTGCCAATACAAATGATAAAGTAACAGAGTTACTGGACTAGATTTCATGTCTTACGGAGAAGGAATAATTGTCAAGAAGGAAGCAACTGTCCTTGAAAACTATTTTCAAAATTAACCAATGATTACCTATAGTTACCAATGTTTTGGATCATGTATTCTATTGCTTATATTTTGTTTATGGGCTGTTCTACAAATAAAAACATGTCTTAGGATTTAGCCATTCTTATTTGTTGTAAAATTGGTAATGAGTGGTGCACAAAATTATAAAACAACCTATTATTATGTAGAACATAATATATACGAATACAAACCATGTGTTCCACCTTCTTCTTGGATCAGTAAAGTCGGCAACCTGTTATGTTGACAAACTTTAGATGAGCCCAGAGGTGCCGACAGAAATGAGTAATACAGGCATTCTATAAAAAAAAACTCTGCAATACAAGGAGTGTCAGGGGATCGAGAACCTACGCAAACTTTGCATTCAAGAACCCCTATTCATGAGTGAGTTGGTTTCAGCCAATAGCTTTGACCTTTTGCAATTCACCTACTGGTGCAACAGGTCCACAGCAGATGCCACCACCATAGCCCTGCACTCATCCCTGGAACATCTGGATAACAAGAATACCTGTGTCAGGTTCTCACTTATTGACTATGGCTCGGCCTTCAACACCATAATTCCAAATAAACTCAACTCCAAATTCCCGACCTATGCGTCGATTCCCCACTCTGCAGCTGGATCCTTGACTTCCTGACCCATAGATCGTAATCAGTAAGGATAGGCGATAACACCACCTCCACCATAATCCTCGACACCGATGTCCCACAAGGCTGCTTACTCAGCCCCATATTATGCTCCTTATACACTATTGACTATGTGGCCAAGTTCCGCCTCAACTCCATTTACAAGACTGCTGACAACACCACCGTCATAGGTCAGATCTCAAACGATGGGACTGAATACAGGAAAAAGATAGAGTTCTTAGCACCATGGTGCAGAGAAAACTATCTCTTCATCAACCTTCTCCACAGAGAAACAGATGGTTCTGCTAGAAGCTGCTTTCTCAACTTCTGAGGAGTTTGGACTGAGGGCTCAGAAGGAACTGGTTATTGACTTCAGGAAGTAGAGTGGAAGGCACCCCCCCATCTGCATCAATGGTGCTGAGGTGGAAATAGTCGAGAGTGTGAAGTTCCTGGGAGTGATGATCATCACCAATTTGTCCTGGTCCATCTGAACAGATTCAGGAACAGTTTCTTCCCAGCTGTTATCAGACTCTTGAACAGACCTCTCAAATGCTATTTCTGATCTCTGTCTCTCTATTTACCTTCTCTGTGGCTGTAACACTGTATTCTGCACTCCGTTCTGTTACCTTGATGTACATTGTGTGGTACAATCTGCCTGTATAGCAGGCAAAACAACACTTTTTACTATATCTCAACACGTGATAACAATAAATCTAAATCAAACTCAAACTCAAACTCCAGGCAAGAAAGTAGAAAAATCAACAGTGTTCCTCAATGTTATTCCATTAGCTTTGCATATAAGATCATGTGTGAATGTTATGCAGGGATAGATCAAGATTGGTTGTGAAACCCCTACGGTTACACCGGCTGCTAATATTCATTGTCTACATTCAATAAGAAATGGTCATTTATCAGAGGTGCTGAAGGTCTCCTGCTGGTGTCTAAACTCTAAAGGCCAATATCTTTAGAAAAAGAAAAGTGAAAATAAAGTGGAAAATAATAATTGCTGCATTCTTCAATAGAACTGTGTAGCTATTCAGCAAATAATGGATTGCAAGGACTTGGTGACCTTTAAAACATTGGAGTTATGGTATTCATAAATGATAGTCTAGTCTAACAATTGTATCTATTATTAACATAGAATTTGGAGCAAATTACTGACTCTAAGACAAATTCTGATTCAGGTTCCCTACTAGCAAGATCTGAGGGAGATGTAATGCATTTCCAACATTTGGCTTTTTTCAGATTTCAGCTATTTTCAGGTTTTCTTTTAAATATGTAAGACAAATCCTTGTCATTTGAATAATGTCTGAAACCCTGTATTGCATTAGAACTGAGTAACCAAACAATCTTGTAAAGGAGTAAATGATCAGTTAAATTTTAAGGCACAGTTTTACTGGATTACTCAATTACTTGATACAACTGCACTGTCCCTATATTTCTGTTTATGTCACATTGAATACAGAATCAAAGAATCCCTACAGTGTGGAACCAGGCCATTCGGCCCATCGAGTCCACACCGACCTTCCAAAGAGCAGCCCAGCCAGGTCCACCTCCCTTCTCCATTCTTGTAACCCTGCATTTCCCATAGCTAATCCACCTAGCTTGCACATCCTTGGACACTCTGGGCAATTTAGCATGACCAATCCACCTAACCTGCGTGTCTTTGGACTGTGGGAGGAAACTGGAGCAATTGGAGGATACCCAAGCAGACATGGGGAGAATGTGCAAACTCCACACAGACAGTCACCTGAGGATGGAATTGAATATATCTGGAAAACTTGTATTTGTATCAGATGCAAGTAAATTTACATACTGACAAAATGTTCAACGTTTAGTTACAGGGGCCCAGTTATGCACAGAATTAAATACTCATAATATCTTTGAAATTTGGGTTCGAACCAGCCTCTATGAATGTATTGCTCGATGTAAGGATAATGTGCTAAATATGTTCACGCTCCTAGACTGATCTTGGAGGCTGCCCTTGATTTATCTAGCCGGGCGTCGCCTGTCTGAAGGGAGTCTCCCTGGACTTTACTGAGGACCACTTTCCTTCAACTTTGAGACATGGCCATTTGCCTGAAGTACACGCAGCGTCTTTTTTATGTACACAGCTAGCACATGATACAGGTTTAACACAGATGTAGAACAATGTGATAAAGTAACATGTCCAACCTCTTGACTACTGACTGATCATCATGATAAGCTGCCTTCTATTGTGTCAGCACTGAAAGGCACAACTACTGTAAGCCTTAAGCTGTAAATGAGGGGGCAAAGCATCAAAATGCAACCAGGCACAGATAGCAGTTCAGACCTTTTGGGAATTCTTCATGTCACGTTTCTACCCAGTGGGTGGGAGAATTAAATCCTGCATATTAATAAGATGAGATTAGGTAACAATGATGACAATGAATGATAATTAATGCTACTAGAGTCTTGTTGTTCAACAGTGAGAATTTTATCTCAACATCCAGAATTTAATCGGAAAATGTAACCTTTTGGTCTTGGTGTTGAGAAGGACCTCTTTGGACATCTCATCTGATTTTCATAAATTTCTTAGTCCATGTTGTTCAGGGGCTGGGAAGATTCTACAACTAAGTGCCCACCACATGTACTGTACTGTTCAATGTTCTATGTTCTATTAGGTACAGATTACATGGGGTACCAATGAACTGTAGGAACAGTACCAGTTTGAAATTCAGCCAGATACTGGAGAGACCAGCTCAATGCTGACTCGATGAGCTGAGTAGCCTCTATCTGCGCAGGAGGGATTCTATGATCTGTGATAAGTCTGGATTGTGGAACTTCATTAATCACACCTTTTTGTGTTGACATTGACTTTCTACGATAAATGGACTGCTGACAGTGCTTTTGTTTTTGCACAAATCTTTCTATTGGCTGATTTCTGTTGACAAAATTGAATCCCTTTTGAGGTTTACTGTCTGTTTGAGTATGTTTCTGTAAGACCATTTTGAGAGATAAGAAGAGGTTTAATAGCACATGAGCCGACAGAATGTCATCAGACTTATCACAGATCATAGAATCCCTCCTGCGCAGATAGAGGCTACTCAGCTCATCGAGTCAGCATTGAGCTGGGCCCTCCAGTATCTGGCTGAATTTCAAACTGGTACTGTTCCTACAGTTCATTGGTACCCCATGTAATCTGTACCTAATAGAACATAGAACATTGAACAGTACAGTACTGGAACAGGTCCTTCGGTCCACCATGTCTGTGCCGACCATGATGCTATTCTAAACTCCAGTCAGAAAAACACCTCTCCACAATTACCCTCTGTCTTCCATGGCCAAGCCAATTTTGTATCCAACTTGTCAACTCGCCGTGGATTCAATGCAATTTGATCTTCTGGACCAGCCTGCTAATAGGGAACTTGTCAGATGCTTTATTAAAGTCCACACTGACTGCCTTACCCTCATCATTCATTTCTGTCACTTCCTCAAAAAAGGTCCAGCTAGTTTATGAGACATGACCTCCCTTGTATAAAGCCACACTGACTATCCCTAATAGGTCTATCCTTCCAGATACAAGTAAATCCCGTCTCTAAGAATCTTCTCCAGTAATTTCCCAATCACTGATGTAAAGGCCACTGGCCTATAATTTCCTGGATTATCCCTGTTGCCCTTCTTAAACAAAGGTACAACATTGGGATTCTCCAGTCTTCTGGGACCTCACGTGTGGCTAAAGAGGGTACAAGATTGCTGTCAGGGCCCCAGCAATCTTCTCCATTGCCTCCCTCAGTATTCTGGAATAGATCCCAACAGGCCTTGGAGACTTATACACTAACATTTTTCAAGACATCCAACATCACCTGCTTCTAAATATTGATATGACCTAGAATATCAACATACCCTTCCCTAATCTTACCATAATCTATGTTCTTCTCCTTGGTTGAATACTGTTGTTCAGTGCTCATTAAGGATCTCACACACTTCCTCTGGATCAACACATAAATTCCCTCCTTTGTCCTTGAGAGGGCCCACTTTTTTTTTTACCCTCTCGCTCCTAATATACATATAAAATGCTTTGGATTCTCCTTAACTCTACTTGCCAAGGACATTTCATGGCCCCTTCCAGCCCTCCTAATTTCATTTTTAAGTTCTTTTCTGCTTCCTTTACATTCCTCAAGGGCCTTGTTTGATTTCTGTTTGCTAAGCCTTACATATGCTTCCTTTTCCTTTTTAATTAAACATGCAATATTACCTGTCATCCAAGGTTCCCAAATCTTGCCATTCTTATCTTTCATCGTCACTGGGTCATTCTGGCCCTGAACTCTGGTCAACTAGCTTTGAAAAGACTCCCTCATGTCAGATCTTGATTTATCTTCAAATAGCCGGACCTAATCTAATCTTTATGGCTCCTGCTTAATAATGTTGTAATTAGCCTTTTCCTTAATTCGGTGATCAATTCATCAAATCCTGGCAACCTCATCCAAGGTCTTTGACTAGGTCAGTGCCAACTCAGAATTGCAGAGGAATGGCCAGCAGTGACATTAAGGAGGCCAATAAACATCTCTGCTGCATCCGGTTAAGTGCCATATTCTTCTCTCTACTTTCTCACATGCATTCTGTCTCTGCTAGTGCACCTATCACCTAGCAAGGCTCTTGCTTTGTGACTGCCACAACTGTCTGTAACATCTTCTCTCACTCATCCTCACAGCCTGCCTCCCCCAGTCTCCCACACTATTGACCTTGCATGACCTCTTTGCTGTCTTTTCAGTCATCCAGGATATCTCACCACGTTTCGCCCACCTCCACCCGGTGTGCCGCCAACTTTCATTTCACTCAATTCCTTGCTTTCTCTCCTTCCAGGAGAAGGCAGCCCATAATAGGGCAGAAAGGGCCAGGGTGAATGGAGGCGTCCCTGATATTCAACTCCTCAGCCTTTATGAAGAGAGAATCCTGGCCCTCGATGGAGAGAACTGGGATCATTTCAGCAGGAATTCTGAGACAGCCACATTACGCCACCCACTCTTCACTCCACTGCAACTCCCACATTAACCTCGCTGTCAGTGTCATTCATTGCACACCACTTCTAACCAATGGCCATGATGCCTTCTCTGTCTTTTGTCTTACAGGTACTTTGGCTTAACCACTCCGTCCACAGAGAAACAGACAGCTCTGCTAGAAGCTGCTTCCTCAACTTCTGAGGAGGTGGGACTGAGGGCTCAGAAGGAACATCGGCAAAGCTGCCTCCTGCAACCCACAGCAGCTCAGATACTGATACCTTGGTGCGAACATTAGCATTAGAAAGTGTGAGAGCACACGCAGGTAAGCATCCACTCAGACAGCTTAAAAGCTGGCCGAGGAGGGAACTCTCCAGGGCACTGGGTTTTGAAGTACTGCTGGAGTTCTGGCACCTACTCAGCCCTAGGCAGGGCGGACCCTGTAGTGTTGGCAATCAGGGCCTTTATCTACATGCACAGGGAGGAGCAGGAGTGGCGGATATGTATGTGGGATGCTTTTATTGCCCAGAAGGTGCAGCAGTACAGTGACTCAAGCAATCATCTGTCTGCCTCCGTGGACATGTTAGTAGCTGCTGTGGAGAGTCATCATCCTCAGGCGATGCTGGAGAGTTGCACAAATCTGCATTCCATCAGCTCAGCCACTGGGCCTCAAGACTGAAGACATGGCCACATAGGTCCCTCAGAAATCTCTTCTCTGGATACTCCAAAGTTTCTGGACACTCTACCTTCACCACCAGCTCTGAGTTCTTGGAAGTTGAAGCCAAGGTGTGTTCAATTGTATCTGGCAAAAAAAACCCCTCAGCATGTAAGGACTATCCAGTCACAAACTCCCTCGGGTCACACACCAAACATCCAACAGGCCCTACTGCTGAGCAGGCTCCTTCCACCCCAGCTGCAGAACCAAGGGCTACATGAAGGTGTAATGGGAGGAAGAGAAAGAAGGAAGAGGAAAAATAGATTGAGGGCACTCCAGTGGTCTGGGTGAAAATTGAGAATTTTCACATTTGGACAAATTTCACTGTTTTGCCTCATCATCAGCTTGTTTGATTTTCTCTACAGACTTGAATGCAGGTATGTCAGCATGATGCCTAACTTCATGGATCAACGTTGATGTTGAGAGTTTGCTGCTGCCAGTGGAATAAGACATATACAGGGCAATGGGTCCTGCTGACACCATCGGTCTTTGACCTACAACATCCTTATTCTGTCCTTGGCCTCTGAGTTAAACAATGTGAATGAGGTGGTCAGCGATGTTTGGGGCAGGGAGGTTTACAGCACACAGGGAACCAATACTGAGATTGGCCAGTGATTAGGAACGATGTGGATCTGCGTCCTGTACAGTGCATGGCCTGTGTAAAAAATATTGTTTTCCCTTAAAAGACCTCACATTGGTGGGTCCTGCACCCCACTTCCCTTACAGTTTAAGATAGTTAAACCGCCCACTCCAGTTACAGTCACAGCTACTTTCTTTCTCATTGTGTAGTTTCAGTTTCCAGCATGGTGGCACACTGTCATTGTACAGTGGATTCAGTCTCTGCCTCTACACGTTGGTGAACTTCCAATTGACACTTGAACTTACTAATAGTAAATATTTCAACAACCTTCCCTGGTAATGTTTTCCAAGACAACCACTCGATATGGAAAATTCCACCTGATGTAATTTTACTTCCTCCTGACTCCAATTTTTGTTCTTTGCATCACCTGTCATTGACCATTTTGCCACAGTAAACAAAATGTATCTAGATTTGTTTTGGAAATTCCTATATAATCTTGAAGAGATGACATTAATGAGTTTCACCATGACCAGGAGACAATGGGAGTTAATTTTCAACTTCTGATATCAGTGGGTGGAGTGTTATTAACTGTTGGGAGACGGTAACCACTTACAGTTTAAAAATTCTGAGGGAATGCGGCTCTGGTTCCCACCCATGGAATGCCTCTCCTAATTGTGCTTCAAAATTGATTGTAATTTATTTTCAAGATTCCTAGACTTTTATTTCTGTTTGTTCAACTGCTTAAGCAACATCATGCAACCAACTAGTTTCGCAGACAGGTCATTTGTTAAATTATTGCTTTTTTGTGAAGTTGTTGATTAGTTTTTTAGCTTGCCAGATTGGCATGTTCATATTCTATTAAAGTCTGCATGATGATTAACTGAGAAGCAGAGTGTTAACTTGACTCTTCAGAACTTTAAGGTCGGTGTCTACTGCACTCTAGTGGATTAATAGTATTATCTCAGTGTTACATAAAATGATAATATTTGATTAAAAACCTTGGATTTGCTGTTGCTTTGTGGAATCAGTTGCACTGCGAGTACAAATTTCTCAGTCAATCTACTCAGATATATTCATCAAATACTACGCTACTTGAATGACTATTGGCAGTGCAGCCACTAACAAGAAGATCCTTCCCTTCACAACTACAAGTTTAAGTTGAGATTTTCACTGTCAAGGCAAATGGTTCAGTTAGAAAAATTCCCAACTTGGCAAACTTGCTTCAATTTAAAGCACCTAGTTATACACAATTTTCATTTTCTGAGGGGTAGGTGCAGGATAGATATGTGCGCATTAACCCAGAGGCAGATCTTAGGCAGCCACAAGATGAACTGCTTACATGGCCTACTTTGGTTCTTTACCACAACTTTGTCTAGTAAAAGTGATTAGGCCCTCTACTTCTCATATACCCACAAACTACCCCATTACCCCTGCTCCTTTCATTTCTTTGATGCTAACTCGTGCGATGTACCCATATCCCATAGCTCCTCATATTCTCCATGACAACTTACACTCTATTCAACATGGGCAGATCTCAGGAGTCATATGCAAATGAAATAAAATTAGCATTTCTGAATGTTTATGAGAGCTCTGCACATTTGGTAGTGAAAAAAAACTCCCATTCACAAAGCCTGATTTGCCCTTTAAATCTCAAATATCTAATCTCTTATAAAAATGAATAAACTTTTAGTCACACATTACAATAAAAATAACTAACAGCCTCCTTAATTTGTTTATCAAACTGTGAATGAAGAAAGTTTTGAAAGTCAGCCAAGCTTTCATAATGACTAAATAATAGCTTTTAGGGAAATATTAAGAAATACTGCACAGGTGCTACACTAATGGTTCTGTCAATCCAGAGTAATCAAACAGAGTATTTTTAAATAATCGCTGACCATGCTGACCTTTGTTTTAAAGTTTAAATAGTCAGAGACTTAAACAACTTCAGATCATAACAATTAATGACTTTATCCGCACTTCAAGAGCATTTACCTCTCCTGATAAATTTGTAACTCTGCCACTGTGGGTAAGGCTCTTGGAAAATCTAAAATGTTTGAAATCAGCGCTCAGTTGGTTGAGCTGCTGAGATTGAGTTTCCCTTTATATGTGAATCATGCTTCTCTCCCTTTCCTTTGTCTCTGTTTGGGATGAGTTTCAATCCTTTCTGATGATTTTCAGAATTTTTGTCACTGGTTCTGCTATTAAATTTTGCCTGCTCACAAAATTCTACTCCCACCAATATTGTGTACAAATCAGCACCTGAAGCTATAGAAGAGAGGTACCTTGAGAAGCTTGCGATGTTAACAATTCTGTTTGAGTCTATGTGAACTCATGAGTCAAAATGGGTCTAAATTGTAAAAAGACTAGAGGGATGAGCCTCAACTTTTTAAATATCAATCAAATGAGTGTGAGCCTATGCCTTGATTGTTGTTAGGAGATTCAATTATCGATATTTAGCTGAATCCAATGCTGAACTCACTCAATGTTTACACATGCGCACTTTCAAGGAGGATCGGGGTCAGTGAAGTGAACACTGCCTGAATCCACCTACCTAAACTCAGGAACATCAGAATTGCCAGCAGAGATCTGCATGCTCAATGTGAACTGAAGACTGGAGCTAGACACAATGCCTTTGCCAGTAAAACCATAAAGCCCAGCAACTGGCTTTTCATTCACGTTTTGATGTAAAATGATTAAAATTTGTATTATTCAAAAGGAACGCTGTAAATTTTACATGCACAGATATATTGTAAAATAAGCAAATTGATGATCAGAATTCATGGTCTAGCAGCCAGTTAGCATTGACATTTCCTATACTTTTAATTTCATGCAGAATTGACCTTGCTTCTCATGAGATATCTTAAATTAGATTACCCGCTTCACAAAACATTGCATCAGGTGTCAGAGCAGCATGCTATCTGAGTATAATTTATTAACTGTTTTGTAAATCTTCCTGGGAAACTTTAGTTGATAAAATTGTTTGATAAGAAACGTTTTTTTTTACTTCTAGGTAGAAAATGTGCTGCAAAATGATAGTAAGGAAAATAATAATGCAGATATAAAATGCATTTACTTTTTTATGAAGCAGGAAATGCGAACGTTGCTGTGAAATACACATTTTAACATGCACTGGATTTATTGCTTAATAGGATAATGCTACTCTGTTGTATGGCATAATGCTTAAACAAGAAATGTTGGAGTGAAAAAGGACTACTCCGTCCATTAAACCTGCTCCTTCTACAGTCCACATGTGGCTATATCACACTACCATCATTACGCTAATGCAATATTTGGTGCAGTTAACAATTTCTAAATGACAACCCCTTATCTGAACATAACATGGATCTCGCTGCTGAATGCTGTTCGTAAATGTAGCACTGTCTGTATACTTGTGTTACAGTGTGTGATACACAGTGATAATGCCAGCTGCAGCGTGTGGGATGCTGTAGAAGGTGGCGTGTCACAAATAGAAGGATGAATCTGTTGGGGTTTGTTACACTTAGGGAAAGAAGTGTATAACGGTACTGGAGTGATAATAACATCTAATAATTCATAGTCTGAGCTTGTGGCAACATGCAGCAAATTTATGATTGTGTTACATCATTTGGAATCTTTGTTTAAATGTCATATCACACAAGGACACTCTTTTCCTTTCTGTAAAACTATTCTGTTAAAACAGTTGAAACAATTTTTTCTTGTTGACATCTTTTATGAATATCGTTACAGTCAGTGCTCCAATCCATTTGCCTCTCAAGTTCTGCCAAGTTCCAAAACTCGTATTTTACACTATGTTAAAATGAAATCTCCCACTACAAAGCACTCCTTAGATCTCTCTGCTGTCTAACAATCTTAAAGTTTGGCATAACCTAATCATTACTCCTTGATTAATCTCACTTCTCCCTCATTGTTTCAATGTTGGCAGGGTTCTAACTTGGTTCTGTGCTTCGACTACTTAATTAGTGGACTTATTTCTCCACAGAAGTTCTGATGGGGGATTTCATCCTTCATTATAGAAATTAACCTTGTTCATTCAAAGTTGGCCAGTATGTTGACAGGAGATGAGACTTTAATTAATTTTTAATAACTTACCCACCAATAATTTTTAAATATGTTTATCAGAACGTACTCAGCAAATTTAGCTAATTGATCCCTCCAGCCATCAGTTGAGGATGATTAGAAGAAAGACTTGCTTTTTTGTTGTAACTTCCACTTTGTCGGGAAGTCTCACTACAGTCTGAGGAGTGGGCCTTGGTTGGTCCTGTACTTCCAGCATAAATAATCAGGAGACTTGTGGTAAGTTGGTCAGGAGCTGCACAGAATAAAGTCAGGGATTCAGTCAGCGATCAGTCAGGGCTGTCCAACCAAATCAGTCAGTTGGGTGGGCAACAGTCAGTCCTAGGGGTCAGTTGAATGAATGCCCAGGGAGGTAATCAGTGGACGCTGAAGTTGGGGAAATCAATGCTGGGGATTGGAGGCAGCAACCTGGGATGCAGGGAGTACAAGAATGGTGAAGGGGTGTTATTTGACATGTAATGGGTATTTATGATGATACATGAGATCCCGCAAGATTGGGAGGCTGTTGCTGGTCACCACCACCATGGCCTCAATGGGTGGACTGTGCAGCATGATGGTGGGTAGGACTAAGTTGTAGGGCCAAGGCTCAGGGGTAATAAGGGGACACAGGTTCAGGGGCAGGAGGTTTAGGGGGGATGTGAGGAAAAGCTATTTTTACCTGGAGAGTGGTGATGGTAAAAAGTACCTGGATGACCACTTGGCATGTCATAACATTCAAAGCTATGGTCCAAGTGCTGGTAAATGAGATTAAGCTGAAGGTCAGGAGTTTTTCACATATCAGTGCAGACTTAATGGGCCAAAGGGCCTCTTCTGCACTGCATTAGTATATAATTCTATGATTCGATAATGATACAAGCTGCAGATGTAACTTCAGGTGATGTGTGGAAACATGTGAAGCATCACGACTGATAGGCTGGCCAGGGAGTGTCTGGAATAAAGAAACCTGGAGATTGGGAAAGGTCTTTGAATACTGGGCTAAGCCTGAGATGTATAGTTGCCTTCCATGTTTAATTGACTTCTAAAAATGCACTACAAATGGGAAGTGGCTGCAACCACACCACATACGTTCATTGCAAGTGTGACTGATGGATCCAGCCACATCTTGGCTGCCGACAATCATGTTTATCCCCCTGAAAATATTGTTCCTTACTTTCACTACTTTCCTATTAACTCACTCTGCTTGAACAGCTTTCTGTGACATGTTCAATTACCCATCCACCCTGTAGACATCTCTTTCATTCATATAGGTGGCAAGAACCTCAAGCCTGTTGCCTTTATTCTAGTAAATATTCTTAAAGAGCTTCACAAAAGCAATAATAAAAAACAAATACCAATCTATACTGACCAAAAGCTTTAAGGTGAGAGAAGTGAGACAGTTTTGGGAGGAAATCCCAGGATCAGGTTTTCGTCCCTTCCACAGCATTAAAAAGGCTTTTATCGAAGTCCCAAATTACTTCAAAAAAAGTAAAATTTATCTCCTCGTTGTTCCCAATCTGTCTGCAGCACATTATATGGTTGATTATAAAAGAAAAGGGTAGCACAGAGGCTCAGTGGTTAGCACTGCTGCCTCATAGCACCAGGGGCCTGGGTTCAATTCCACTCTCAGGTGACTGTCTGTGTGGAGTGTGCAGGTTAAGTTAGGGTTGGCCATGCTAAGTTGCTCCATGATGTGCAGGCTGGGTGGATTGGCCATGCAGAATGCAGGCCCATCTCTAAAACTGCTTAGAGGTAGTAGGAACTGCCGATGCTGGAGAATCTGAGATAACAAGGTGTAGAGTTGGATGAACACAGCAGGCCAAGCAGCATTAGAGGAGCAGGAAAGCTGATGTTTCAGGTCTGGACCCTTCTTCAGAATTTCTGAAACGTCAGCTTTCCTGCTCCTTTGATGCTGCTTGGCCTGCTGTGTTCATCCAGCTCTACACCTTGTTATC
>NC_063345.1:30491515-30519346 GCF_021869965.1 Rhincodon typus | reverse complement strand
GATAACAAGGTGTAGAGCTGGATGAACACAGCAGGCCAAGCAGCATCAGAGGAGCAGGAAGGCTGACGTTTCGGGCCTAGACCCTTCTTCAGAAATGGGGGAGGGGAAGGGGGTTCTGAAATAAAGAGGGAGAGAGGGGGAGGTGGATAGAAGATGGATAGAGGAGAAGATAGGTGGAGAGGAGACAGACCGGTCAAAGAGGCGGGGATGGAGCCAGTAAAGGTGAGTGTAGGTGGGGAGGTAGGGAGGAGATAGGTCAGTCCAGGGAGGACGGACAGGTCAAGGGGGCGGGATGAGGTTAGTAGGTAGGAGATGGGGGTGGGGCTTGAGGTGGGAGGAGGGGATAGGTGGGAGGAAGGACAGGTTAGGGTGGCGGGGACGAGCTGGGCTGGTTTTGGGATGCAGTAGGGGGAGGGGAGATTTTGAAGCTTGTGAAGTCCACATTGATACCATTGGGCTTATGGGTTCCCAAGCGGAATATGACTTGCTGTTCCTGCAACCTTTGGGTAACATCGTTGTGGCCCTCCAGGAGGCCCAGGATGGACATGTCGTCTGCGGAATGGGAGGGGGAGTTGAAATGGTTCGTGACTGGGAGGTGCAGTTGTTTAGTGCGAACCTAGTGTAGGTTTTCTGCAAAGCGGTCCCCAAGCCTCCACTTGGTCTCCCCGATGTAGAGGAGGCCACAATGGGAACAGCGGATGCAGTATACCACATTAGCAGATGTGCAGGTGAACATCTGCTTGATGTGGAAAGTCCCAAGAAGACTATATATTAGTGGCCAGCCTATCCCCAGAAATGGCAACAGAGATGTCGAGGAAGGGAAGGGAGATATCAGAGATGGACCAGGTGAAGCTGAGAGCGGGGTGCAAATTGGAAGTGAAATTGATAAACATTTCCAATTCTGGATGAGAGAGAAGCAACATTGATGATGGTATCAATACCGGAGAAAGAATTGTGGGTGGGGGCCAGAGTAGGACTGAAACATGGAATGTTCCACATACCCCACAAAGAGACAGGCATAACTGGGGCCCATGCCAGTGCCTCTGACCACACCTTTGATCTGAAGAAAATGGTAGCAGTTAAAGGAGAAGTTGTTCAAAATGAGGACGAGCTTGGACAGGTAGGGGAGGATCGCAGTGTATGGGGACGGTTCATGTCTTTTTTCCAGGAAGAAGTGGAGAGCTCTGAAACTATCCTGATGGGAAATGGACATATAAAGGGATTGCATGTCCATGGTAAATAGGAGCTAGTTGGAGCCTGCGAACTGGAAATTCTGAAACTGATGTAACGTGTCAGAAGAATTGCAGATGTAAGTTGGAAAGGAGAGAAATGTTGACTTGTGGTAGGAAGAGATGAGTTCCAGGCAGGAGCAAGTCTGCCAGTGCTGTTTATGGATTTTGAGAAGGAGGGACAGGCAGGCAGTTTGAAGTTGAGGGACTATGAGCTCGGAGGCAGTGGAGGGGAGCCAGATGAAATGAGATTAGTGACCGTTGTGGATAAATAGCCTGGTGTTCCATGGTGGGATCATGGTCCAGGGGAGATAACAGGAGGTATCTGAGAGCTGGCGTGCAGCTCCTGCAATGTAGAGGTCAGTACGTTAGACAACAACTGCACCACCCTTATCGGCAGGCTTAATAACAAAGTCAGGGTTGGATCTGAAGCAAGGAGTGCAGTCAGTTTAAAAGCCTATTGTGCACCCAGACAAACACTGCCAGTCTGGAGCTGCCCAATTTCTGATGTTTGCCCTGGATATGGCAGACAGGGGGAAATCATTGCCCTGTTTTGTAGGCAGGGACCTGGGGAACCTGCTGGATGGAATGGTGCACAGATAGGACTTCCTCTTTCCCCAGGACCAGGCAATGCAGGCCATGACATCGGATCATGCCAGACTTGTTCAAAGTTACCGCCCTTGTTAAAGCAGTCTCAACCATCCCAGGGCTAAAGGGATCAAAGGATATGGAGAGAAGCTGGTACTAGGTTGGATGATCAGTTAGGTCATATTGAATGATGGAGCAGAATTTAAGGACCAAATGGCTTACTCCTGCTCCTATTTTCTTTATTTCTATGTCTGGAGGAATGCACAGCACTGTATAAAGAAGGTCAAAGACCTTCTCCACTCCACCAGCATAAGTTCCACCACCTTCTCACCAATATCCCACACTCACTCCATTTCTGCTGTTGTACCAAACTCCCACTAAATCTTATGCTCTACCACTCTCGCTATTGCCTGCGACATCTTCCGTCACTTGCTCCCACTCATGCGCTCATTTGCTTCACTTGCTCCCCTTCATGTCTTTAGCGGTACCTCAGCACACAATAGGGATAGCTCACCACCTGCACCAAAGCAAAAGCTGTGCCATTTACTTTAATCTTTTATAATGACTGCCTCTCTCACATTCCAGAAGAAAAACCACTCACAATAAGGGAGAAAGACTAAAAATGATTGATGGCCTGTCCAAATTTTGGCACTTCACCCCATTTCTTGACATCATGTAGTAAATCAAATTGACTGAAGACTGTGATACTGAGGGACCTTAGGAGAAGGCTGAGATGGATTATCATTTGGCACATCCAGATGAAGATGTTTGAAAATGTTTGTTTCTGATTTGCTAGGCTCCTTCAGCATTGGGAATCGGATGTTTGTGGAACCGCCTCTTTTGAAATGTATAACAATCCGAAGAATCTTTACAGAATAGATATGGAGAGGATGTTTCCTCTTTTGGACAATCTAGAACTAGTGGATACTGTTAAAAGAAAACTGGGGTCACTCATTTAAAACAGGTGAAACTTTTCCCTCCGAGGAACTGTCTTTCTGAAAAGATAGTGGAAGCAGAGTATTTGAATATTTTTATGACAGAACCAGATAGATCCTTGATAAGCAAGGGGTTATCAGCTGTGGGCAGGACAGTGGATTTGAGGTTACAATCAGATCAGTCATCATCTGTTGAATGGCAGAATAGGCTTAAGAATCTGAATGATCTAATCCTGCCCCCTATTCCTATGTTTGGTTATTGGTTTAATTGTTCACAGTCATTCTCAACTGGATGTGATGGTACTAAAGAGTTCTGACAATATCTGTTGTTTGGGGGATTGCTTAGCTCTATCCATTGCATTCTGCTTTCCCTATTCCATACATATCCCTTGTATTCTCATTTTTATGTAGCATGGTGCTGCTGGTGTGCTCCCCACCAACATCATTCAACAAGTATTGATCCCTAGTTTGATGTAAATGGTAGATTGTGGGATGTGCCATGTCATGATGTTAAGGCTTGTGGTTGAATACAATTCTGTTGTTGCTGACGGCCCTCAGCATCTCATGACTGTACTGTTTTTGAGCTGCTAGAGTTCTGAATCTATCCCATTGCATACAAAACCTCACTGCACCATGGGGCATATCCTCAGTGTGAGCACAAGAGTTTGCCTTTATATGAGTTGTGTAATGGGCACTCCTACTGTTACTGGCACAGACAAATACAGTTGGAACAGATTTATTCAATAGAAAAACCTAAAGCAAGTTTAAATGAGAATGAAATCCAAGTTGGAAGGCTCCCAGTTTACACATTATAATTCAACTATATTCAGTTATTACATTGATGCAACCTGACTTTCATGTCTCATTGATTGGAAATAATGCATCAGAGCTGGGAATGCCACCCCTCTATTGAATGCACATTACATTTCAGTAAGTATTGTATGGCAACCTGGAGGAACCTACAAGATTTAGATTGACAGGATGTTGGGTGGCTGAAATACAGCTGAAATTGGTTTTGTAATGTGTTCAGACAATCTATTGGATGCTTTGCATACTTTCTAAACTTATTGCAGATTCGTTTTAGTCTAATAATAAAATAAACACGATCATTTAAACTCTTAATATGAAAGTACTGCTTGGTGAGAAGTGAAATCTTTGCACATGTATGTGCACATTGTTTTTGGCAAGTGGAATGCAATTTGCAGCTCGCAACATAACTCAAGTACAGGGATAACACAGTGTGGAGCTGGAGGAACACAGCAGGCCAGGCAGCATCAGAGGATAACACAGTGTGGAGCTGGAAGAACACAGCATAACCCGCTGCAGTTCTTACTATCTCTGAGTGAGTTATAACTCAAGTTCAGTCTGTTATGTTTCGAACTGTTGCCCATTCTCACTCAGGGGCTGACCAGAAGTGTATACTCAAATGAGGGAGAAGGGAGTTGATGTTTCTGAATCCTCAAACACAACTCACTCCAGCAAACCTAAAGATACACTTTTATTAAAATGACTCCAAGCTGATAATTCAACCAAAAAGCATTGTTAAAGCATCAACAAAAAAAATCCTGAAGTTAAACCAGATTTTTATTCGCCAATTGTGTTAATTTCAGAGGGAGACCACACCAAAATGTTGTTTATTTTAAGAAATTCCTGAAATTTTCTGATGTTTCTATGTATAACAACATTTTAAAATGATGTTTAGATAACTTGAAAGGTCATTAGACGTACAGGCCAGAACCAACATTTTAATGTGGGAAAAGTGAGAAGAGTTGAACAGCGCTTCTTAAAAATTGGAAATAGAAAAACATTTACAAACGATATGACTTTTGCAATCTTCATTAAACATTGTACTTTTATGTTCATGGAGATTAACTTCTTTTGGTTGAAGCCATGGCTATTCAGTAATTAGAGGAAGATCTGTTTTGACATTAATTGTATAGCCTCTAGGGGAAACAGTAATTAGGCTGATCATTACTTTCCGTTGCCTGTGAAAGCCTGGCTGGAAGCCTATGTGAACAGCCAGAGCCAAGGATTCCACACTGTATGAAACGAGGTAGAAACTGAATTAGACATATACTGTTTGAAGGCTTAATCGTATTGTGATTTATTATCAAAGGAACGTTCTTACAGTCAGTCTTTTAAAAGCAAAAAACCAGCTCTGGAAGAGGAGTGGAAATAAGTTGAAGAGTTTAAAAGTTCAAGAGCAGTGTATACGATAGGACATGAACTGACCTTTAATGAAATGACTAAGATTTTGCTCACTCCAAAGGTTCTGGAAATGGTAAAATTCTTTAACAATACAACTTCAGATCTGAGACTTATTTAGGTAAGTCCTTTTGCTTTCATTTGAGCTCTGTTACATGAGAAAGTGATGGAAATTGGATTGGCAATTGCACAGATCTTAACAGTACTGTCTTTCCGAAATAGACCTCCTTTACGATCAATTTAAAGGAGATTGAGGCATTTCAATTGTTCTTAATATCCAGGAACAGTAATTTGCAATTGATGAGTGATTGAATTACAAGTTTCCTTCACAGTATTTGCCCCAGTCTGTATTCCAGTGTGAAATTGTGAAACTTAAAAAGAATAAACTCACAGTGATCTCTGTTGATGATCATTTCAGAACAAAATGAGAAGAGGGAGTTGTTGTTACAACAAATCTTTCATCCAACTTATGTAATTGTAAGTTTAGGTTTGCTGCAGTTGGTTAGTTTGAACATATAAAAGCATCAATGCCTCATCCCAACTACTTTGAAGCATTACACCTGGTCAGCCTCTGACCAGGTCAATAGTTCTAAGCATAATTGACTTCAGACAGTCTAACACATTAGAACAACATGTTTACTTTCTTATCAGATTAAAAGGATTTTGTAAACAGTTTATAAAGTGTGCAAAATATTCAATAGATTACCTAAACACTCTTTAAACCTAATTTTTGCTGTACAAAATTCTGCAACAGTGTGAATCCAGTTGGGAACATAATTTCTGTATGCAAGCTCTTCTTATGTGCATTATTTGCAAAGATTTCTTTATATTGGGACAATGAATAAAACTATGAAGGACTCAACAAATTTATCAATTGAGTATCAAAGCTTACAGCCCATGAATTTGTTACGATTTGTTTTTTGTTACATGTACCTAGGTACAGTGAAAAGTTTTAGTTTGCATGCAGTACCGGTGGATCATACCATACTAAGTGCATTAGGGTAATAGAAGACAGCAAGGAATACAATATTATGGCTGCAGAGAAGGCGCACAAAGAGTGAGATCAACATTAAATTTAAAATTTGAGAAGTCCATTCATAGTCTCATAACAATGGGGGAAAAACTGTTCTTAAATATGTTGGTATGTGTGTTTAGGCTTTTGTACCTTCTGGAAGAGGTTGGAAAAAACTATAACTGGGGTGGGAGGAGTTTTTCATTATGTTGGCTGCCTTCCTGAGGCAGTGAGAAGTGTAGATGGAGTCAATGGATGGAAGGTTGGCTGGCATAATGGACTGGCTTGTGTTTACAACACTCCGTAATTTCTTACAATCATGGGCAAAGTAGTTTCCATACCAAGCCGAGTTGCATCCACATAGAATGCTTTCTATGGTGCATCTATAAAAATCTTTATGGATGTGCCAAATTTCCTTAGCCTCCTGAAGAAGCAGAGGTGTTGCTGTGCTTTCTTGACCATTGCATTAACATGGATGGACCAAGCCAGACTTTTGGTGGTCATCACTCTCAGGAACTTGATGCCGTTGAACATCTCCACCTCAGCACCATTGATGTAGACAGGGGCATGCTTTTCACCTTGCTTCCTGAAGTCAATGACTAGCTTTTTTGTTTTGCTGACATCGAGGGAGGGATTGTTATCCATACGCCACGTCACCAAGCACTCTATTTCTTTCCTTTATCTGTTTTGTCATTGTTTGAGATCCAGCCTACAATGATGGTATCATCAATGAACTTGTCGATGGAATTAGGATGAACTTTGGTCACACAGTAATGAGTGTATAGGGAATATAGTAAGGGACTGAGTACACAGTCTTGTGGGGCGTCGGTGTTGAGGATTGTTGTGGAGGAGGTGTTGTTACCTATTCTCACTGATTGCTGTCTATGGGTCAGGAAGTTGAGGATCCAGTTGCAGAGGGTAGAGCAGAGACCTAGGTCTCAGAGTTTGGAGATTAGCTTAGTTGGAATTATCGAATTGAAGGTGGAGTTGTAGTCAATAAGTAGGAGCCTGATGTAGGTATCCTTGTAATCCAGATGTTTCGGCGATGAGTGTACAGCCAGGGAGATGGTGTCTGCCATGGACCTGTTGTGACGGTAGGTGAATTGGATGGGATCAAAGCAGGCTGGGAGGCTACAGTTGATATGAGCCAAGAATAACCTCTTGAATACTTCAAAATTATAGAGGTCAGAGCAACTTTTCTGAAGAAGGGTCTAGGCCCGAAACGTCAGGTTTCCTGCTCCTCTGATGCTGCTTGGCCTGCTGTGTTCATCCAGCTCTACATCTTGTTATCTCAGTAGTCATTGAGGCATGTTCTCTGAATTTTCTTTGGCACTGGGATGATGGTGACCTTCTTGAAGCAAGTTGGGACTTCAGAATGTAGGAAGGAGAGGTTAAAGGTGTCAGCAAACATTCCCTCCAGCTGGTACGCACAGGATCTGAATGCATGGCCAGGGACTCCATCTGGGCCAGTTGCTTTCTGTGGGCACACTTTCAAAAAGGCCGATCTGATGCCTGGAGCAGGGACTAAGGGAATGACCCAGGCTTGATTACCAAACAGAGTTGAGCTAGGTGCTATTTTTTCAGGAAACTGGTATTCCATAACAGTCCATTCTGCGGTTGCTATATGAAGGTGAAATTGATACTTGTTAAAGCTGTTTTCCAGGCAGAAAGGTAGCAATGCTGTGGAAAATATGTCGTGCCTCAGTATATCTTAAAGACATGTAACCCTTTATTGGTTGTCGATTTTTCGTGAGGCTTTGTCAAATACACTTCTTACCAAAGATTTCATCTTAATTATGGATTTGAGACTCATTTCAGGGTGAAATTTGGAATTAGGTGCTCTGTATGTACACCATTGTGAGCCGAGACTTTTGTGTCCAACCAAGTAAAAATTAAAGCTAGAAAGACAGAAAATGCTGGAAATATTCAACAAGTCTTTCACCACCCTTGGAGAGAGAAGTAGAGTTAATGTTTCAGCTCAATGACCTTCCATTGGAAAGTCCCAAGAAACAATTTATGGAGTTTATGGAGAGAAGGGCTGGGAAAGATTTATAGAGAGGGTGAGTTGATGCAGCATGAATTCAATTAACTGACCCTGGCTACTAATTTCCACAGGGTATTTTCTGTTGTAATAGCAGCAGGAAATCAACAAAACCCCATAGAAGCAATGCAGTTGGCAATCTTCAGACATTTATCACAAACAAAAACAGAAATTGCTGGGAAATCTCAGCAGGTTTGGCAGCATCTGTGGACAGAAATCAAAGTTAACACCTTGGGTCCAGTGACCCTTCTCAGAATGGATATTTAGATATTTATGTTGTTTCTCCATAGATTCTGCCAATCTTGCACTGCAGAACTCCAGTGGAAATTACAACTGTCCCATATTTTGTTTACAATTGAGGATTTCAGTGATAGGTTAGACACAGCAGTAAAGGGAATGCCCATCTAATTAAGAGAATAATGGTCAAAAACAGTTAGAAAATTATCAAGACTTTAGTTTTCTTTATTCTTGTATGTCGTGTGGGCATCACCGCAGCTCTTAAATTTGTTGTCCATCTGTAGTTGCCCTCGCATTGATTGTTCTCTAGGCCAGTTCAAAGGGCATTCAAGATTCAACTCTATGGTTGATGTTTAGAATCACATATCAGAAAAACAAGATTAGGATGTCAATTTTCTTAGCTAAGGGAAGATGGGAACTTTTAATGACAATCGTTACATTTAAAGTTTTCGAGAAAATTTGCAGCTCAGGTTGTGGATGAGACTGTAGACTTGCTCACTGAGCTGGTGGGTTTGATTGCAAATGTTTCATCACCCTGCTAGATAACATTGTCAATGCACTTCCAGTGAAGCTTTGGTGTTCTGTCCTGCTTGTTATTCATATGCCTTGGTTTGCTGGGGTGGTCGGTATTATTTCTGGTTCTGTTTCTCAGTGGTTTGTACACAGGGTCTAGTTCAATGTGTTTGTTGATGGAGTTCTGGTTGGCATACCAGGCCTCCAGGAATTCCCTAGCATGCCTCTGTTTGGCTTGTGCAATTATCGACGTGTTGTCCCAGGTGAATTTGTGTCCCTCGTTGTCCGTGTGTAGTGAGACAAGTGAGAATTGATCATGTCTCTAGTGGCTAGTTGGTGTTTATTTATCCCTATTGTCAGCTTTTTTCCAGTCTGACCTATGTAGTGTTTCTCATAGTCCTTGAATGATATTTTGTATATTACATCGGTTTTTCTGGTTTTGGGTGTGGGATCCTTTATGTTCGTCAGTAGTTGTCGCAGGGTGGTTACTGGTTTGTGGGCTACCCTGATAACTTGGGGTCTGAGTAGTCATCTCTGAAATGTCATTGATGTATGGTAGGGTGACTAGTGATTCTGGCCACGTTGTGTCTTCCTGGTATAGTCTGTCTCGGAGGTAACGGTAGATTGTGCTTTTCAGGTATCCATTTCATTTGAAGACTTTGTATAGCTGCTCCCGTCCGGGTTGCTGCAATGTGTTGTGGCTCGTTCAAATAGTGTCCTGATGCAGCTCCCCAGTGCCCACCCCAACCCCAATGGAACTACATCAGGACACTACTTAAACGAGCCACAACACATTGCAGCAACCTGGAACTACGCAATGCAGGATGGGAGCAACTATACAGAGTCTTCAAAAGGAATAGATACCCGAAAAACACAATCTACCGTTACCTCCGAGACAGACCACAACAGGGAAACACAACACGGCCAGACTCACTAATCACCCTACCATGCATCAAGGACATTTCAGAGATGACCACAGGACTACACAGACCCCTAGGTATTAGAGTAGCCCACAAGCCAACAACTACTATACAACAGCTGCTGACGAAAGTGAAGGATTCTATACCCAAAACCAGCAAAACCGATGTAATGTACAAAGTACCATGTGAGGACTGTGAGAAACACTACATAGGTCAGACCGGAAGAAAACTGACAATACGAATACATGAACACCAACTAGCCACCAAGAGACACGACCAATTCTCACTTGTCTCACTACACACGGACAACGAGGGACATGAATACAACTGGGAAAACACATCCTTAATCGCACAAGCCAATCAAAGACATGCCAGGGAATTCCTGGAGGCCTGGTATTCCAACCAGAATGCCATCAACAAACACATTGAATTAGACCCAGTGTACAAACCACTGAGAAACAGAACTGGAAGTAATACCAACCACCCCAGCAAACCGAGGCACATAAATAACAAGCAGGACAGAACACCAATGCTTCACTGGAGGCGCACTGACGATGTTACCTAGCAGGGTGATGAAATGTCTGCAACCAAGCCCACCAGCTTGACAAGCAAGTCTTCAACCACAATCATTACATAATTACCATTAGACTTTGTTTTAAATCTAGAATTTATTGAATTTAAATTTCTCAATCTACCATGTTAGGATCAAACCCACGTCCCCAGACATTAACCTGGGCTCTGAATTAGTTATCCACTGACATTGCCGTTAAATTATCACAGCCCCAGATAAATTGTGATAAGGGCGTTTGCTCATATATTCCTGAATGGTACTCATTTTCACACTACAGAGCTAAAGCCATTTCCTGTTTTTAAAGTTCTCCCATTCCCGTGCGGGTCTATCACTGGTTGAGAATCCTACCCGAAACATGAACACATTTCACTTTCTACATCCTGCAACTAAAAATATTCTAGGTAAGCTTGTATTGATCAGAATACCTATATGGGCTATGGATTTCCCATTGTTCTAATGTATTAGCAACATACAACAGATATGTATACTGCCCTACTCTTGTCTGCATCACAAACACTAACTGATTTTTCACTTGAACGAGTACTGGAGGCTTCATTTGAAGACTGGCCTCATTTATCTGTGAGGATCGAATTTAACGAAGTTGTCAGAGGTTACAAAAGTTAAAGGATAAATGTCAATTATTGGAGCAGAGTAGAAATGAATGATTATCAGAAAACTTACAGGAAGAAATGCCACCCATTTGTTCAACACAAAGATGGTATATTTTTAGAAATTCTGGTGGAATTCTTTGGCACACAGGGAAGAAGTTATGTTATGTATTGGTGAGAACACAAAGGAAGGACGTGATTGAAGCTGTGAGTGCCATCTCCACAATACAATTTGTACATGATTGATTGGAAAGGAGGTTGAAGGACGAAGATATTGACATCTCTGATTGGAAGATCCAGAGCTTTCAGGCTTAAAGAGGTTTGGATCACTAATCATGTTATTTAGGGTAGTTGTTATGAAAGGTTAATTTTGAAGTTGCATTAAACCCCAGCCAAACTGATGATGCTGCACAGTCTTTGGGAAGAGAAGAAAGAGTCTTGCATGGAGTCCTGATGAAGACAGAAGTATTTTCTTTTGGTCTGGATAGTCTTCGTAATTACGTCTAATTAATTAATGGAGTTTGTAGCTATTGCTATTATAAAATTGCATCTTATGTAAGACTAAGTGAGTGGGCAAAGGTCTGGCAGATGGAGTACAATGTTGATAAGTGTGAGGTCATCCATTTTGGTAGGAATAACTACAAAATGGACTATGTTTTAAATGGTAAAAAATTGCAGCACGCTGCTGTGCAGAGGGACTTGGGTGTCCTTGTGCGTGAATCGCTAAAAGTAGGGTTGCAGGTGCAGCAGGTAATTAAAAAGGCATTGAGACTCAATTGTGATTTAGCGTCTGCCACTGATAATTAGCTGGGCCTTTAGAACTCAGCAATGGAAAGAAGGATTGGTGGCAGCAGTCCACCTATAGACATATATCAAGAAATGGTTAGAGGCACTGAATACCACAAAAGCTATGGGCCTCAACAAAATTCCAGGAAAACTACTGAAGGCTTGTGCTCAAGAATTTGCTACACCCTAAGGCAAGCTGCAACAGTGGCACCCACCTGACAATGTTGAAGATTGCCCAGGTATGACCGGTACACAAAAAGCAGGACAAATTCAATCTGGCCAATTATTGCCTATCAGTCTATACTTGAACATCAGTAAAATGATGGAAGGTGTCATCAGCAATGCTGTAAAGTTACACCTGCTCAGCAATAACCTGCTCAGTGATGCCCAGTTTGGATTCAGCCAGGGCCACTGAGGTCTTGACCTCATTGCAGCCTTGGCTCAAACATGGACAAAAGAGCTGAGTTCCAAAGGTGAGGTAAGGGTGATAACCCTTGACATCAAAGTCACGTTGGATCGAATGTGGCGTCAAGAAACCCTAGCAAAACCAATATTGATGGGAATCAGAGGGAAAAGTCTGCATTGGCTGGAGTCATTCCTGGCACATAGGGAGATGGTTATTGTTGTTGGAGGTGAGTTATCTCCACTCCAGAGCATCCCTGCAGGAGTTCCTCAGGGTAGTATCCTAGGCTCAACCACCATCAACTACTTCATCAATGACCTTCCCTCCATCACAAATTCAGAAGTGGGGATGTTCACTGATGACTGCACAATGTTCAGCACCATTTTGCAACTCCTCAGATACTGAGGTAGACCATGCCCAAATGCAACATGACCTGGACAATATCTGACAAGTAGTAAGTAAAATTTGTGCCACACAAGCGCAAGCTAATGATCATCTTCCAAAAGAGAGAATCTAACCATTTCCCCATGACATTCAATGGCATCACCATTACTGAATCCTCCACTATCAACAGAATATTAACTCAAATAGTCATATAAGTTCTGTGACTGTCAGAGAAGGTCAGAGGCTAGGGATCTTGCAACAAGTAACTCACTTTCTGGCTTTCCAAAGCGTTTCACAGAAACAAGGAGCAGGAGTGGGCCATTCAGCCCTTCAAAGCTGCTCCACCATTTAGCATGATTGTGGTTGATCTTCTATCTCAATGTTATATTCCTGCTTTCTCTCCTTATTCCTTGATGCCTTTAGAATCTAAAGAAAAAAAAAACCTTTTAATATAGGAGCAAATTACTGCAGATGCTGGGATCTGTACTGAAAACAAAAAATGCTGGAAAATACAGCAGGTCAGGCAGCATCAGTGGAGCCTAGATGACTAGAAATGTTAGCTTGCTCTCTCTCCATGGATGTTGCCTGTCTTGCTGTAATTACCAGTATTTTAGTTTTCAGTCTTTCTTGAACATATTCAGAGACTTGGTTCCACAGTCTTCTGTGGTAGAGAATTCCACAGGTTTGGTATCCTTTTAGAGAAGAGACTTTTCCTCATCTCAGTACTAAATGGTCTACCCCTTAACCTGAGGCTGCATCCCCTGGTTCTAGATGCCCCAACAGGAGTAAACAGCCTGCCTGTAGCTAGCCTGTCCAGTCTTGTTGGAATTTTATCTGCATGTATCAGACCTTCTCTCATTCTTCTAAATAATAGATAATACAGAACCAGTTGAACCAACTCTTCTCATAAGACAATCCTGCCATCCTTTTTATCAATTTCGTGAACTTTTGCTGCACTCCCCCTGTCACAATTATAAACTTTTCTCTCTTAGGTATGGAGACCAAAACTGTATACAATATTCCAGGTGTGGTAAGATATCCCCACTTCTGAAATCAAATCCCTTTTTAAATGAATACCTTTCTGATTGCCTGTTCTACCTGCCTGTCTACTTTCACTGATTGATGTCCAAGGGCGCCCAGATCCCTCTGTACATCCGCACTTTATCATGAACAAAAACAGAAGTTGCTGGAAAAGCTCAGCAGGTCTGGCAGCATCTGTGAAGAAAAAATCAGAGATAATGTTTCAGGTCTAGTGATCCTTCCTCACTTTATCACCATTTAAATAATATTCTTCCTTTCTGTTTTTCGCACCAAAGAGTATAACTTCACATTTAGCCACATTATACAGCATCTGCCAGGTGTTTGCCTACTCATTCAACTTGTCTAAATTACCTTGCATCCTCCTCACAACTCATAATCCTGCCCACTTTTGTTTCATCAGCAACTTGGAAATGTTGCATTTGCTTATCTCATCTTGGTTATTAATGCATTTTGTGAACAGTAAGGCCCAAGTATCGAGCCCTGTGGTAGCCCATCAGTCACTGACTGCCACTCAGAAAAAGACATGTTTTATTTTCACTCTCTGTTTCCTGTCTGTCATCCAATTTGTGGTCCATGTCAATATATCAATCCCAATCCTATCAACTTCAACTTTGCCTGCAAACCTCTTATGGGCAATCTGATCAAAAGCCTTTTGAAAGTCTAAATACACCACATCCACTGATTCTCCCTTATCTATTCTATTAGTTACATCCATAAAAAAAACCTGCAGTAGATTTCTTAAGCATGATTTTCCTTTCATAAACCCATGTTGGCTTTTTCTGATCCTGTGAATGCTTTCCATATGTTCTATTATCATGTCTCATATAATAGACTCTAGCATTTTCCCCACTACTGAAATTAGTTTAACTGGTTTGTACCTCTCGGTTTTTTGTCTCCTTCCTTTTTCAAATAGTGGGTTACATTTGCCATACTCCAAATTGTAGGAACTCCTCCAAAATTGACAAAATTTTGTAAGATGATCATCAATGCATCCAATATTTGCAGGGCCACTTCCTTCACTAATGTAGCATACCAGGCCCTAGTGATTTGTCAGCCTTCAAATTAATAATTTCCCAAGCACCATTTTCTTACTAGTAATTGCTCCATTTGATTCTGCCCTCTCACTAGACCTTTGGCTCCACAAAATTTTTGGGAGCTTATTTGTGCTCTCTTTTTGTGAAGTCAGAAGCAAAGTATGTTTCCAATTCTTTTGCCATTTCTTTTCTCCCCAATCTCATTTTTCCTGTCCACCATCGACACGGCACAAATCAGGAATGTGATGGAATACTCCCCACTTGTTTGACTGAGTGCAGCTTCAATAGTACTCAAGATGCTTGACATCACCCAGGACAAAGCAGCCTGCTTAATTGGCACCACATCCACGAACATCCATTCCCTCCACCACTGGCACTCAGTAGCTGTGCTGTGTACTATCTACAAGATGCAGTGCAGATATTCCCCAAAGATCTTTAGACAGCACCGTCAAAACTCATAACCACTTCCACATAGAAGGACAGGGGCAGCAAATACTTGGGAACACCACCACCTGGAAGCTCTCCTCCAAGCCATTCATCATCCTGAATTGAAAATATATCACTTTTCCTTCAGTGTCACTGGATCAAAATCCTGGAATTCCTCCTTAATGGCATTGTGGATCTAACCAGCCCAAATGGTTTTTGGTTCAACAAAGCAGCTCATGGCCACATTATTAAGGGCAGCTAGGAATGGGTAATAAATGCTGGCCAGCCATTGATGGTCACATCCCCTGATTGAATTGAAGAAAAATTTTAATTGCAACATGTATTTTTTAAAGGAAGATTGCTACAGCCTAAAAAGGACTGAGGATGTAAATTCAGTGACGTAATGACAGAATCCTGTGTGGGCCCATGGAATGTCACACCTGCACTGAGTCAGAGAAAGACTAAAAAGGAAGAGATACTGGAAGGCTAATCAACTGCTGCTCAGCAGAAATGTTTGTATTTTACCTTTTCAGGAATATACAAAAAAAAAGCAAACTTTAATCATGGACTGCATTTGCTAGTGGCCTGACAACCTAATGTGTGGATTAGAGTACTGTGAATGTCACAGCTTTAAGAACAATCCCTGCATTTCAGATAAAGAACGAAACAAGATTTGCTCACACTCTAGATGCTGTCGGCCAGCCACTATGAAAAGAAACTAGGACAAAATAATTTTAATCAAACCTGTAAAGTCAAAAGAATCTCAAAATCGACTGTTGAACTATACGTGTCAATCCAACCAATAATATCCACTGTAATGGCTGTAATATGCTACTAGCCACTCTTTGCAAATAATTCAAAGACCAATCCATGTATTATTTCTTCAATTATTTAATTGATAAAATTAATCTTTTGTTAATTCAAGAAAGGTTTGGTAAATTCCCTTTAAAGCATAAGTTCATTTTGTCTGCAAGAATGAATGAATGAATGACTTTATTGTCATGTGTATTTTACAATGAGAAATACAGT
This sequence comes from Rhincodon typus, assembly GCF_021869965.1. NCBI lineage: Eukaryota > Metazoa > Chordata > Chondrichthyes > Orectolobiformes > Rhincodontidae > Rhincodon > Rhincodon typus. Next base: position 30,503,384 of record NC_063345.1, on the reverse strand, counting down.
TTACAATGCAGTGAGAAATACAGTAAAATATAGTAAAAAGCTTTCATTCATCTCCAAACTATGGTGCCATTTTGATAGTTTAAGAATAAAGACATCCACAAGGAAGAGATCATTTTAAAATTTGCCTTGTTGCAAACAACAAAGAGGCTGGGTGAATAAAAAAGGGTTCATTCCTCCTCACTTGGGACCGTAACAATTTAGGGCTTTCCACCTAGAATCGTAACAAATTGATGACTTTGCCTAGGGACAGGTCTTAATAACAGTAGCATGACTTTGGTGGTCTAGTACCTAATTTGGAAATGCACTCTTAATGTGTTGTTTTTCAGGAAAGTAGGTGTTCCATGATGCTTAAGGAGACATGGAGTACCATCTGATTTTAGTTTACACACAAGTTTGTCACTTGTGCAATTATTTTTAAGAGGAACCAAGTTAGATTGTCTGGCTATGGTAACAGCATTTGGGACTGTGAATTGAACTGAGAGTCATAGAGTCATGCAGAACGGAAGAGGCCCATAAGCCCATCAAGTCTGTACTAATCTGTCTACACTAATCCTATTTTCCAGCACTTGGCCCAGAGCCTTGAATGTTATGTACTTTTTGAAGGTTGTGAAGTTTCCCATCTTAGCGACTCTCCCAGGCAGCACATTTCAGCCTCCCGACCCACACGCTGGGTGAAAAGACTTTTACTCAAATTCTCTGTAGACCTCTTGTCCTTCACCTTAAAATTATCCCCCCATTATTATTTGCCCTTCCATCAAAGGGGAACCGCTGCTTCCTATTCACCCTGTCTATGCCCTTCATAACCTTATAAACCTCAATCACGTCACACCACCCCCCACACCCCCACCGTACACACCCCCCACCACCCCAGCCTCCTCTGCTCTAATTAAAGCAATCCAAGCCTATCCAGACTCCATTCATAGATAAAATGTTCCATCCCCAGCAACATTCTGGAGAATCTCCTTTGTACCACCTCCAGTGCAATCACATCCTTTCTACTGTGGGGTGACCAGAATTGTAAACAATATTCCAGCTATGGCTTAAACAAAGTCTTGTACAGCTGAAACATAACCTCCTCTCTATGATAAACTCTGCGACGATCAATAAAGCCAAGTGTCCTATATGCTTCCTTAACTACCCTAATAACCCAGCCTGTTATCTTCAGGGACATGTGAACAAGCACCCAAGATCCCTCTGTTCCTCTTAGCTCTTAGTGTCCTGCATTTATTGAGTACTCCCTTGACTTGTTACTATTTCCACAGTAATCGCCTCACACCTTCCAGTGTTAAATTTGATCTGTCATTGATCTGTCCATCTGACCAACTATCTATATTGTCCTGTAATCTATGGCCTTCTTCCTCACTATTAATGACCAGACAATCTTCGTGTCATCCAATGGGAGATCTGGCATTCAATCACTGGAACAACCTAACTTCATTTTTTATATTCACTTTAATTTTCTTGGATCTGTTGTACTCTATAGACTCTGTCCACTCAGCGGGATGCTGAGGCTAATGGTCATACCTTCTGCTGCCAATTTGTGTAAAATAAAATAGTTCACAACAAAGTTAGACTGAGTCTGCCAATTTCCTATACTGCACATTGATTGGCATTGCTGGACTTGAATCATAATATTTTCTGATATAACATAGAAGAAAAGTAATCATTTGTGATCCAGCTGTCAACTTAATATGATTTTGGAGCCAGAGATGTTGGAATATGTTTGCATTAGCCTAGTCCACAAAATCATAAAAGAATTGACATAATCCTGTTTGACATTGCTTATTTCTATTGAACACCAGAATGAATTGAATGCACCATGTCTCCTCCACAGTGCATTGTGATTTTGTGAAGAGCATTGAAGTTTGCAAAATAAGATATGACAGGCTTTTAAAATCATAGAAAATGAAGCAAGGCAATTTCCATTCTACACTGTATCAAAGATCTTCCCCTTGTTATTTCTTGTCAGCTACAGGAGCTGTCCTTCATTACCAGTAGTTTTAGCAAGTATGCTATGAAACAAGGACTTTACCGTGTCCGGTTACTAGTCACTAGAAATGAAAAATACAGACACAAACTTGAATCTGGTACTGTAAAGTACACTGCAGTTCCTGTGATAGGAAAGGATAGATTAAGCCAATGTCCCTGCCCTAGTGGCTACCTACTCGTTTCCACTGGGATTGCGTGTTGGGTGAATGACAGGATTATCTCAACTGTTTTTCTGTCACCAAATTTAAACACCTGTCCCTGTTTACTGATTAGGCATTCATCTGAATAATAATCACTGGTAAGATGTGGAGGGTCTCCATGGAACCATGCTTCCAATAAAGTCAATGTCTTCAAGATAGTATTGGAGCAAAGTGAGAAAATTGGAAAAGAAAGCCAGATATCATGCAACGAGTGATACACTGAGAGAATCGGTCTATCGTGTGATACAGTTTGGCTTCATATCTGAAATGAACATATTATTAATGCTATTTATCATTATAAAGTCTGCACTATGGGCTGAATCTTGGAGTCCGAGCAACATGGGCTCTGATGATACATGTGGCAGCATCAGATGAGAAGTCTCGTGCAGCTATCGAGATCATGATATTGAGATTAACTTGCTCCTTTTTTTATGCTTTTCACAAATAGCGTGGTAAGATTCTCACTAGGCAGTGACAAGATGCCAATTGATGGCCATTATTGCTTGTTAAATGCCTTGTCAATGCCACAACTTGCCTCATTAAAATTCAGCCTCTCATCTTTACAAACCAAACTTGTCAAACAAGCTCAAGTTTGGAAAAACTTGACAAGAAAACTACCAAGTGGATCCTGGTTGCTGCTTTCTCCAAATCACCTTGATGTTGCAAACCAGGCACCATCATCTCAAGGCATGTCCCCAGGGCACTGGTCACACGCACTCCACATCCACATCCTCAGGGCACATTCCAATCTACTTGCAGGACAATTCTGCACCTCAGTGTTGGACTTCAAGCTGCATCGGTAGTTAACATTGTAATGCTACAGCAATGACATTGTGTGCTCAATGACATGCACCCAGCTTTTGGACTGGACTAGGTTGCAGCTCCAGGCTCTTTGCCTGCGACATTAGTTCACACTCACTCTGAGCATCTCAGCCTTGCATCACTTGTTTTGTTCTTTATTTGTGCTTTACCTCTTTGGTCAGAGATATGTGATTATACTATGGCTTTAAGAGGTGTACTTTATCTTTTTTTTATGAAGATAAGTTGAGACAGAGGTGGAGACTGGTCAGCTCAAAGCTAATAAAGTAAACATCTTGTGAGGCCTTGGGGCTTTTTTTAAAAGTTAAAACAATAAAAGCAGCCTGAACATGTGGGGTCAAGCTCCAACGGAACCAGGATTTTTAGTTTCAGCTTTCAGCAGTTGCTGAGGCCTTGAAGTTGGATGTGGAAGCTCTTATTCCTCTCTCTGTTACAGCTAAATGTTGGGGTTCTCTAACTTCTGCTAGAATTAAATGTGAGAAAATCTACATTACTGAATTTGCCTTTGCCAAGGGTGTGTTTATGGGATGTTAATGCATTTTAATAGTTAATTAGTAGGAATTAATATATCTATTATTTTGTTCAGCATTTCAATAAAGTTAGTTCTTTTTTCTTTTTATTTTGTCTGTATTTTAACTGCAGCACAAAAATAAAGTGGGTTTTGCTTAACGTTGAATAGTTTGACCAATTGAATTGCATTGGAATCCAACAATCTTACACTTAAAATAAAATAAAGTCAGGGTCTAGGCTATGTTCCTAATATATTTTGAGGTGGTTTGGTCTGACCCATAACAATACTGAACTCATAACACTGCACTCTTGCAGTGCTGTTTACATAAACATAAAGCCAGGAATCTTGCCTTGGTTGTCAGCAGGCTTCAGTCAAGGAGGAATAATCTTCGCTCATGGGTTCCCAGCACTGTAGGTTAAAGTGGTTGTTGACTTGCTCACCGAGCTGGCTTGTTTTTGTTCAGATGTTTTGTCACCATGCTAGGTAACATCATCAGTGGAGCCTCTGATGAAGCAATGTTGTTCTATTCTGCTTGGAATTTATACTGTCTGGTCCGTTATGGTGAGTACTGTCATTTCGGGTTTTGATTTGTATGGGTTTATATATGGGGTCCAATTCTATATGTTTGTTGATTGGAGTATGGGTGGAGAACCATGCCGCTCGGAATTTCTGTGCATGCCTATGTTTGGCTTGGGCTACTATCGTTGCGTTGTCTCAGTTAAACTGATGGCCTTCATTGCCTGAATGTACAGATATTAAGGAGAATTCATTGTGCCATTTTGCTGCTAGCTGATGTTCGTCTATTCTGATGACTTATTTCCTTCCTGTCTGTCCAATGTAATGTTTGTGGCAGTCATTGTATGGTATTTTTGTAAACCACGTTTGTTCTGCATATTGTGGGAATGGGGTCTTTAATCCTTGTAAGTGTTTGTCGTAGAGTGGCTGTGGGCTTGTGGGCCACCATGATTCCGAGTGGTCTTAGGAGTCTTGTTGTCAGTTCTGATATGTTCTGGATGTAGGGCCGTGTGGTCAGCGTGTTAGGTAGTACTGTGTCCTCCTGTTGTTGTCTGTTTTGTAGGCATCTGTGGATGAAGTTGCGGGGATATCCGTTTAAAGCGAGGATATTGTATAAAAGTGTTCTTCCTCTTCCCAGCGTAGTTCTGGAGTGTTGCAGTGTGTCCTGGCCCATTTAAACAGTGTCCTACTGCAGCTTTGTTTGTGGACGCTGGGGTGGTTGCTGTGGAAGTTGAGGATTTGATCTGTATCGGTTGATTTTCTGTATACTGAGGTTTGGAACTCCCCGTTTGTCAATCGTTCTACTTTAACATCCAGAAACAGAAGTTGATTGTTGGTTTCTTCTTCCCTTGTGAATTTACTCCCTGCGAATGTGCTGTTGCTGAGGTGGTGGGTCTCTTCTAATTTGTTGCATTTAATAATGACAAATGTGTCATCCACAGTTTAGGTTAAATGTTGGGGAGGGTGGTGTGTTCTAGTCTTTGCATGACTGCTTCTGCGATGAGTCCTGAGATGGAAGGACAGCATCACCAAGGACAACATAATTAAATTACTAGATCTCTGCCTCACCACACACTTTGTTTTTAATGGTCAAATATACAAACAGATCAACGGTACACCAGTGGGGTCACCCATCTCTTCCCCTTTACTAACTTCTAAGGATAGGCACCCGTGTAGACAAACTGATGACAATATAAAAATCAGACTTTTCTTCAATGTTTATTGCTACTGTTTTTATTCTGTGATGCACATAACCACTTTGTTTACATAACAAACAATTACAAGACATCTGGAATATTTCCTTAAATTGGATTTTCACTTTCCCTAAAATATATTTGATGAACAATTGAGGCTAAAGGGAAAACTTCATTGTGTGTCAATGTAACTCATAATAGTAACATACATTAATCTTTTTTACTAGTATTTGGTTAACCAAGTGATCAGATCACTGGCTGGCATTTACTTGAGTTTCAGACTGCTAGATTTCTTTCCTTTGACAGGTGAATAATGATGAACGCAGGACAACTCGATGATGGTCTGAGTTCATCACACCATGAATGTCTTCTTTATATGCTTGCTATTTCCAGCTCCTCTCCTTCTTTAAGCTGATAATTATGTGGCTGTTGTTCATGGGTAATTGAACAATATTGCTGGCAAGCCATTAAACCATGATGGCACATCATGCAGCGGGGCTCAGAGGCAACTGGCAATTAGGAATAACAACATGGGTGCATTTTTTCCAGTCTCTGGTTTAGTGATGCTAAAATCATCATAACATCACAAGAACTATAAGCAGGAGTAGGCCATTTGGTCAATTGAGCCTGTTCCAGTATTCGAAAGGATCAGGTCTGATCTAATTGTCCCCCCATCTGCACTTTACTGCCTGCCCCCTCTTTTTGCTTTCTCACCTAGCTTTGTGTAGTTGGGAAATTTGGCTACTAGGCAATCCACCCTTCCATCTAAGTCATTCACTTAGATCATAATAGTTGAGGCCCCTAGCACTGATCTCTGTGGCACTCATTACACTTTGCTCAAGCTGAAAATGATCTGTTTATCCTGATCAATGATCAAAATATTTTGACAACTCTTGCTATTTAGAGTTCTCTTCAGCATTATGTATTTTTGAAATGAGCAGAAAAGGATATGTTTCTGTGCATGTAGTGTATCAACTGACTTGAATAGTACTTGCATTCATTGAGGCAAATTTTAGATTTATTGCATTGAGGTGGCAGCCATGCACCGACTAAAACAAGTTATATCTACATGGCCCCTTCAGTGGCATAAAATCTCCCAAGGGGTTTCACAGAAGCGTGATAAAACAAACCTATATAGGGTAAAATAGAATAAATGACCTAAAGCTTAGTTGAAGAGGTAGGGTTTAAGGAATTTTTTTAAAGAAGGAAAGCGAAGTAGAGAGGCAGAGAGGCATAGGGAGACAATTGCAGAGTTTATGACCTAGGCAACAGATAGAGTAGCCACTAGCAGTGAAGACTCAAAATCAGGATGCTCAAGAGGGAAGAATTTAGAGGTAAGGATATATTGTTGAACCTTAGTTTCTCATATTATAGACAGATCATTCAACAACCCAGCCCTTCCACTGATACAACAGCCTATGTTATGAGTTTAAGTTCTGGTGATGGTCAATTGGACAGTTTCAAAATTATAAAGGAATCTTTAGATCCGGCCTGTGATCACTCAGTATTAGATTGACAAAATTAATCAGATCATTCAGAGCCTGGTGGGTACTAGTAACATAGTGAAGCCTTTGTTAAATTTATTTTTTTCCACAAGTACTAGTTTTGTTTTAAGAACTTAGTTTATGTTTGCTGTGCACTATTTCAAACTGATTGATTGATTGATTGCTTTCATTTTGCAGGCATTCTGTCATTTTCAAGTATTGAATATTTCCAGCACAAAATGGTTTCAGGTTTTACAAAGATCAAGTCTCAACGGCCGGAAAAACAGTGAATCTGTGGAAAATGCAATTAACAACTCCAGCAACCTAGACTGTATTGTGAACAGACGTGTTTAGACAGATTCTCATACTTTTAGCATTAAAGAAAAGAGGAAAAATATGAAGTTTTATGAATCCAATTCTCATCAGCCCAAATTCAATGATGGTGATGGCAGTAATGATGCAGACGAGATGCCCGGAATGGCTACATTTTTCAATTCCCTTTTCAAAAGGCATAGAGCGTTCAGTTTCAGGAAAAGACCAACTTCACTGATTGCTTTCAGAGAGGTTTCCAAGCAAAAATCCAGATTGTCCTTCCTAGACAGACTCCGATCACTCAAAAGACTCAAGGCAACAGAATTCTTCAGACTTCGGTTTTCCAGAAACATGAGACACAGAACCTCTAATATTTGGAGTCGGAATAAGGGAGAGATGCCAAACGGCGTTTTGGTGTGTAAACAGGCATTAGATAAAAAAAAGTTTAGACATACATTTGCAGGAGATCTGCAAGACTTTGACACCGCTGGAGATGCAAATCTAATTAGCACTGCTCTGGAGGCTGTCAGCATTGGAGATGCAGAAGCCCATGAGGTTAACAAAAGGTGGAATAACGTACAAACGTGTCTCAAAGGCTCAAATAGAAAAACATTTGACCCAAGTATAAAAAGTTGTTGCAATTCCATAACTGCTTTTGCAGAGGATGCAAGTAATAAATACACGAAAATCCCACAAGAATGTAAACAAAGTAGCAAAATAAATGTTTTAAATTACTTGAAAAAGATGTCACTGAAAAAGAAGGCAAACACGAGCCCCGCTGTTGAGGAAACAGACTACAATGGCCAAAACTCAGACAGGTTAGTTGATCGTGCATCTATTAAGCAGGAATGTGAGCAAAATTATTCAGACAAATCTAGTAGAATAAAAGATAGTAAAAACATGTCAAAAGGTATTGATTTCAGCAAGGTCGTCAAATTAATCAGCCGAGCAAGTAAACAGAGGAACTTTTCGGATGTCTACACACAGTTTGAGGGGACCCCTGAGGCTAGATCCATCAGTCATAAGCATGATCTTCACACAGCTCCTATTATTCCAGAGACTGGAGATGGGAAATGTATCCTGCTGTCACAGTCTTGTCTCACTTCAGATCATGGATTATGTAACCCACTCAGTCAATCCAGATCATCAGAAAACAGACAATTACCTGAAATAATAACGGCTGACATTTCTGTAAGGAGTTGTAACTCAGAACTACCTGACTTCTTCCCTCCCGATTCTTTCTCTCGTGGTGGATCGAAGACCCCTGACAGTGTGGTAAATTGCGGAGCTCCGAATTTGGCTGTCCATTCTGATGAGATTGTTGAGTTCCCAGAAGAATCCACAGATCAAAAAGACGAGACTCAACCAAATGATATAAGTGAAATTGTACGAGGAGATGAATCTCCAAGTCAATGCCATCATGTGATAATACCTTTAACAACAGTGGGAGATTTGGATCAGGTTGGTAATGACTGTTTTATCCTTGTGAATCTGCAAAGCATCTTGGATTTTTAAAAGTTTTAACCTTAAAGGTGTAACATGCAAGATTGGACACACCCAAATTTATTTGAACTGAAGGGCTAAACTCAGAGTGAAATGATATCAATGTCATATTTTGTATGTAGGTCTTATGTTGTTTCTCTCATAGATCAAGTTTAGTAATGGCAGAAAATATCCACAAACAGCCCTGCATTTAGTTTATGGCGATCATTCTCTCTCATTCTATACCTCTATACATGTATATCTTTTACATGTATTTATGGATTTCTCCCACAAATTCTTTGTGTTTTTATTTTTCTCTCACATTTGCTGCTATCCCTCTGCCCGAAGCTCCACCTTTATTGTTCTGTAATTGAAAACCCTGCCATCTCTTGCTATCACTGTAGCAGATGTTTACCCTGTGTCTATCACAGTAACAGAAGGTCACCCTTATCTTTATCACTCTAATAGAAGATCCCTCTAACTCTATCACAGTAAGAGAAGGTCCCTCTATCTCTATCAATGTAACAAAAGACACCCTCTATCTCTATCACTCTAACAGAAGTTCACTCTATCTCTGTCACTGTAAACAGAAGATCCCCCTATCTCTATCAATGTAACTGAAGAACCCCTCTATCTCTATCAGTCTAACAGAAGGTCCCCCCATCTCGATCACTGTAACAGAAGGTCATTCTATCTCTATTAATGTTACAGAAGTGCCCTCTGTCTCTGTAACGTAACAGAAGGTGCCCCTATCTCTATCACTGTAACAGAAGGGCTGCTCCATCTCGATCCGTGTAAGAGAAGGACTCCCTAACTCTTTCACTGCAACCGGAGGTCCTCCTATATCTATCACTGCAACAGAAGATCTCTCTATCTCTATCACTATAACAGAAGGTCTCCCAATGTCTATCACTTTAACAGATGGTCCCTCTACCTCTAACACTTTAGCAGAAAGTCCCTGTATATCTATCCCAGTAACAGAAGGTTCCTCTCTCTCTATCACTGTAACAGAAGATCCCTCTCTGTCTATCACTGTACCAGGAGGTCACCATACGTCTATCATTGCAACAGAAGGTCCCCCATCACTATCTGTGTAACAGAAGATCCTCCTATCTCTACCAATGTAACATAAGGGCCCTCTATCTCTATCCCTGTAACAGAAGGTCGCCCTAATACTATCACTGCAAGAGAAGGTCCCTCTATTTTAATGATTCTAACAGAATATCCCTCTATCTCTATCACTGTAGCAGAAAGTCCCTTTATCACTATCACTGTAACAGAAGGACCCTCTGTCTTTATCACTGCAACAGAAGGTCCACCTATCTCTATCACTGCAACAGAAGGTCCCTATATCTCTATCACTGTAACAGATGGTTCCTATATCTCTATCACTGTAACAGAAGGTCACTCTATCTCTATCACTGTAACAGAGGGACTCTCAATCTCTATCACTGTAGCAGAAGGTTTTTCTCAACCTCTGTTTCGCACTCTCTGTTTCTGCCACTCTGTTCCCCAACCTGTGTTTCTCACCCTCTCTTTTGCCTCCTCTGTTTCTGCTTCTTTGTTTTTCACCTTCTGTTTCTGCCCCTCTGTTTCTCCCTCTCTGTTTCTGCACCTCTGTTTGTGCTCCTTCATTTCGTGCCCTCTGTTTTGAGGCCTGTGTTTATCGCCCTCTGTTTCTGCCCCTCTGTTTCTGTCTCTCTGTTTCTCACACTCTGTTTCTGCCCCTCTGTTTGTGGTCCTCTGTTTCTGCCATAATGTTTCTGCAACTCTGTTTCAAAACCTCTGTTTCTCACCAGCTGTTTCTGCACCTCTGTTTCACACACTCTGTTTCTGCCACTCTGTTTTTCAAACACTGTTTCTCACCCTCTGTTTCGCACCCTCTGATTCTACGTCGCTGTTTCTGACTCTTTGTTTCTGCCCCTCTGTTCCTGCCCCTCCTTTTCTGACCCTCAGTTTCTCCCCCCTGTGTTTCTGCCCGGCTGTTTCTGCCCCTCTGTTTCCACCCTTCTGTTTCGCACCCTGTGTTTTGCATCCTCTGTTTCAGCCCCTCAGTTTCTTTCCCTCTGTTTCTGCCCCTCTCTTTGTTCCCCTCTGTATCTCCCCCTCTGTTTCACACCCTCTGTTTCCCACCCACTGTTTCTCACTCCCTGTTTTTGCCTCTCTGTTTCTGCCCTTCTGTTTCTCACACTCTGTTTCTGCCCTTCCATTTCTCATCTTCTGTTTCTCAAACTCTGTTATGCACATTCAGTTTTGCACCCTCTGTTCCTCCCTCTCTGTTTCACACCAACTGTCTCCCCCGCTCTGTTTCTCACACTCTGTTTCTGCGCCTCTGTTTCTGCCCTTTTATTTTTCACTCTCTGTTTCTACCCCTCTGTTTCGCAACCTCTGTTTCTGCCCCGCTGCTTCGCACCCTCTTTTTCCCACGGCATGTTTCTCACTCCCTGTTTTTGCCCCTCTGCTTTTGCCTCTCTGTTTCTCACACTCTCTTTCTAACCCTCTGTTACGCACACTCGGTTTCACACCCTCTGTTCCTCCCCCTCTGTTTCTCACCATCTGCCTCTCACCTGCTGTTTCTCAACCTCTGTTTCTGCCCCTCTGTTTCTCCCATCTGTTTCTCACACTCTGTTTCTGCCCCTCCGTTTGTGCCCCTCTGTTTCTGCCATAATGTTTCTGGAACTCTGTTTCAAACCCTCTGTTTCTCACCAGCTGTTTCTGCCCCTCTGTTTCACACCCTCTGTTTCTGCCACTCTGTTTTTCAACCGCTGTTTCTCACCCTCTCTTTCGCACCCTCTAATTCTACATCGCCGTTTCTGCGCTCTGTTTCTGCCCCTCTGTTTTGCACCCTGTGTTTCGCATCCTCTGTTTCAACCCCTCTGTTGCTTTCCCTCTGTTTCTGCCCCTCTCTTTGTTCCCCTCTATATCTTCCCCTCTGTTTCACACCCTCTGTTTCTGCCCTGCTACTTCGCACCCTCCGTTTCCAACACTCTGTTTCTCACTCCCTGATTTTGCCCCTCTCTTTCTGCCCTTCTGTTTCTCACACTCTGTTTCTCAACCTCTGTTTGTGCACCTCTATTTCTGTCCTTGTGTTTCACAACCTCTGTTTCTTCCTTGCTACTTCGCACTCTTTGTTTCCCATCTTCTCTTTCTGCCCCTCTGTTTCTCCCCCTCTGTTTCTGCACCTCTGTTTGTGCTCCTTCATTTCATGCCCTCTGTTTTGAGGCCTGCGGTTATCGCCCTCTGTTTCTTCCCCTCTGTTTCTGTTGCTCTGTTTCTTGCCTCTGTTTCTGCCCCTCTGTAACGCACCCTCCATTTCTGCCCCCCTGTTTCTACCCCTCTGTTTTGCACCCTCTGCTTCTGCCT
>NC_063345.1:30476201-30491505 GCF_021869965.1 Rhincodon typus | reverse complement strand
TCACCCTCTGTTACGCACACTCTGTTTCGCACCCTCTGTTCCTCCCCTCCATTTCTCACCATCTGTCTCCCACCCTCTGTTTCTCAACCTCTGTTTTGCAAATTCTGTTTCTGCTCCTCCGTTTCTCCCATCTGTTTCTCACACTCTGTTTCTGCCCCTCTGTTTCTGCCACTTTGTTTCTGCCCCTCTGTTTTTCAACCTCTGTTTCCCACACTCTGTTTATCACCCTTTGTTTCACACCCTGTGTTTCTGCTGTTCTGTTTCGCACCCCCTGTTTCTCACCCTCTGTTTCTGCCCCTCTGTTTCTCACCCTGTGTTTTTCCACTCTGTTTCTCACACTCTGTTTCACCCCCTCTGTTTTTCGCACTCTGTTTCTCACACACTGTTTTGTGCCCCTTTATTTCTGCCCCTCTCTTTCTCAAACTCTGTTTCTCACCCTCTGTTTCTCAACTGCTGTTTCTCACACTCTATTTCTGCACCCCTGTTTCTTACCCACTCTAGCACGTCCTTCTGTTTCTCGCCCTCTATTTCTGCCCTTCTGTTTCGAAGCTTCTGTTTCTGCCACTCTGTTTATCAACCTTTGTTTCCCATGCTCTGTTTTTCACTCTTTGCTTCTCACCCTATGTTTCCACACGTGTGTTTTGCATCCTCTGTTTCTGCCCCTCACTTTGTTCCCCTTTGTATCTGCCCCTCTGTTTCACAACCTCTGTTTCTGCCCCACAGCTTCTCACCCCGTGTTTTTCCCCCTCTGTTTCTGCCCTTCTGTTTTTCACATTCTGTTTCTGCCCCTCCGTATGCCCTCTGTTTCTCAAACTCTGTTTCTTACCCTCTGTTTCAGCACCTCTGTTTGTGCCCCTTGGTTGCTACCCTCTGATTCTGCTCATCTGCTTCAGCCCCTCTATTTCTAACACGCTCTCTCACCCTTTGTTTCACACACTGAGTTTCGCACCCTCTTTTTCTGCCCCTTTGTTTCTCCCGTCTGTTTCTCACCCACTGTTTCGCGCCCTCTGTTTCTCTCCCTCTGTTTCTGCTCCTCTGTTTGTACTCCTCGGTTTCTCCCCCTCTGTTTCTGCACCTCTGTTTCTCACCCTCTGTTTCTGCCATGCTGTTTCTACCCCTCTGTTTTGCACCCTCTGTGTCTGCCACTCTGTTTCTCAACCTTTGTTTCTCACCCTCTCTTATGCGCACTTTGTTTATGCCACTTCGTTTTTCACCCTCTGTTTCTAGCCCTCTTTTTCACACCCTATGTTTTGCACCATCTGTTTCTGCCACTCTTGGTTCTCAACCACTGATTCTCACCCTCTCTTTTGCCCTCTTGGTTTCTGCCCCTCTGTTTCTCGCCCACTGTTGCGCGCCATCATTTTCACGCCCCCTGTTTCTGCCCCTCTGTTTCTCCCCCATTGTTTCTGTCACTCTATTTCTCAACCTCTGTTCCTCACCCTCTGTTTCTCAACTTCTGTTTCTCCCCCTCTGTTTCTGACACTCTGTATCTCACCCACTGTAGCGCGTCGTTCTGTTTCTCGCCCTCTGTTTCTGCTCCTCTGTTTTGAACCCTCTGTTTCTGCCACTCTGTTTTTCAACCTCAGTTTCACACCCTCTGTTTTTCACCCTTCGTTTCTCACCCTCTGTTTCCACCCCTCTGTTTCGCACACTGTGCTTTGCATCCTCTGTTTCTGCCCCTCTGTTTCATTCCCTCTGTTTCTTCCCCTCTCCTTGTTCCACTCGGTATCTCCACCTCTGTTTCATAACCTCTCTTTCTGCCACTTTGTTTCTGCCCCTCTGATTCCCACCCTCTGTTTCACAAACCCCTGTTATTGCCGTTCTGTTTCTCCCACCTGTTCCTCACACTCTGTTTCTGCGCCTCTGTTTCTCACACACTGTTTCGCACCCTCTGTTACTCGCCCTATGTTCCCGCCCGACTGTTTGTACCCCTCGGTTTATCCCTCTCTGTTTCTGCACCTCTGTTTATCAACCACTGTTTCACATGCTGTATTTCTGCCATTCTGTTTCTCACCCTATGTTTCTGCCCCTCTGTTTCTCAACCGCTGTTTATCACACTCTGTTTCTGCCCCTCTGTTTCTCACCCTCTGTTTGTGCCCCTCTGTTTCTCCCGTTTGTTTCTCACACTCTGTTTCTGCTCCTCTGTTTCTCACCCACTGTTTCGCGCCCTCTGTTTCTAGTCCTATGTTCCCGCCCCTCTGTTTATACCCCTCAGTTTCTCCCTCTCTGTTTCTGCACCTCTGTTTCTCAACCTCTGTTTCTCACCCTCTGTGTTGCACCCTCTGTTTCTGTCCCTCTGTTTCTCACCCTCTGTTTCTGCCATGCTGTTTCTACCCCTCCGTTTTGCACCCTCTGTATCTGCCACTCTGTTTCTCAACCTTTGTTTCTCACCCTCTCTTTTGTGGCCTCTGTTTCTGCCCCTCTGTTTTTCACCCTCAGTTTCTACATCTCTTTTTCACACCCTGTTTTTTGCACCATCTGTTTCTGCCACTCTGTTTCTCAACCAATGTTTCTTACCCTCTCTTTTGCCTTCTCGGTTTCTGCCCCTCTGTAACACAACCTGTGTTTCTGCCACCGTTTCTATCCCTCTGTTTCGCACCCTCACCTTCTCTTTTGCGCACTTTGTTTATGCCACTTCGTTTTTCACCCTGTGTTTCTACCCCTCTTTTTCACATCCAATGTTTCGCACCATCTGTTTCTGCCACTCTTGGTTCTCAACCACTGATTCTCACCCTCTCTTTTGCCCTCTTGGTTTCTACCCCTCTGCAACGCATCCTCTGTTTCTGCCCCCTGTTTCTACCCCTCTGTTTTGCACCCTCTGTGTCTGCCACTCTGTTTCTCAACCTTTGTTTCTCACCCTCTCTTATACGCACTTTGTTTATGCCACTTCGTTTTTCACCCTCTGTTTCTACCCCTCCTTTTCACACCCTATGTTTCGCACCATCTGTTTCTGCCACTCTTGGTTCTCAACCATTGATTCTCACCCTCTCTTTTGCCCTCTTGGTTTCTGCCCCTCTGTAATGCATCCTCTGTTTCTGCCCCCCTGTTTCCACCCCTCTGTTTCGCACCCTTTGTTTCTCCCTCACTGTTTCTCACACTCTCTTTCTCACCCTCTGTTACGCACAATCTGTTTCGCACCCTCTGTTCATCCGCCTCTGATTCTCACCATCTGTCTCCCACCCTCTGTTTCTCACCTTCTGTTTTGCAAATTCTGTTTCTGCCCCTCTGTTTCTCATACTCTGTTTCTGCCACCTTGTTTCTCGCCCACTGTTGCGCGCCATCATTTTCATGCCCTCTGTTTCTGCCCCTCTGTTTCTCCCCCTTTGTTTCTGTCAATCTGTTTCTCAACCTCTGTTCCTCACCCTCATTTTCTCAAATTCTGTTTCTCCCCCTCTGTTTCTGACCCTCTGTATCTCACCCACTGTAGCGCGTCCTTCTGTTTCTCGCCCTCTGTTTCTGCCCCTCTGTTTTAAACACTCTGTTTCTGCCACTCTGTTTTTCAACGTCAGTTTTACACCCTCTGTTTTTCACCCTTCGTTTCTCACCCTCTGTTTCCACCCCTCTGTTTCACACACTGTGTTTTGCATCTTCTCTTTCTGCCCCTCTGTTTCATTCCCTCTGTTTCTACTCCTCTCTTTGTTCCACTTGGTATCTCCACCTCTGTTTCACAACCTCTCTTTCTGCCCCCTGCTTCGCACTCTCTGATTCCCACCCTCTGTTTCACAAACCCCTGTTAATGCTGCTCTGTTTCTCCCATCTGTTTCTGCACCTCTGTTTCTCAACCTCTGTTTCTCACCCTTTGTTTCGCACCCTCTGTTTCTGCACCTCTGTTTCTCACCCTCTGTTTTTGCCACGCTGTTTCTACCCCTCTGTTTTGCACCCTCTGTATCTGCCACTCTATTTCTCCACCTTTGTTTCTCACCCTCTCTTTTGGGGCCTCTGTTTCTGCCACTTTGTTTTTCACCCCCTGTTTCTACCTCTGTGTTTCGCACCCTCTGCTTCTGCCTATCTGTTTCTCACACTCACTTTCTCCCCCTCTTTTACGCACACTCTGTTCCTCCCCCTCTGTTCCTCCCCCTCTGTTTCTCACCATCTGTCTCCCACCCTCTGTTTCTCAACCTCTGTTTCTGCCACTCTGTATCTGCCCCTCTGTTTCTCACACTCTGTTTCTGCCCCTCAGATTCTCACCCTCTGTTACGTGCCCTCTGTTTCTCGCCCCTCTGTTTGTGTCCCTCGATTTCTGCCCCTCTCTTTCTGCACCTCCGTTTCAGCCCCTCTGTTTCTCACACTCTGTTTCTCAACCTCTGTTTGTGTTTTGAATCCATTCGTTCTCACCCTCTGTTTCACATGCTCTGTTTCTGCCACTGTGTTTCTCACTCTCTATTTCGCAGCTTCTGTTTCTACCTCTCTGTTTCTTACTCTCTGTTTCTCCCCATCTGTTTCTGTTCCTCCTTTTCTGGCAATCTGTTTCTCACCCTGTGTTTCTATCCGGCTGTTTCTGCCCCTCTGTTTCCACCCCTCTGTTTCACATCCTCTGTTTCATATCATCTGTATCTGCCCCTCTGTCTTTTCCCTCAGTTTCTGCCCCTCTTTGTGTGCTGATCTGTTTATGCCCCTCTGTTTCAAATCCTTTGTTTCTGCCCTGCTGTTTCGCAACCTCTGTTTCTCAACTTCTGTTTCTCACCCTCTGTGTCTGTCCCTCTGTTTCGAACCCTCTATTTCTGCAACTCTGTTTTTCCACCTCTGTTTCCCACAGTCTGTTTATCAACCTCTGTTTCACACCCTGTGTTTCTGCCACTCTGTTTCTTGTCCTATGTTTCTGCTGCTCTGATTCGCACCGTCTGTTTCTCACCCTCTGTTTCTCATCCTCTGTTTCTGCCCCTCTGTTTCTGTCACTCTGTTTCTCACACTCTGTTCCTCCCCCTCTGTTTCTCACAGTCTGTTTCTGCCCCTCTGTTCCTGCCCCTTTGTTTCTGCCCCTCTGTTTCTCAACCTCTGTTTCTCACCCTCTGTTTCTCAACTTCGGGTTCTCGCACTCTGTTTCTCACATTCTGTCTCTGTCACTCTGTTTCTCACACTCTGTTCTTCCCCCTCTGTTTCTCACAGTCTGTTTCTGCCCCTCTGTTCCTGCCACTTTGTTTCTGCCCCTCTGTTTCTCAACCTCTGTTTCTCAACTTCTGTTTCTCACACTCTTTCTTTCCGTCTGTTTCTCACCCACTCTAGCACGTCCTTCTGTTTCTCGCCCTCTGTTTCTGCCCCTCTGTTTCGAATCCTCTGTTTCTGCCACTCTGTTTTTTAGCCTTTGTTTCCAACCTTCTGTTTTGCACGCTGTGTTTTGCATCCTTTGTTTCTGCCCCTCTGTTTCTTTCCCTCTGTTTCTACCCCTCTCTTTGTTCCACCCTGTATCCCACCCTTTGTTTCCCACCCTCTGTTTCTCAACCACTGTTTTTGCCCCTCTGTTTCTGCCCTTCTGTTTCTCGCCCTCTGTTTCTCAAACTCTGTTTCTCACCCTATGGTTCAGCCCCTCTGTTTGTGCCCCTCGGTTCCTGCCCTTTGTTTCTGAAACTCTGCTTCAGCCCCTCTGTTTCTAACGCTCACTTTCTCACCCTCTGTTTTGCAGACTCATTTTCGCACCTTCTGTCCCTCCCCCTCTGTTTCACACTCTCTGTTTCATATCATCTGTTTCTGCCCCTCTGTCTTTTCCCTCAGTTTCTGCACTTCTCGTTGTGCCAACCTGTTTATGCCCCTCTGTTTCAAATCCTCTGTTTCTGCCCTACTGTTTCACAACCTCTGTTTCTCAACTTCTGTTTCTCACCCTCTGTTTCTGCCCCTCTGTTTCGAACCCTCTGTTTCTGAAACTCTGTTTATCAACCTCTGTTTCACACCCAGTGTTTCTGCCACTCTGTTTCTCACCCCATGTTTCTGTTGCTTTGTTTTGCACCCTTTGTTTCTCACACTCTGTTCCTCCCCCTCTGTTTCTCACAGTCTGTTTCTGCTCCTCTATTTCTCATCCTCTGTTTCTCACCCTCTGTTTCTCAACTTCAGTTTCTCACACTCTGTTTCTGCTCCTCTGTTTCTCACCCCCTCTAGCACTTCCTTCTGTTTCTCGCCCTCTGTTTCTGCCCCTCTGTTTCGAACCCTCTGTTTCTGCCATTCTGTTTTTTAGCCTTTGTTTCCACCCTGTGTTTCACACCGTGTTTCGCATCCTTTGTTTCTGCCCTTCTGTTTCTTTCCCTCTGTTTCTACCTCTCCCTTTGTTCCACTCTGTATCTCACCTTCTGTTTCCCACCCTCTGTTTCTCAACCCCTGTTTTTGCCCCTCTGTTTCTGCCCTTCTGTTTCTCGCACACTGTTTCTGCCCCTCCATTTCTGACCCTCTATTTCTCAAACTCTGTTTCTCAACCTCTGTTTTGCACACTCAGTTTCGCACCATCTTTCCTCCCCCTCTGTTTCATACCATCTATCTCCCACCGTCTATTTTGCACCCTCTGTTTCTGCCACTCTGTTTCTCCCGTCTGTTTCCCACCCTCTGTTTCTGCGTCTCTGTTTCTCCCATCTGTTTCTCACCCTCTGTTTCAGCCCCTCTGTTTCTAATGCTCTCTTTCTCACCCTCTGTTTTGCATACTCAGTTTCGCACCCTCTATTCCTCTCCCTATGTTTCACACCATCTGTCTCCCACCCGTTGTTTCTCAACCTCTGTTGTGCAAATTCTGTTTCTGCCCCTCTGTTTCTCTCATCTGTTTCTCACACTCTGTTTCTGCCCCTTGGATTCTCACCCTCTGTTATGTGCCCTCTGTTTCTCACCCTCTGTTCCTGCCCCTCTGTTTGTGCCGCTTGGTTTCTGCCCCTCTCTTTCTGCACCTCTGTTTCAGCCCCTCTGTTTCTCAACCTCTGTTTGTGCACCTCTGTTTCTGCCCTTGTGTTTCACAACCTCTGTTTCTTCCTCGCTGCTTTGCACCCTCTGTTTCTCACCTACTGTTTCTGCCCCTCTGTTTCGAATCCATTCATTCTCACCCTCTGTTTCACACCCTCTGTTTCTGCCACTGTGTTTCTCACTCTCTATTTCGCAGCCTCTGTTTCTACCCCTCTGTTTCTTACTCTCTGTTTCTCCCCATCTGTTTCCGTTCCTCCCTTTCTGGCAATCTGTTTCTCACCCTGTGTTTCTATCCAGCTGTTTCTGCCCCTCTGTTTCCGCCCCTCTGTTTCACATCCTGTGTTTCATATCATCTGTATCTGCTCCTCTGTCTTTTCCCTCAGTTTCTGCCCCTCTCTGTGTGCTGATCTATTTATGCCCCTCTGTTTCTCACCCTCTGTTTCTGCCCCTCTGTTTCGAAACCTCTGTTTTTGCAACTCTGTTTTTCCACCTCTGTTTCCCACTGTCTGTTTATCAACCTCTGTTTCACACCCTGTGTTTCTGCCACTCTGTTTCTCACCCTATGTTTCTGCTGCTCTGTTTCACACCGTCTGTTTCTCACCCTCTGTTTCTGCCGTTCTGTATCATACAATTTTTTGCTCACCCTCTATTTCTGCCCCTGTGTTTCTTGAGCTCTTTTTCTGCTGCTCTGTTTTGCACCCTCTGTTTCTCACCCTCTTTTTCTCCGCATCTGTTTCTGAGCCTTTGTTTCTCACTCTGTGTTTCTCACCTTCTGTTTCTGCCTCTCTGTTTAACACCCATGTTGCGCGCCCTCTTTCTCTCGCCCTCTCTTTCTGGCCCTCTGTTTCTACCAATCTGTTTTTCAACCTTTGTTTCCCGCACTCTGTTTCTCACCCACTGTTTCTAACACTGTTTCTGCCCATCTGCTTCTCACCCTCTATTTCTGCTGACCTGTTTCTCACTCTCTGTTTCTCCCCCTCTGTTTCTCACACTCTGTTTCTGCCACTCTGTTTCTTGCCCACTGTTGCACGCCCTCTTTCTCTCATCCTCTGTTTCTGACCCGCTGTTTCGCAAACTCTGTTTTTGAACTTCTGTTTCTCACCCACTGTTTCCGACCCTCTGTTTCTCACCCACTGTTGCGTGCCCTCTGGTGCTCACCCTGTTTCTGCCCCTCTGTTTCAAACCCTCTGCTTCTGCCACTCTGTTTTTCAACCTCTGGTTCCCACACACTTTTTCTCACCCTGTGTTTCTGCCCCTCTGTTTCTCGCCCTCTGTTTCTGCTGCTCTGTTTCACACCCTCTGTTTCTCAGCCTGTTTCTCAGCCTCTGTTTCTCACCTTCTGTTTCTCACACTCTTTTTCTGCCCATCTGTTTCTCGCCCTATATTTCTGCTGATCTGTTTCTCACTCTCTGTTTCTCCCACTCTCTTTCTTACACTCTGTTTCTGCCCATCTGTTACTTGCCCACTGTTGTGCGCCATCTTTTACTCACCCTCTGTTTCTGCCCCTCTGTTTCTGCCACTTTGTTTCTGCCACTCTGTTTCTCAACCTCTGTTTCTCACCTGCTGTTTCAAAACTTCTGTTTCTCAATCTCTGTTTCTGTCCCCCTCTTTCTCACCCACTGTTGTGCGCCCTCTGTTTCTTGCCCTCTGTATCTGCCCCTCTGTTTCAAAACCTCTATTTCTTCCACTCTGTTTTTCAAACTTTGTTTCCCCCGCTCTGGGTTTCACCCTCTGTTTCTCACTCTCTTTTTCTGCCCCTCTCTTTCTTGCTCTCTGTTTCTGCCCTCTGTTTCTGCCCGTCAGTTTCTCACCCTCCGTTCCTGTGTTTTGCATCCATTCATTCACACCATCTGTTTGACATCGTCTGTTTCTGCCCCTCTGTTTCTCACCCTCTCTTTCACACCCTCTGTTTCTACCCCTCTGTTTCTGACTCTCTGTTTCTGCTCAACTGTTTCTGTCCCTCCTTTTCCGAACCTCTGTGTCTCCCCCTGTGTTTCTGCCTGGCTGTTTCGGCCCCTCTCTTTCCACCCCTCTGTTTCACACCCTCTGTTTCGCATCCTCTTTTTTCACCCCTCTGTTTCTTTCCCTCTGTTTCTGCCCTCTCTTCGTGCCCCTCTGTTTCTGCCCCTCTGTTCCAGTTCTCTTTTTCTGCCCCACTGTTTCGCAGCCTCTGTTTATCAAGTTCTGTTTCTCACCCTCTGTTTCTGCACCTCTGTTTCTCACCCAGTGTTGCGCGCCCTTTGGTTCTCGCCCTCTGTTTCTGCTCCTCTGTTTCTCGCCCTCTGCTTCTGCCGCTCTGTTTCTCACCCTCTGTTTCTCACCGTGTGTTGCACCCTCTGTTTCCGCCCCTCTCTTTTGCACCTTATGTTTCTCACCCTCTTTTTCTCAGCCTCTATTTCTCACCCTCTGTTTCCCTGCCTCTGTTTCTCACCCTCTGTTTCTCACCCCCTGTTTCCCACACTTTGTTTCCCACCCTCTATTTCTCCCCCTCTGTTTCTCACCCTCTGTTTCTGCCGCTCTGTTTCACACCCTTTTTTTCTCACTCTCTGTTTCTCCCCCTGTTTCTCACACTCTGTTTCTGCCATTCTGTTTAATGCCCACTGTTGCACGCCCTCTTTCTCTCGCCCTCTCTTTCTGCCCCTCTGTTTCGGCCGCTCTGTTTTTCAACCTCTGTTTCCCACACTCTATTTCTTGCCGACTGTTTATCACCTTCTGTCTACCTGTTTGTTGCACTCTATTTCTGCTGATCTGTTTCTCACTCTCTGTTTCTCGCCCACTGTTGTGCGCCCTCTTTCTCTCACCCTCTGTTTCTGACCAACTGTTTTGCAACCTCTGTTTATTTACTTCTGTTTCTCAACCACTGTTTCTGCCCCTCTGTTTCTCACCCACTGTTGCGTGCCCTCTGATTCTTACCCTCTGTTTCTGGCACTCTGTTTCTGCTCCTCTGTTTCTTGCCCTCTGTTTCTGCTGCTCTGTTTCGCACCCTCTGTTTCTCTCACTCGGTTTCTCACTCTCTGTTTCTCCCACCCTCGATCTCACCCTCTGTTTCTCACCCTCTGTTTCTGCCCCTCTGTTTCTTGCCCTCTGTTTCTGCTGTTCTATTTCGCACCCTCTGTTTCTCACACTCGGTTTCTCACTCTCTGTTTCTCCCACTCTCTATCTCACACTCTGTTTCTGCGCCTCTGTTTCTCGCCCACTGTTGTGAGCTCTCTTTTACTCGCCCTCTGTTTCTGCCTGTCTGTTTCTGCAACTCGGTTTTTCAACCTCTGTTTCCCACACTCTGTTTTGCACCCACTGTTTATCACCCTCTGTTTCTGCCCGTCTGTTTGTCGCCCTATACTTGTCCAATCTGTTTCTCATTCTCTGTTTCTCCCACTCTCTTTCTCACACTCTGTTTCTGCCCATCTGTTACTTGCCCACTGTTACGCACCATCTTTTGCTTACCCTCTGTTTCTGCCCCTTTGTTTCTGCCACTCTGTTTCTCATCATCTGTTTCTCACCTGCTGTTCCAAAACTTCTGTTTCTCACCCTCTGTTTCTGCCCCTTTCTTTCTCATGCACAGTTGCACGCCCTCTGTTTCTCGCCCTCTGTTTCTGCCCCTCTGTTTCGAAACCTCTATTTCTGCCACTCTGTTTTTGAATCTCTGTTTCTCACCCTCTGTTTCTCACTCTCTTTTTCTGCTCCTCTCTTTCTTTCCCTCTGTTTCTGCCCCTCTGTTTCTCACCCTCTGTTTCGCATCCATTCGTTCGCACCATCTGTTTGACATCGCCTGTTTCTGCCACTCTGTTTCTCACCCTCTCTTTCGCACCCTCTGTTTCTACCCCTATGTTTCTGACTCTCTGTTTCTACTCATCTGTTTCTGTCCCTCCTTTTCTGACCCTCTGTTTCTCCCCCTGTGTTTCTGCCTGGCTGTTTCGGCCCCTTTGTTTCCACCCCTCTATTTCACACCCTCTGTTTCGCATCCTCTTTCTTCACCCCTCTGTTTCTTTCCCTCTGTTTCTGCCCCTTTCTTTGTGCCCCTCTGTTTCTGCCCCTCTATTCCAAACTCCCTTTTTCTGCCCTGCTGTTTTGCAACCTCTGTTTATCAAATTCTGTTTCTCACCCTCTGTTACTGCGCTTCTGTTTCTCACCCAGTGTTGCGTGCCCTTTGGTTCTCGCCCTCTGTTTCTGCTCCTCTGTTTCGAACCCTCTGTTTCTGACAGTCTGTTTTTCAAACTCGGTTTCCCACACTCTGTTTCTCACCCTTTGTTTCTCACCCTCTGTGTTGCTCCCTCTGTTTCTGCCTCTCTCTTTTGCACCCACTGTTTCTACCCCTCTGTTTCTTATTCTCTGATTCTGCCCCACTGTTTCTGACCCTCTCTTTCCACGCCTTTTTCGTATCCTTCATTTCTGCCCGTTTTTTTCTTTCCATCTGTTTCTGCTCCTCTCTTTGTGCTGCTCTGTTTCTGCCCCTCTGTTTCACACTCTCTGTTTCTGCCCCGCTGTTTCGCACCCTCTGATTCTTAACCTCTATTTCTCACCCTCTGTTTCTCACCCACTGTTGTGCACCCTTTGTTTCTCGCCTGCTATTTCTGCCCCTCTGTTGGAAACCTGCAGTTTCTACTCCACTGTTTTGCACCCTCTCTTTCTGCCACTCTGTTTCTTCCCCTTTGTTTTTCACCCTCTGTGTCTACACCTCTGTTTCTCACTCTATGTTTCGCACCATCTGTTTATGCCACTCTGTTTCTCAGCCACTGTTTCTCACCCTCTCTTTTGCCCTCTTGGTTTCGGCCTCTCTGTAATGCATCCTCCGTTTCTGCCCCCCTGTTCCTACCCCTGTTTTGCACCCTCTGTTTCAGACCCTCTGCTTCTGCCTCTCTGTTTATCCCACTCTTTTTCTCACCCTCTGTTACGCACACTCTGTTTTGCACCCTCTGTTCTTCCCCTCTGTTTCTCACCATCTGTCTCCCACCCGCTGTTTCTCAGCCTCTGTTTTGCAAATTCTATTTCTGCCCCTTTGTTTCTCCTGTCTGTTTCACACCCTCTGTTTCGCATCCTCTGTTTCTGCCCCTCTGTTTTTTTCCCTCAGTTTCTGCCCCTCTCTTTGTTCCCCTTTGTTTCTGCCCCTCTGCTTCAAACCCTCTGTTTCTGCGCTGCTGTTTCGCAACCTCTGCTTCTAAACTTCTGTTTCTCAACCTCTGTTTCTCACCCTCTGTTTTTGCTGCTCTGTTTCACACCCTCTGTTTCTCACTCTCTATTTCTCACACTCTGTTTCTCACCCTCCGTTTCTCACCCTCTGTCTCTCACCCTCTGTTTCTGCCACTCTGTTTTTCAACCTCTGTTTCCCACACTCTGTTTCTCACCCACTGTTTCTCACAGTCTGTTTCTGCTCTCTTTTTTCTGCCCTTTATTTCTGCCAATCTGTTTCTCAATCTCTGTTTCTGCCCCTCTGTTTCTCGCCCACTGTTGAGCGCCATCTTTTTTGCACTCTCTGTTTCTGCCCCTCTAGTTCACCCCCTTTGTTACTGCCACTCTGTTTCTCAACCTTTGATTCTCACCCGCTGTTTGTCAACTTCTGTTTCTCGCCCTCTTTTTCTGCCCCTCTGTTGCTACCCCTTTGTTTCCCACCCTCTGTTTCTCACCTTCTGTTTCTGCCCTCTGTTTCTCTGCCTCTGTTTCGCATCCATTCTTTCGCACCGTCTGTTTGACACCATCTGTTTCTGCCACTCTGTATCTCACCTTCTCTTTTGCACGCTCTGTTTCTACCCCTCTGTTTCTGATTCTCTGTTTCCGCCCATCTGTTTCTGTCCCTCCTCTTCTGAGACTCTGTTTCTCCCCCTGTGTTTCTGCCTGGCTGTTTCAGCCCTCTGTTTCTTTCCCTCTGTTTCTGCCCCTCTCTTTGTGCCCCTCTGTTTCTCCCACTCTGTTTCTCACCTTTTGTTTCTCCCATCTGTTCCTGCACTTCTGTTTCTCACCTTTTGTTTCGCATCCTCTGCTTCTGCCTGTCTGTTTCAGCCCCTTTCTGACTCTCTGTTTCTCTAACTCTGTTACTCACCCTCTGTTTCTCAGCCTCTGTTTTGCACCCTCTGCTTCATACCCTCTGTTTCTTACCCTCTCTTTCTGCTCTTCTGTTTCACACCCTCTTTTTCTGCCCCATGTGTCTCACCCTCTGTTTCTGCACCCGTGTTTCTACTGCTCTGTTTCCAACCCTCTGTTTCTCACACTACGTTTCTGTGACTCTGTTTCTACCTTTCTGTTTCCCACCCTCTGTTTATCATCTCTGTCTCTCACCCTCTGTTTCTCACCCTCTGTTTCAGCCCTTCTGTTTGTGCCCCTCTGTTTCTCCCCCTGTGTTTCTGTCCTTCTGTTTCCACCCTTGTTTCATACCTCTGTGTCACATCCTCTGTTCCGGCCTCTCTGTTTCTTTCCCTCTGTTTCTGCCCCTCTTTTTGTGCCCATCTGTTTCATACCCTCTGTTTCACACTCTCTGTTTCTTTGCCGCTCTTTTGCACTCTCTGTTTCGTATCCTCTCTTTCTCACCCTCTTTTTTTGCCCCTCTGTTTCTGCCCCTTAGTTTCTTCCCTCTGTTTCTGGACCTCTGCTTCATTCCCTCTGTTTCTCACACCCTCCTTGTCATCCTCTGTTTCGCACACTCTGTTTCGAACCTCTGTTCCTCCCCTTCTATTTCACTCCATTTGCCTCCCACCCTCTGTTTCTCACCCTTTGTTTTTCACCCCTGTTTTCTCAACCTCTCTTTCTGCCCTTCTGTTTCTCACCCTCTGTTTCTCAGCTTCTGTTTCGCATACTTTTGTTCGCACCCTCTGTTTCTCATCAGCTGTTACAGCCCCTCCATTTCTCAATCTCTGTTTCTCACCCTCTCTTTCGCACCATTTGTTTCTACCCCTCTGTTTCTGACTCTCTGTTTCTGCACCTCTGTTTCTGCCCCACCTTTTCTGACCCTCTGTTTCTCCCCCTCTGTTTCTGCCCAGCTGTTTCTGACCCTCTGTTTCCAATGCTCTCTTTCTGCCCCTGTTTCTCACCCTCTGTTTCACGCTTTCTGTTCCTGCCCCTCTGATTGTGCCCCTCGGTTTATGCCTGTCTGTTTCTGTACTGCTGTTTCAGCCCCTCTGTTTTTCACACTCTGTTTAACAACCTCTGTTTTTGGCCCTCTATTTCTGCCCTTGTGTTTCACACCGTTTCTTCCTGCTCAGCTGCTTCACACCCTCTGTTTCCCACCTGTTTTTCACCCTCCATTTTCTCAACCTCGGTTTCTGCCCCTCTGTTTCTGCCCCTCTGTTTCACACCCTCCATTCCTCACCCTCTCTTTCCTAACTTCTGTTTCTCACCCTTTGCTTCTGCCCCTCTGTTTCTTGCCCTCTGTTTGTGCCATTCTGTTTGTGCCCCTCTGTTTCTTCCACTTTATTTCTGCAACTCAGTTTCTGCCCTTCTGTTTCTCACCCTCTGTTCCTCACCCTCTCTTTCTCAACCTCTGTTTCTCACCCTCTGTTTCTGCCCCTCTGTTTCTCGCCCTCTGTTTCCGCCACTCTGTTTCATACCTTCTGCTCCACACCCTCTGTTCCTCCCCTCCTCTTCTCACCCACCATTGCGCGCCCTCTGTTTCTCACCTTCTGTTTCTCACCCATTGTTTCTCACCCTCTGTTTCTGACACTCCGTTACACTCTTTGTTCCTGCACCTCTGTTTGTGCTCCTCGGTTTCAGCCCCTCTGTTTCTAACACTCTGTTTACCAACCTTTGTAATTGCTCCTCTATTTCTGCCCTTGTGTTTCACACTGTATTTTCCTGCCCAGATGCTTTGCACCCTTTCTTTCCCACCTTCTGTTTTTCACACTCTGTTTCTCAAGCTCTGTTTCTGCCCCTCTTTTTCTCACCCTCTGTTTCTGCCATTCTGTTTCACACCCTCTGTTCCTCACCCTCTCTTTCTCACCCTCTGTTTCTCGCCCTCTGTTTCTGCCCCTCTGTTTTGCACCGTCTGTTCCTCACCCTCCTTTTCTCAACCTTTGTTTCTCACCATTGGTTCCACCCCCCTCTTTGTGCTCCTCTGTTTCTGCCCCTCTATTTTAAACCCTCTGTTTCTTCCCTGCTCATTCCCACCCTCTGTTTCCCACCCTCTGTTTCCCACCCTCTGTTTCACACCCTCTGTTTCACACCCTCTGTTTCTGCCCCTCTGTTTCATACCCTCTTTCTTAACCTGTGTTTCTCATGCTCTGTTTTAGCCCCTCTTTTTGTGCCCCTTGGTTTGTCCCCTCTGTTTCTGCACCACTATTTCTCACCCTCTATTTCTGCCCCACCGTTTCGCCCCATTTGTTTTGCACCCTCTGCTTCTGCCTCTCTGTTTCTGCCCTTCTGTTTCACACCCTCTGTTTCTCAACCTCTATTTCTCACGCTCTGTTTCAGCCCCTCTTTTTGTGCCCCTCGGTTTCTGCCCTCTGTT
>NC_063345.1:30436098-30466201 GCF_021869965.1 Rhincodon typus | reverse complement strand
TTCTCACCCGCTATTTCTCGCCTTCTGTTTGTGCCCCTCTGTTCCGCACACTCTGTTTCTCATGCTCGGTTTCTTACCATCTGTTTCTCACCCTCTGTTTCTGCCCCTCTGTTTCACACCCTCTGCTCCTTCCCGCATGTTTCTACCTCTCTGTTTCCCACCCTCTGATTCTGCCCCGCTGTTTCTACCCCTCTGTTTTGCACCCTCAGATCGCACGTTCTGTATCGCACCCTCTGTTTCTCAGCCTTTGTTTCTCTTGCTCTGTTTCTCCCATTCTGTTTCTAACCCTGTGTTTCTCACCCTCTGTTTCTGCCCCTCTGTTTCTCGCCCTCTGTTTCCGCCACTCTGTTTCATACCCTCTGTTCCTCCCTCTCTGTTTCTCCCCCTACTCTTCTCACCCATCGTTGCACGCCCTCTGTTTCTCACCTTTTGTGTCTCACCCACTGTTTCTCACCCTCTGTTCCTGACACTCCATTTCAAAACCTCTTTTTTCTCATGCTCTCTTTCGCACCCTTTGTTTTGCACCCTCTGTTTCACATCATCTGTTCCTGCCCCTCTGTTTCTTTCCCTCTGTTTCTGCCCTTCTCTTTGTGCTCCCGTTTCTGCCCCTCTGTTTCAAACCCTCTGTGACTTCCCCGCTCTTTCACACCCTCTGTTTCCCACTCTCTGTTTCACACCCTCTGTTTTTGCCCCTCTGTTTCTGCCCCTCTGATTCTCACACTTTGTTTCTGCCCCTCTGTTTCACACCCTCTGTTTCTCAACCTCTGTTTCTCATGCTCTGTTCCAGCCCCTCTTTTTGTGCCCCTCAGTTTCTCCCCTCTGTTTCTGCACCTCTGTTTCTACACTCTGTTTCGTACCCTTGGCTTCTGCCTCTCTGTTTCAGACTCTCTGTTTCTGATCCTCTGTTTCTCCCCCTTTGCTTCTGATCCTTTGTTTCTGCCCCATTGTTTCTGCCGCTATGTTTCATGACCTCTGTTTCACGCCCTCAGTTTCTTGCCCTCACTTTCTCCCCCTCTGTTTGTGCTTCTCAGTTTCTGCCCTCCTGTTTCACAAACTCTGTTTCTGCCCCATTGCTTCGCACACTCTGTTTCCCAACCTCTGTTTGTCACCCTCTGTTTCTCATCCTCTGATTCTCACACTCCGTTTCAGCTCCTCCATTTCTCACCCTCTGTTTCTCACACTCTGTTTCTGCCCCTTTGTTTCTCACCCACCGATGTGCACCCTCTGTTTCTCAGCCTCTGTTTGTGCCCCTCGGTTTCTGCCCCTCTGTTTCCTACACTGTCTTTTACACCCTCTGGTTCTCTCCCTCTGTTTCTTGCCTCTGTTTCTTGCATTCTGTTTCGCACCATCTCTTTCTCACACTCTGTTTCTCACACTCTGTTTTGCATCATCTGTTTCTGCTCCTCTGTTTCTCCCACTCTGTTTCTGCACCTCTGTTTCTCACCCACTGTTTCTCACCCTCTTTTCATGCCCCTCTGTTTCACATCCTCTGTTTCTTCCCCCGTGTTTCTACCCCTTTGTTTCCCACCCTTTGTTTCACACCCTCTGATTCTGCCTGTCTGTTTCTCACCCTCTGTTTCTGCACCCCTGTTTCTACCCCTCGGTTTTGCACCCCCTGATCATACCCTCTGTTTCTCACCCTCTGTTTCTGCCCCTTTGTTTCTTGCCCTCTGTTTCTGCTGCTCTGTTTCGTACCCTCTGTTTTTCACCCTCTGTTTCTTCCCCTCTGTCTTAGCCTAACTGTTTCTAGCCCCCCCACCCCCCGTTTCTATACCTCCATTTCGCACACTCTGTTTCACACCCTCAGCATCTGCCTCTCTGTTTCAGCCTCTCTGTTTCTCCCCATTAGTTTGTGCTCCTCTGTTTCTGCCCTCCTGTTTCACACTCTCTGTTTCTGCCCTGCAGCTTCATAGGGTGAGAAACACAGGGCTCCAAATCAAGGGCCCAAAATGAAGGTGCAGGAAGAGAGTGGGGAAACAGAGGGGCAGAAACAGATGGTGCAAAACATACTGGCAGAATCAGAGTGCGAAAAATAGAAGGAGTGAAACAGAGGGTGAGAAAGAGTGTGAGAAACAGAGGTGCAGAAACCAAGGGGCACAAACAGAGGGGCGGAGAGACAAAGGCTGCAAAACAGAGGGTGATAAGCAGAGGATCAGAAACAGAGGTTGAAAAACAGAGCTGCAGAAACAGAGTGTTCAAAACAGAGGGTTTGCAGCAAAGGGTGAGAAACATCGGGTGACATTAATGGGTGAGATACAGAGACAGGGAAAAACGGAGGGTACAAAAGAGATCATGAGAAACAGAGGGTGCGAAACCGACAGGCAGAAACAAAGGGTGAGAAACAGATGCTGAGAAACAGATGCTGAGAAACAGAGGATGAGAAACAGATGGGGAGAAACAGAGGGTGTGAAACAGAGCGTACAAAACAGAGGGGGGTTAACAGGTGGGCAGAAACAGAGTGTGAGAAATAGAGGGTGAAAAACAGAGGTGAGAAACGGAGGGTGCAAAGCAGCGGGGCAGAAATAGAGGGGTGAAATACAAGGGCACAAACAGAGGTTGAGAAACAGAGTGTGAGAAACAGAGGGGCTGAAACAGAGAGACAGAAACCAAGGGGCACAAACAGAGGGGCGGGAACAGAGGGGGGAGAAACAGAGGGTCAGAAACAGAGTGGAAGAAACAGAGGGGCAGAAACAGAGGGCGTAAAAGCAGGGGGTGAGAAACAGAGGGTGGGAAACAGAGGGTGTGAAACAGAGGGTCACAAAGAGAGGGGCAGAAACAGAGGGAAAGATAAAAACGGATGGAAACAGAGGATGCGAAACAAAGGATGCAAAACAGAGGGGTGGATAGAGAGGGGCAGAAACAGCCAAGCAGAAACACAGGAGGAGAAACAGAGGGTCAGAAAAGGAGGTGCAGAAACAGCAGGGCAGGAACAGAGAGTCAGAAACAGAGGGGTAGAAACAGAGAGTGCGAAAGGGAGGGTGAGAAACAGAGGCTGAAAAACAGAGTGGCAGAAACAGAGGGGCAGAAACAGCTGGTGAGAAACAGGGTACAAAACAGTGGGTGCAAAACAGAGGTTGAGAAACAAAGGGGCAGAAACATAGTGGCAGAAACAGAGGGTCAAAAACAGAGTGGCAGAAACACAGGGCAAGAAACAGATGGGCAGAAACAGAGGTGCAGAAACAGAGGCAGAGAAACAGAGGGGCAGAAACAGAGGGGGAGAAACAGAGTGTGAGAAGCAGAGTGTGAGAAGGAGAGGGTGCAAGACAGAATGGAAGAAACAGAGACAAGAAACAGATGGAGTGAAACAGACGGTGTGAAAGACAGTGTGTGAAACAGAGGAACAGAAACCAAAGGGCACAAACAGAGGGGTGGACACAGAAGGCACACATCAGTGGGTGAGAACCAGAGGGGGAGAAACAAAGGGTGACAAAAAGATGGTGAAAAACACAGTGTGAGAAACAGAGGGCGAGAAACAGAGGGGCAGGGACAAAGGGTGACAAACAGGGTGGGCAACAGAGGGTGCGAAACAGTTGGGCAGAAACACAGGGTGTTAAACAGAGGGGCACAAAGAGAGGGGCAGAAACAGAGGGAAGGAAATATGTGGGCAGAAACAGGGAATGCAAAACAGAGGGTGTGAATCTGAGGAGTGGAAACAGAGGGGCAGAAACAGCTGGGCACAAACAGGTTGAGAAACAGAGTGTGAGAAACAAAGGGGCTGAAACAGAGGTGCAGAAACAGAGGGACAGAAACTGAGGGGCACAAACAGAGGGGCGGGAACAGAGGGTGAGAAACAGATGGGAGAAACAGAGGGACTGAAACAGAGGGTGCAAAACAGAGGGTTAGAAACAGAGGGTGGGAGACAGATGGTGCAAAACAGAGGGGGAGGAATAGAGGGTGCAAAACAGAGTGTGCGAAACAGAGGTTGAGAAATAGAGTGTGACAAACAGAGGGGCTGAAGCAGAGGTGCAGAAACAGGGGGGAGAAACTGAGGGGCCCAAACAAAGGGGCTGAAACAGAGGGTGTGAAACAGAGGGGCTGAAGCAGAGGTGCAGAAACAGAGGGACAGAAACAGAACACGTAAACACAGGGGGTGAGAAACAGAGGGTGGGAAACACAAGGTGTGAAACAGTGGGGAAGACATGCAGAGTGTGAAACAGAGGGGCAGAAACAGAGGGGCACAAAGAGAGAGGCAGAAAAAGAGGTAAAGAAAAAATGGGCAGAAATGGAGGATGTGAAACAAAGGGTGCGAAACAGATGGGTGGATAGAGAGGGGCAGAAACACAGGGAAAAAACACAGGGGCAGAAACAGAGGACAGTAAACAGAGGGTGCAAAACAGAGGGGTGGAAACATAGGGGCAGGCACAGCCATGTAGAAACACAGGGGGAGAACCAATGGATCAGAAATAGAGGGGCAGAAGCAGAGAGTCAGAAACAGAGGGGTAGAAACAGAGGGTGCGAAAGAGAGGTTGAGAAACAAAGTGGCAGAAACAGAGGGTGTGCAACAGAGGGGCGGAAGCAGCTGGTGAGAAAGAGAGGGTGCGAACGAATGGATGCAAGACAAAGTCTGAGAAACAGAGGGTGAGAAGCAAAGGGGCAAAAACACAGTTGCAGAAATACAGTGGCAGAAACAGAGGGGCATAAACAGAGGGCAAGAAACAGAAGGGCAGAAACACAGGGTGAAAAACAAAGGTTGAAAAACAGAGGGAGAGGAACACAGGGTGTGAAACAGAGGGGCAGAAACAGAGGGCAAGAAACAGAGGGGCAGAAATAGAGGGTGAGAAACAGATGGTGAAAAACAGAGGGTGGGAAACAGAGGGTGCGAAACAGTGGGGCAGAAACACGGGGTGTGAAACACAGGGCAGAAACAGAGGGGCACAAACAGAGGTTGAGAAACAGAGTGTGAGAAACAGGTGCTGAAACAGAGGAACAGAAAGCAAGGGGCACAAACAGAGGTGCGGGATCAGAGGGTGAGAAACAGAGGGTGCCAAACAGAAGGTTAGATACAAAGGGGCAGAACCAGACTGTGCAAAACAGACTGGAGAAACAGAGGGGCAGAAACAGAGTTGCAGAAACATAGTGGCAGAAACAGAGGGTCACAAACAGAGCTACAGAAACAGAGGGTAAAAAACAGAGGTGCAGAAACAGAGGGGGAGAAACAGACAGTGTGAAACAGTGGCAAGAAACAGAGTTTCAGAAACAGAGGCAAGAAACAGAGGGGTGGAAACAGAGGGTGAGAAACAGAGGGCGCACATCAGTGGTTGAGAAACAGATGGGCAAGAAACAGAGGGGCAGAAACACAGGGTGAGAAACAGGGTAGGAAACAGAGGGTGTGAAACAGTGGGGCAGAAACACAAGGTGTTAAACAGAAGGGCACAAACAAAGGGGCAGAAACAGAGGGAAAGAAATAAATGGGCAGAAACAGAGGATGCGAGACAGAGGGTGTGAAACTGAGGAGTGGAAACAGAGGGGCAGGAACAGCCGGGCAGAAACACAGTGTGAGAAACAGAGGGCGAGAAACAGAGGGACAGAAACAAAGGGTGAGAAACAAAGGGTGAAAAACAGAGGTGAGAAACAGAGAGTGCGAAGCAGTGGGGCAGAAATAGAGGGGTGAAACACAAGGGCACAAACAGAGGGGCACAAACAGAGTGTGAGAAACAGAGGGGCTGAAACAGAGGTGCAGAAACAGAGGGTCAGAAACCAAGGGGCACAAACAGAGGGGCAGGAACAGTGGGCGAGAAACAAAGGGTCAGAAACAGAGTGTGAGAAACAGACGGTAGAAACAGAGGGACTGAAACAGAGGGTGCAAAA
Organism: Rhincodon typus; assembly: GCF_021869965.1. Lineage (NCBI taxonomy): Eukaryota > Metazoa > Chordata > Chondrichthyes > Orectolobiformes > Rhincodontidae > Rhincodon > Rhincodon typus. The sequence continues at coordinate 30,460,393 of NC_063345.1, read as the reverse complement.
CAGAGGGTGGAAGACAGATGGTGCAAAACAGAGGGGGAGGAATAGAGGTTGCAAAACAGAGGGGTTGAAGCAGAGGTGCAGAAACAGGGGGGAGAAACTGAGGTGCCCAAACAGAGGGGCTGAAACAGAGGGTGTGAAACAGAGGGGGTGAAACAGAGGGGCAGAAACAGAGTGCCAGAAACAGAGGGGCTGAAACAGAAGGTGTAAAAACAAGGGCTGAGAAACAGAGGGTGGGAAACAGGGGGTGTGAAACAGTGGGGCAGAAATGCAGAGTGTGAAACAGAGGGTCACAAAGAGAGGGGCAGAAAAAGAGGTAAAGAAAAAAATGGGCAGAAATGGAGAATGTGAAACAAAGGGTGCGAAACAGATGGGTGGATAGAAACGGGCAGAAACACAGGGAAAAAAACAAAGGGGCAGAAACAGAGGACAGTAAACAGAGGGTGCAAAACAGAGGGGTGGAAACATAGGGGCAGACACAGCCATGTAGAAACACAGGGCGAGATCAGAAACAGAGGGGCAGAAGCAGAGAGTCAGAAACAGAGGGGTAAAAACAGAAGGTGCGAAAGAGAGGTTGAGAAACAAAGTGGCAGAAACAGAGGGTGTGCAACAGAGGGGCAGAAACAGCTGGTGAGAAAGAGAGGGTGCGAACGAATGGATGCAAGACAGAGTCTGAGAAACAGAGGGTGAGAAGCAAAGGGGCAAAAACACAGTTGCAGAAATATAGTGGCAGAAACAGAGGAGCACAAATAGAGGGCAAGAAACAGAAGGGCAGAAACACAGGGTGAAAAACAAAGGTTGAGAAACAGAGGGAGAGGAACACAGGGTGTGAAACAGAGGGGCAGAAATAGAGGGTGGGAAACAGATGGTGAAAAACAGAGGGTGGGAAACAGAGGGTGTGAAACAGCGGGGCAGAAACACAGGGTGTGAAACACAAGGGCAGAAACAGAGGGGCACAAACAGAGGTTGAGAAACAGAGTGGCAGAAACAGATGGTGTGAAACAGAGGGTGTGAAACAGAGGGGTAGAAACAGCGGGGCAGAAATAGAGAGTGCGAAACAGAGGGTGAGAAATAAAGTTTGAGAAACAGAGGTGCAGAAACAGAAGGGAAGAAACTGAGGGGCACAAACAGCAGGGCAGGAACAGAGGGCAAGAAATAGAGGGTGTGAAAGACAGGGTGAGAAACAAAGGGGCAGAAACAGTGTGTGAGAAACAGATGGGAGAAACAGAGGGGCAGAAACAGAGTGTGCAAAACAGAGGGTGAGAAACAGAGGTTGGGAGACAGATGGTGTGAAAAGCAGGTGAGTAACAGAGGGTGCGAAACTGAGTATGCGAAACAGAGAGTGAGAAAGAGAGTGTGAGAAACAGAGGGGAGAAACCGAGGGGCAAAACAGAGGGGCTGAAACAGAGTGTGTGAAACACAGGGCGAGATAGACAGGGGAACAAAGAGAGGGGCAAAAACAGAGGATGTGAAACACAGGGTGTGAAACAGAGGGGTGGAAACAGAGAGGTTGAAACAGCCGGACAGAAACACAGGGGGAGAAACAGAGTGTCAGAAAAGGAGGGGCAGAAACAGAGGGGAAGAAACAGAGGGCAAGAAAAAGAGGGCATGCAACAGTGCGCGAGAAACAGAGGGGCAGAAACATAGAGTGAGAAACAGAGGGCGAGAAACAAAGCGTGAGAAACAGAGCGGCAGAAACAGAGGGTGTGAAACAGAGCAGCAGAAACAGAGGGTGAGAAACAGAGTGTGAGAAACAGGTTGAAAAACAGAGTGGCAGAAACAGAGGGATCGAAACAGAGGGGCAGATACAGAGGGCGGAGAAACAGATGGCGCGCAACAGTGGTGAGAAACAGAGGGGCAGAAACAGAGGGTGAGAAACAGAAGTTGAGAAACAGAGGTTGCGAAATAGCAGGGCAGAAACAAAGGGTTTGAAACAGAGGGGCAGAAACAGAAGGACACAAAGAGAGGGGCAAAAACTGAGGGAAAAAAAACAGAGGGGCAGAAACAGAAGATGCAAAACAGAGGTTATGAAACAGAGGAGTGGAATCAGAGGCGCAAAAACAGCCGGGCAGAAACACCAGGGGAGAAATAGAGGGTCAGAAAAGGAGGGACAGAAACAGATGGGCAGAAACAGAGAGTCAGAAACAGAGAGGTAGAAACAGAGAGGTAGAAACAGAGGGTGCGAAAGACGGGGTGCAAAACAGAGTGGCAGAAACAGAGGGTGCGAACGAGTGGGTGTGAAACAGTGGGTTCGATTTCACCCTCGGGCGACTGTCTGTGTGGAGTTTGCACATTCTCCCCATGTCTGCGTGGGTTTCCTCTGGGTGCTCCGGTTTCCTCCCACATTCCAAAGATGTGCAGGCTAGGTGCATTGGCCATGCTAAATTGCCCATGGTGTTCAGGGATGTATGGATTAGGTGGATGGGTCTGGGTGGGTTGCTCTGTGGATTGGTGTGGACTTTTTGGGCTGAAGGGTCTGTTTCCACACTGCAGGGATTCTATGATTCTAATATAAGAGAATGTCACTCTATTTCTATCATTGTAACAGAAGATCCCTCTATCTCCATCATTGTAATGGAAGGTCCCTGTATCACTATCACTGTAATAGAAGCTTCCGCTATCTCTGTCATTATAACAGAAGATCACCGTATCTCTGTCACTGCAGCAGCAGATACCCCAATTTCTACGACTTGTAATTAAAGGTCCTCTATGAACATACAATCATATAAGTTAGGAACAAGGGTAAGCCATTTGGCTCCACCATTGATCCTGGCTATCTAGTTACTCCACGTTCTCACCAGACTCCAATTGCCTTTTACTTCTTGTTTATCACAAATCTATGTCTGCCTTAAAAATATTCAAAGACTCTGCTTCCACTGCCTGTTGAGGAGTGTTTGCTGGGAGGACAGTTTCAAAGACTCACAACCTTCTGTATTAAAAAGCAATCTCCCAATCTCTGCCTTAAACGGTCAACCTCTTACTTTTAAACAGCATCACACAGTTCTAGATTTTTCCAGGAAACATAAACTCCACATCCACCCTGTCAAGACACTTCAAGGTTTTATAGGTTTTATGGTCTTACTGTTCTGACCACCAGTACATACAAGCCAAGCTTAGCCAACACAACCATTCCAAACTGCCTCACAATCAATCTTTCTTTCTTTTCCTCTTCCTGATGAGCCAATGTTTCTCCTTTGCTTTCTCTCTCTCTCTCTCCTTCCATCTATGAATTATATATATAGTCATTATTTCTTATTTATTTTTTCTGTCTGTCTTCTTGGGCCAGATTTTCAAAAGTGGGAGTTGGGATTTTTCTCAGTTTTGCATGCCTGAGGAATGGCTCCAGAGTTGTAATCTATGATATTGGGAGCAGCTTGACAGCTGAAGTAAGCCTCAGTGTCCCCAGAAAATGTTCGGACACCGGCAGAGAGGTTACTGGCTATAGAGATGGCCTGTTTAAAAGGTCCACCTTGAAACTGTGGCTCTATGTCCCAGCTACAGCAAACAAATAGAAATGACCTGCAGTGGTCACTCCTCACTCTCCATGCTCCGTCCATGCCAGACAACCTATGGGTGCTTAGTACCCTGGGCCATTGTATAAGCAACAAACCCTAAAGTGGCAGGTAGATGCACAAGAAGAAAGTTTTAAAAATGAGATTCATTCGTCGCTTTTCACTGGAAAAGGATTCCTTTCTGCTGCAGTTAATAAAACTGTCAGTCATCCAGGGCCATAAAACCTTCATTACCAGAAACCAAAAGGCACATTCTGTAAACAGACAGGTGAAAGTCAGAGATCAGATAGCCAGACAATCAATGAAGCTAAGGTGAATCTGCCCCAACCTCAGCCCATGGGAAATGTTTGAGGAATACTCCTAGGCAGAGGGGGCATGATAGGCCATTGAGATTGGAGGAGAGGCACTCTTTGGCATGGGAGGGGTGGCACGAGAAGGGCTTACATTTCAATAGGTTCCCTGATGCTGACTGTGGTGCACCACATCTTAATTGTGCCTTAAAAACCTAGGCTTAACTCCATGCAAATTGCCAGGGACTAGGTCTTGCTGATCTCTGCATTGGAACTGGACGGATAGGGAGTACCAGGTGCAGATCCACGCCTGGAACTGCATGAACCCTTGAAAAGCACATCCAAGAATTGGAAAACCTGGAAATGGGGTACGGAATCCTAGAATCAGATCCCAGCTACTATTTTGAATGGGCTCTCGAGTTGACCTGGGTAAATAAAAATATGGTCCCATCTGAATGTGTTGCTCTCTGCATTGAGTCATAGAGGACTACAGCACGGAAAAAGGCCCTTTGACCTATCAAGTCTGCACTTTTGAGTCATCCAGAACAAGTACCTAACTATTCTAATCCTACCTTTCAGCACTTGGCCCATAGCCTTCTATGTCTTGGTATCAGAAGTGCACATCTAAATACTTCATAAATGTCCTGAAAGTTTCTGCCTCTACCACCTTTAGTGAGTTTCAGATTCCCAGCACCATCTGGGTGAAAAATACTTCGCTTACATCTCCTCTAAACTCCCCAGCCTTACCTTAAATCAATGCTCCTTGGTCATTGATCCCTTCACTAAGAAGCAAAGTTCCTTCCTATATACCGTAACTATGCACCTCTTCCCCCCATAACTTTAACCATCTCCATGTCCCTGCTCAAAGGAAACAACCCCAGTCTGTTCAATCTCTCTTCTTCACTAAAAACTTGCTAGCCCAGGTAACATCCTAACAAATTCCCTCTGCACTCTCTCCAGTCCTATCACATCCTTCCTGTGATGTGGATGCCAAAACAGCACACATTACTCTAGCTGTCTTAGAAGTTCCAGCATAACCTCCCTGCTCTTAAACTCCAAGTCCTTAGCTAATAAAGGCAAGTATCCCATATGACTTCTCAGCCATTTTATCCAGCTGTCCTTAAGGGCCTGATGGACATCTGTACCAATGTCCCTCAAATCCCCAGTGTTCCACAGGGTCCTACCGTTCATCATGTATTCCCTTGCCTTGTTTGCCCTGTCCAAGGGCACCACTTCATACTCAGGAAGTCATTTAAGGAGGGGCCATCAACTTAAAATCTGGCATTAAGAACTTAGAATCTTAGAATAGTTACAACACAGGAGGGCATTGTGTCCATTTTGCCTGTCTGCAAGAGCAAACACCTAGTCCCCTCACCCTGCCACCCCATGCAGCCTCCACTTTGAGAATGGTTGTAGCAGAAAAATTTACACATTTTGAGAGAAAATAGATACATGTTTGAAGGAAGTCAAATACAGGACATTGGGGAGAGAGTAAAGAATTAGTTTAGTTTTTGATTGCTTCAGCAAAGAGCAAGTACAAACATGACAGGCGAAATGACCTTCCTCTTTTCGATTGCACCAATTGTAACCACCTGTATGGCAGAAACCAGATGACTAGGCCGTTATAATGTCTTGGAATTTACCTGCTGCTCCCATCACTTCAATTCTAATCTTAACCTGTCCTTCTGTGAGAAAAAGAGACTTGCTACAACACTGCATGTCACAATCAATACGCAAATCAGGCTCCAAAGACGTTGTTGCAAACTGACTGTCCTTGTAATTGAAGGCCTGCACGGGAAATCAGCTTTGCTCCCCAACTGTTTTTTATATTTAAGTCATTCACCACTCCTTGACCAACAAAAAAGACAAAGAAATGGAGGAGAGTCAATAAAGAGACAGAGAGGGAATAGCCAAATGAAGGGTGTGAAGGGAGAAGAGAACACAAGAACAGAAGACTTAGCAGCAAGAGCTAATAGCAAATCTGATTGTAACCTCAGCTCCACTTTCCTGCTTGCCCACTATGACTCCCTTAAGATGATTACTACAGATTACAGAATTGTTACAGTGAAGAATATTCCATGAAGAACATGACTTAATACAACTCACACCTGAGTCTTTGTTTTGGAAGGAGATTTTATTTTGTCATAAGTCAAAGTTGAAGAGTTTTTAGAGACAAAATGAAAATAATGCTTTGCATGAGGCACAACGGCTTTACAAGAACTTTGTGATATTCCTATTGCACCATCTAGTGGCTATTTATGTTAATTCTAAATTCGTCATTTGCTCCGAAAATAAAACACTATCAGACTGTCTGTCATTCAGGCTTTTGGGTTTAATTTTCAGTGAGTCAATGATTTTGTTAACATGTCAGAGTAAGTTCAGGCATACTGTTTGAATGCATGTGATGATTCTTGTGATGCTTACAGTCTTTTAATCTCGACCATGTTTACAGTCAATGGCAGGTTTACAAGGCTACTCTGTTTTTGAATTTCTTCTGGAATTCCAATGTATGTTGCAGGGGCTAAATTTAGTTGCAATAAGTAGACTATTTCAATGATGGTGAGCCTGTGCCTCTTTGCCTGGCTCTGATCGAACAGCCCATAGCAGAAACTGAATAGCAAATTGTCATGATAGGTCTCCACAGACTTCTCAGCAATCTGCCAAACAGATCAGTTTAGGATATCTAGTCGGTGTGGGTGACTTGGACTGAAGGATCTGCTTCCATGCTGTATAACTCTATGACTCTCTGGGACATTATTGACATGAGGGGTCATCAAATCTCATGTAAACTTCACAAGGGATTATAATACCTCGCTTTTTCCAATCTGACCTTGAAACTCCCTTTTGAGGGCATACCATCATGGAATTCCTAAATGTTTGTCCATGTTCCAGTCAATCACTCTCCAGTCCTGTGTCTACACTCTCCTAATTCATGAAAAATCCCTTTAGTAATTATTCACTAGCATAGCACCAACTTTTACACCAAGAACTATTTTCACGAATCTAGACATGTCCCTGGTTTTTGCCTGAGCTGTAATCTTGCTCAGTTGAATAAGGCAAATACTGCTTAGGTGCTTTTCGGCCCACCCTCTCAGCTATACTGATCTATTAGTGACACTTGGCTTCTTGTGAGTCACCATAACGTCCAGGACTTTTCCTAAGCCCTGATTCTGACACTTAACTACTTGCTGTCGCATGGAACAATTTCTGCCTGAGTTCTAACAGCACAGAGATACTCAACTGCACTTGACTTCTCACTGGATCCCCAGCAACATGGAATCAGTGAAGCTCATTTGCCTCTTAGCCGCAGCTCAGCAGCTCATTCCTGCATAGAGATTCCTTCTTGCTCTCCTAGGACTTCACTGAGCCCCTAGCTACATAGTGCTATTCAACTCCTCTAGGATTTCCCTGAGCATTCTAACTATGCAGAATCCATGTGATTCAATTGCCTTCCCTGCCATTCAGCTAAAAATCAGCACTCCTAACATGGAGTCTTGGAGTCATAGGGATATACAGCATGGAAACAGACCCTTTGGTCCAACTCGTCCAACAGATATCCTATATAAATCTAGTCCCATTTGCCAGCATTTGGCCCATATCCCTCTAAACCCTTCCTATTCATATACCTATCCAGATGCCTTTCAAATATTGTAATCGTACAGGTCTCCACCACTTCCTCCGGCAGCTCATTCCATACATACACCACCCTTCGGCAGTAAAAAGTTGCCCCTTAGGTCCCTTTTATATCTTGCTACTCTCACCTTAAACCTATGCCCTCTAGTTTTGGACTCCCCCACCCCGTGGAAAAGACCTTGTCTATTTAACCTATCCAAGCCCCTCATTATTTTATGAACCTCTATAAGGTCATTCCTCAGCCTCCAGTGCTCCGGGGAAACATGAAGTCATTCTCTGTTTCTTTCTGCACCTAACCTGAACTGCTCCTCAGTGACCCTTGAACTGTCCTGAGTGACCTATTAAAAATTTTGCAATAAGCCCTGTCCAATCACAGGGCAAATTTGAATGTTGCCACCTAGCAACTTTTAGAATAGTCAGTTCCATGAGTACAGCAGTCACAGGTGTAGTACAGGGAGTTCTCCCATAACATAATAGTTGCATTCTTGTGTGACCTCGCGCTATAGAAAATCATGCTATAGGGAATCCGCGATAGAAAGTTGCAATTCCTGTACGGCAGAAAGTTTGCTTCCAAACAGCATCCACTATTCATCAATTGTGTTGCTTCCAATTCATATTAACAAAATACTTGTTATAGCAGAAATACCTGTACAACTAAAAGGATACAATTAGAGGATTCCACACAATAGTGATTGTTGACAAGTAAAACAAGGGGAGACAGTGGGTAATGGTTGTTGGGATCCATTGAGCATTGTGTGAGGGTGGTGATAAAAATGGTGCACTGTAGGCTTTGTAGACGCACTCACTGACTTTCACTGCTGACTTTGACTATGAACTTTTACCAGGTTCTCAGGGCTGTATTTTTAGTATTGACCTTCATCACTATCTGCTCTATTTCTCAGAATCTGGAGAGTTACCTGATCCCTGCCCTTCCCTTTCTGCTTTATGAATTCATTTTATGAATCCACTTTATAAATCAAAACCTCCAGTGCTGCTTTGAAGACCACTTAGGGACTACTTTCTGGCAAGAATGGTGTGCCATTTTTCTACCTTTCCTAGTTCCAAGTCAGTTCTACAAAGAAACCCAGCACCTCCACAAGCCAAAGTGCTTGAGTTATACAGGCTAGCTTGTAATTGTGCTGGACTCTCAAACTTGAGTCAGGCATGTAGCCACTCAACAAAGACCTGGCTGCAAACTACAATTATTATAATGAGCAGACATCATGTAGTGTGCATGCTGCAAGCATCACAAAGAATGGTTAAAGTAAATCATACATTGCAATTGTCATATCTGTTTTAGCTAATATTTCCTTCCAACCCTTTTCTCTTGTTTACTGGGCAAGACAAATGATGTTTGTGCGGCCTCACAGACAGCTACTGATTTCATGGTCAGTGTGTTTGTGATTTTCTGATGATGAGCCAAGTACAACTGAGACCCGAACTGTGATTTAATCCAACATTTCTGAAATAGATTCTATCTGACGATGATTCTGTTCTCCAATAAAACCACATTCGTTTAGTTTAGTGCCAATAGCCGGATGCAAAATGGAACTATTTCAATTCTGTCTCGCCAATATGTTTCAACCCAACTCAACCTCAGTTATCACCTCTGCCACAGTAGTGTGACAATATTACAGTTCCTATCACATCAATGCAACGTTTTGTGTGAATTAGCTTATCAATATTTTGCAAGTTAGTTACCAGAGGGAGCATTTGTGCAGTATGCTATTGCCAATAGAAAGTAGATTTAGAATGCCCAACTTATCTATGAACTGACTGTAAATTATTAAATAAGTCAAGCACTACTTGGATGTGGTTTGAATATGAAAGCAGCTCCTAAATCTTATAAAACTTATGAATATTAACCCAACAATATTACAATTAGCTGTTAATATTCTCCAGGATTGCACAAATCAAACTATCTACCAGCATATATATTATCCAACAGTATTTTCTGGAAAAGAGAATTATGAAGAGAAAATCAGAAAAAAATCACTTTCTGGGTGTAGATCAGATCAACGTTAAATGTTTTTTATTGTCAAATACAATTTTATGTATATGCAGTTTGCAGAAATATGAGTAAAATAATTGAAATTTAAATCCACAAGGTCACTGCAAAGGAGAATGTGGATGAGCTGTCTCGTGACGAAGAAAGGGGAAGTAATGAAGACTTGAACAATAACCAAACACAAGTAAATTGCAAAAAACTACCACGCCCTGTATCTGATTGTGGTCAGCTTTGCAATTGGCAATCTGCAATCCCAAAAGAAGATTCTCTTGCTGTAGCAGATTTCAATAAAAGGCCCAGAGTGCTGGCAGACTCAGCAGGACTTGGAACTTGTAACAACTATTCACCAGCTTCCAAGATAAAGCTCAGAAGCAAGCGAACTAGGCAAAGGCCATTCTCTGTGATAGATGGAGCAACTCTTATTGAACATTGTGAGAAGACAAGCAATCTTCATCAAGTAAGATTTGGTTCATTACTAGCTCTTATCTCAATCAGCTTCCTGTTAGATGTTTGAGAGTCTAGACCAAGGTAATTTATTTCTTTCCTTCCCTTTTATTCCTTTCAAGCTGATTTTCTTCTTTCAACTTCTCGTATAGTTTCTGGTATATCACAGCAAATGACTAAAACTAACTGCAAGAATAAGTTTGTTGACTAAATAAGTTTTCCTTCTCATCTTGCACAATGCCTATAATCTATCTATCTAGTGCTTTAATATGGATAAGTCAGACATAAATTTCAGCATTTAGTACAAATATGAACAAGTTCACTCTTGCATCATTTTACTAAACTGAACAAAAAAAAAGCAAGCTATAGTGTGGAATGCATAGTTTTGTTTAATATCCTCTGAATACCCTGTAGTCAATAAAGGCATTGTTCCTTGATGTTTTAATTTGTACAGTCTATATATTCCCAAACTTTATTCCTGACCTGTGCTTTATGTGGGAAGGGCAGAAGCTGTTGTGATGCAATTGGCCTCAAATCAGATGATTGGGGCAATCAATAAACCATTTTTTTCCTGATTGTATCGACTGATCAATGGTGGAAGGCTTTTGTGGACATTAAAATGAGAGATCAAAAATGATCCAACAATACCTTTATTGAACACCTTTCTAGCATTCTTTCTACGCATAAAGGATGGTTATGTGGTCAGACCAGTTAACTATTGATATGTATGGAATTATAACTTAGTATGTGCCAGATTCTTTTGAAAAAGAGGGAATAGAAGTGAGAATAAAATGTACAGACATGTAATTCTATTGTCAATTGGAAATTTCATTTATCCGCATAAGCATACTCTGTTTAAAAATCTAAATCTTGTGGTCAATTCCTCCATGGCCTCAGACTTCCCAATATTGGTAACTAGTTCAAACCTACAATCTCCTAAATAGATGTTCTTCCAATTTTGGCTTCTTGTACAACACTGATCTCATCACTCTATTGGCAGTGTCTTTAGGTGACTAGGACCAAATTAAAATGTTACGTGCCTGAAGCTCTCCAGCACTCTTTTTTTCGCTCTTCAGTACTTAAAACCCACTTCTTTGATCAAATGTCTGTCCTTTTCAACTTTCATTTTATATGGTTTGGAGGCAAATCTTGTGTGATATCATTCCTGTAAAGTGCCTTGGAATGTTTTGACGGTATCACATATGCTTTAAAAATGCAAATTGTGACTTATTATTTAAGATTAACCAGGACCTTTCTTTATAAAGCACAGTCTTTCAGAATAATCTATCCACTTTAACATGAATCGGTTACTGCATTGCAGTAGTGACTGTTTAAAGAGAATGAAACAAGTGACAAAAATTCAGAAGTGATAGTAAGAGTAAAGAATATCCAACAGAATCTATTGCAGATACCGCCACCCTTATTAATGTTACTTCAACAGTGCTCTCTAACTTTAATGAAATTGGAATAAAAGCAAGCCATTTTGCCTTATTTATCCATCTCCTTCAAGCAAACGTCTCCCCTTCCATGAGTTACACTTCTTCTACATCTACAGTCAAGTTGTGAGGTTAAAACTCACTCAGAGATATAGTAGGAACTGCCGATGCTGGAGTCCAGGATAACAAGGTGTGGAGCTGGATGAACACAGCAGGCCAGGCAGCATCAGAGGAGCAGGAAAGCTGACGTTTTGGATCTGGACCCTTCTTCAGAAATGGGGGAGGGGAAGGGGACTCTGAAATAAATAGAGAGAAGGGGAGGCATTCAAACTGTATAGTCTTCACTGTGAATCCATACAGCAAATGTTACCATGTTATTGAACAACAGCAAGTAACACAGATGTACCTGAATCTGTCTTCGTTTGATATTAATTTATATGTGTAATTCCAATAATAGTCACTGCATAGCTATCAGCTGTCAATCATTCCTCTTCCTAGGCCAGGAACACTGAGGCCATTGTTAATATGTTTACGTTCTGGCCAATAATGGCAAACTTGAACCTTGATATGAACTGCTTTCAGCACAACCAATCCATCTTCACCTACTTACGGTCCTTACTATCAGTTTTTCATTCTCCCTGGCTTACAATTATTCATTTCTTTGTCTGCCTAACGGCCTTTCTCTCTCTCTGGGTTCCATCTCCACCCATTCACTTACTCCTGTCCTTCTACCCCTGTCATTAGTATAAATATCTTTCTAGTTGCTAATAGTTCTGAAGAAGGGTCACTGGACCCGAATCATTAACTCTGCTTTCTCTCCACACATGCTGCCAGACCAGCTGAGTTTTTCGAGCAATTTCTGTTTTTGTTTCAAATTTTCAGCATCTTAAGTTCTATGTTTTATTTTAACTTGAACCTTCTATGGTGTTAGCTGTGTGTTTTTACCCACTCGCCTTTCGATTGGTTCCTTAGTTAGAAATTTCAACTTTGATATAATGGGCTGCAGCCTATAGGTCACTCAATATCCATCCACCCAATTTTCGTCTACATTTTGAAGGGTTCAGCTTGACATTATAGATAAAAGTTGGCTAATCCACTATGACATATCCTGCATCAGCATAAAGTTGAAAGTTTCATTCCATTTCCTTACTTGACAGGAAGAATCAAGAACTAGTTGATAATTGCACCCTATTGCAAATACACAAGAGAGCATTATTGTCCTACGGTGATTAAAGTGCTATTTACATTTCATTTCAGAAACACAGTTGGGGCAAATATTTGCAGAAACTCATTCATTGCTCATAAACAAAATTCAGAAACAGTTGCTTACAAATTTCTCACATCAAATGTCACTTCTATAAATAAAATGAAGCTATGCTGCAAAATTAGTGACAATCCCATTATGACTTTGCTTTGTGAATTGCAGCGTTATTAAAATCACGTTCACTGGAATTCATTTGATGCAATTAAGTCTTTTTTTCCAATAATGCACAGTGCAATTTTAATTCTATTTTTTGCAGTTGAAATGAACTGGGCAAATTGTAAATAACTTTGGTGTGGAGATTGTAACAGGCAAATATATATATTATATATATATACACTAGTAAAATTAATATTTCTCCTATTTGCAGAAAACTGGATTCAATAAAAAATTTAATAATCTCTTCTAATAGCGATCGGTTTGTTTACTGCCAGTAGTCTGAGTAACTCATAACTCATGGCATCCTAACACATCAAAACCTCTTGCTTATATAATCAAACATTATTGTGGCAGTATGCATCAGTCTCCATCCCCAGCTGAGAAAAGCAACTATAATCATCTTATAGCATGATGAATTACTCTTCAAAACATATTGTGATGAAATTATCCTTCAGAGTAATACGCAAAATGATATTTTTGATGCCTCAATTTGTTTTCACTAAAAATAAACCACAATTTTAGTTGGTTACATGTCAGCAATTTCTCCAGAAACATTTTTTGGTTTAATTGATTCAGGTAAACCTCTCTGGATGGGGCTTGTAGTTTATGCTTTATCTTGTACTTTAATTGCTATCTGCACATTGAGAAAGCTGTCTGGAGTATCTCTGGTCTATGGGTATCAGCACACACAATGTCCCTGAGGCTACTTGCTCCTTATCACCAAGTAAACCTTTAAACCTCCTTTTGCACTGTAGCATTAATTTATTTACATCCGTCGATAGCAGATTATCAAATAGTCTTGGTTACAAATTAGTGTTTAAGGCTTTTCTCTTCACATTGCAGACTGGTGTCCTCTCTTACTAATGCCAGAGTCATGCAATCAGTTACATCATCATAACCTACATGAATCATATGATACCACAGTTACTATATTGGTAAAGGTTCCACTGAAGTCCTGTGTAAATAGGCCCTAACGGCTGTAATGGATTCCTCCCTGAAATTGGGCAGTTTGACCTAGGTGATGCCACAGCTTCAACATTTAGTACAACCAAGTCTGTGACGGACCTAACCAGGAGTCCATGAGTGGTTTGTTGAAGACCACCATCAAAAGATAAACTTTGTTAAAAAAATTGCAGCGCAGCAGATGGAACAATCACAGAAACCTTTGCGGTTTGTGCATGCTTTCTCCTGATTGCCGGACTGTCCTTTTAAAATGTATGAAGCTCAGTGCTGGAATTGCACCGCTAAAAACTGATGTCCACTTTGATGACTAGCAGTCAGGTAATGCACAGCAGCTTGGAGCTCACCAGTTTCATTTAAACAAGTCACAAGGTCCAACACTGATTGTAGATCTCAACACATTTTCTTGGTTTGGTGTAAGGATTTGTGCTAACAAATTCCATCCCCCCACACCCCCTCCTCTGGCCTGCCTATTTATTTAGTGTTTATTCATTATTCAGTTCTACGATGTTCAGAGCAGTCATTACATAGTTTTCTTTTTCAATGTTTTTTCTTTTTAAACTAATCTTTGATTGGTGAAGTTGGTGTTAGCTTTTGGACTGTCAATAGTTACTAAAGGAGAGGGATTTGTGAGCAGTCTGAACACAAAATAATCAATAGTTGGATGCTGTTCAATCAGTTCAGATTCTGGATGTGAGATCGATTTTTTTTATTCTTTCACAGGATAAGAGCATCACTAGCTAGGCAAACATTTACTGCCCTTCCCTAATTGCCCAGAGGGCAGTTAAGAGTTTAATAATACATTGCTGTAGCTCTGGAGTCACATGTTAGCCACAACCAGGTGAGAATGGTGGCTTCCTTCCCTAAAGGACATAAGTGAACTGGATGGATTCTTTTCTGCAATAGACAATGGATTCATGGTCATCATTAGATTCTTAATTGCAAATTTAAAAAAAAAATTCAAATTCTACCATGGCCAGATTTGAACGGAGGACCTCAAAACATTCCTGGATCTCTGAGTTAACAGTCCAGCTATAATGCCACTGGGCTAGCACCTTCCTTTCTTCATGTATTGTACAGAAATGTTATCTGTATCACCAGTCTTGGTTTGAGATATTCACAACATATTTTAACATTGTTTTGTACTATCAAACATGCTTTTGATTCTTTCTTTCAATTTGTAGCCAGCAAGTTGCCGCCCACCACCTCCAAACCAAGTTCCACCTTTCAGAGCAGTGTCTCACAGAAATCGACCTCTCCTTTTGTCTCAGAGCACACCGATAGGGCTCGATCAAGTTGGCTGGAAAAGCCATGTGTTGGTAATGACAGGTGGGCAAGAATGTAACTTATACATTTATTTGTTATTTTCCATAAAGTACTGTACGGTTACAAGAGAGATCCAAATACATTTGGACTTGAGGACATCATACTCACTGTAAATATAAATTTCCAAAGTAGCAGTCACTTTCCTTCTACTTATTTTACATCAACTATTACATCAGTGTAAATAGCCAACTATAAATGCTTGAATTATAGAATCATAGAGTTATACAGCACAGAATCAGACCCTTTGGTCCAACTTGTCCGTGACGACCAGACATCCCAATTTGGCCGAGTCCCAAATGGCTCATATCCCTCTAAACTCTTCCTATTCATATACCTATTCAGATGCCTTTAAATGTTGTAATTGTACCCACCTCCATCATTTCCTCAAGCACCTCATTCCATACACGCACCACCCTCTGCGTGAGAAAGTAACCTCTCAGGCCCTTTTTAATTTTTTCCCCTCTCATTTGAAACCTATGCCATCTAGTTTTGGACTCCCACACCCTAGGAAAAGGACCTTGACAATCCACTGTATCCATGCCTCTCATGATTTTATAAACCTCTACAAAGTCACCTCTTAACCCCTGATGCTACAAGGAAAATAGCCCCAGCCTATTCTGCCAGTTTCAAGAGAGGGTCACAGCACCCGAAATGTTAACTCTGATTTTTTTTCTTCACAGATGCTGCCAGACCTGCTGAGCTTTTCCAGCAACTTCTGTTTTTGTTCCAGCCTATTCAGCCTCTCCCTATGACTCAAACCTTCCAGTACCAGCAACATCCTTGTAAATCATTCCCGCACCCTCTCAAAATTGACAACATCGTTCCTATCAAAGGGTGATCAGAAATAGCTGTAGTTATTCCAAAAACATTTTCTCTTCCACTGTTCCAAAAGTGTTGTGCCAGATGTGCCATTCGAAGAACACAGAAGGCTAAGGGGCATAGGTTGGGTAGACAGAGAGAAACTCTTCACTTAGTAGAGGGGTCGGGGAACAATTTTAAGGTAAGGAGCAAGCATTTAGAGGGGTTTTAAGAAAAAGTTTTTTCACCCAGAAGGTAATAGGTATCTCAAACCCGCTTCCAAAAAGGATGGTAGAGGCAGGGCCCATCAAAACCTTTAAGAACTATTTAGATAAGCACTTGAAACATCATAGAATACAAGACGACTGGGCCTAATGTTGGAAAATTGGATTAGAAAAGATAGATGCTTGATGACTGGTATGCACACAAGAGGTCAAAGGATCTCTTTCCATGCTGTTAAAACTCTATCATTGTACATAAGGGCAGAATGAAGGTGGGATTACACTGTAAATGGCAGCTGATCAGCATGGTCAGAAATCCTGCCTCTGTTCTCAATATTGACCATTGTGCACAGTGTGGGAAAGGTTAAACCAGACCCATGCCTACCAAAGCTTCAGTTAAGCTAGTGGGGGCTGCAATATAAGGCCACAAATTAGATAGCAAACAATTTTCCAGGAGACAGCCAAGAATCAAAAAGACTCACTAATCCCATGCAGTTCATGGAGGCATTAACAGTTTAAAGTTTTCAAGAAGATTTGTAGCTCGGGTTGGAGATGAAGTTGTAAACTTGCTCACCGAGCCGGTGAGTTTGATTGCAGACATTTTGTCACACTGCTGGGTAACATTGTCAGTGCGTATCCGGTGAAGCATTGGTGTTCTGTCCTGCTTGTTATTTATATGCCTCGATTTGCTGGGGTGGTTGGTATTACTTCCAGTTCTGTTTCTCAGTGGTTTGTATATCAGGTCCAATTCAATGTGTTTGTTGACGGAGTTCCGATTAGAATGCCAGGCCTCCAGGAATTCCCTGGCATGTCTCTGTTTGGCTTGTGCTATTATGGATGTATTGTCCCAGTCAAATTTGTGTCCTTCTTTGTCAGTGTGTATTGAGACCAGTGAGAATTGGTTGTGTCTCTTGGTGGCTAATTGGTGTTTGTGTATGCTCATTGTCAGTTTTCTTCCAGTTTGGCCTATGTAATGTTTCTCACAGTCCTTGCATGGTATTATGTATATTACGTTAGTTTTATTGGCTGTGGGTATGGGGTCCCTTATGTTTGCCAGTAGCTGTCGCAGGGTGGTTGTTGGTTTGGGGGCTACCCTGATACGTAGGGGTCTGAGTAGTCTTGTGGTCATCTCCGACATGTCTCTGATGTACGGTAGGATGACTAGAGAGTCTGGCCGTGTTGTGTCTTCTTGTTGTGGTCTGTCGTAGAGGTAATGGCGGATTGTGTTGTTTTGTTATCCATCCCTGTTAAAAACTCCATATAAGTGCTCATGTTCTGCTTTGCGCAGTTCCAGGTTGCTGCAGTGTGTTGTGACTCGTTTGAATAACGTCCTGATGCAGCTCTGTTTATGGGTGTCGGGGTGGTTGCTGGTGTAATTAAGTATCTGGTCTGTATGTGTTATCTTTCTGGGTACGCTAGTCTGGAATTCCCTGTTGTTGTTGTTACGTTCCACCATTGCTTCAAGGAAAGGTAGTCGGTTGTTCTCTTCTTCTTTTGTGAATTTTATTCCGGTAAGTTGCTCTCTATGTGTCGGTGGGTCTCTTCTAGTCTTGTGTGTTCGATAATCATGAAGGTGTCATCTACACAGCAGACCCAGATTTTGGTTTGGATAGTGGAGCTCGTTGTTTATTCTAACCTTTGCATTACCGCTTCTGCTATCAGTCTTGATATTGGGGATCCTATTGGTGTCCGTTGATTTGTTTAAATATATGGCTGTTGAAGGTGAAGTGGGTTGTGAGGCACAGATCCAGCAGTTTCGGGGGCTGTCCTTGTTGATGCTGTTGGTGTCGTGGGATGCATGCCCTTGCTGATTTGTCCAGCAGTGTGGCAATTGTCTCTTTGGATAGGTCTATGTTCATGGGTGTAAATAGTGCTGTTACTTCGAGGGATACCATTATCTCGTCCTCTTCTATTCTGGTGTGCTTAAGGGTGTTGAAGAATTCTTGGGAGGAGTGGATGGAATGGTTAGTGTTGTCAACTAAGTATTTTAGTTTCTGTTGTAGTTCTTTGGCTAGTCTACATGTTGGTGTGCCTGGTAGTGAGACAATGGGTCTGAGGGGGACCCCTGTCTTGTGTACTTTAGGAGTCCATAGAAACAAGGTGTGTTGGATACCTCTGGCTTAATTTTTTGGTCGTCTGTGTTGCTGATGTCTCCTGAGTTGCGTAATTTCTTCAGGTTTGTTGTGATCCGGTTTCCTAACTGTGGTGTCGGTTCTATCGCCTTCTGTTGGCAGCAACCTGGAATTGGGCAAAGCAGAACATGAGCACTTATACGGAGTTTTTAAAAGGAATGGATACCCAAAAAAAAAAATCCGCCTTAACTTCCACAACAGACAACTGCAAGAAGACACAACACGGCCAGACACAATAGTCACCCGACATTACATCAGGGACATATCAGAGATGACCACAAGACTACTCAGACCCCTAGGTATCAGAGTAGCCTACAAACTAACAACCACCCTATGACAGCTACTGATGAACATAAAGGACCCTATACCCACAATCAATCAAACTAATGTAAATTACATAATACCATGCAAGGACTGTGAGAAACATTACATAGGCCAAACTGGAAGAAAACTGACAATGAGCATACACAAACACCAACTAGCCACCAAGAGACATGACCAATTCTCATTGGTCTCAATACACACGGACAAAGGAGGACACGAATTTGACTGGGACAACACATCCATAATAGCACGAGCCAAACAGAGACATGCCAGGGAATTCCTGGAGCCCTGGCATTCCAACCGGAACTCCGTCAACAAACACAATGAACTGGACCCGATATACAAACCACTGAAATACAAAACCGGAAGTGATGCCAACCACCCCAGCAATCCAAGGCATATAAATGACAAGCTTCACCGGAGGTGCACTGACGATGTTACCCACAGGGTGACAAATTGTCTGCAGTCAAACACACCGGCTTGGCAAGCAAGTCTGCAACCTCAAAGGATTTACAGTAACAGCATTATGTCAGCAGACAAGGGAAGCTTTTGAAAATTTATTGGAACTTACGTAAACTGGCTGAAAGGTGTTGCTGCACATACTGAAAAGCCACAGGAGCTTATCATGGGAGGCTGGAGATGCAAGGGCTGGCCCCTGGCACATCAATAGCTAGAAACAGGATTGGCATTGCCTTGGTATCAGGGCACTGAACCAGGCTGCTTGAGCTTGGATAACAGGAAGGGCGTGCTGACGCTATCACAAATTGAAGCCATTGAGGCATCACAGCAGCAGCTAGAAAAGTGAAGAAGTGTCTGTGAGCCTCAGGAGTTTCACTGCTGCAAAGCCAGAGCCATGAGAAAGAAGAACAGATGAGTCAGATCTCCAGCATCTGCAGTTCCTTGTTTTATAGTAGATGAGCCAGAGTGCAGGGTATACTGGAAAAGGAGAAGCCGCTTGGATTTGTCAAAAGGGCAATATCAAAGGAGACTGTCTTTCCTGGGTGATGATCACAGACTTCTGTGCCATCGTCAACGAGGAGCTCACACCTCATGCTCTCACAGCCAAGTCCTGTCAGAGGGAGACAAGGCAATGGGGGCTTGGATATCGTAGGGCTCAGGGCTCAGCTGCACAATCTGTTGAAATTTCATAGTTGGCTGCACATTGTTCCATCATAATGATCATAGGTGATCTCTTTGCCGAGGCTGGAACCTACTTCAAATGCTTCATTGATGGAACTCACAGCCCCAGCGAGTACTTAGATTTGTCACAGCTACCTGGTTCCCACAAATACAAACTCACATATGCACCCATGTGGTCATCAGAGCATTAACTGATAGACTGAGGGGTTCATCAACTGCAAAGTGTAGCACTCCATGAAGGCACAACTGATGCTTATGTCTACTTACCTGTAAGCTTGTCTGGTACGTAGATTCTCTGCTAGACAAGCCATCCAATACTTCCTACGCCAACGCCCCACTACCGTCCCCCTACCCCCAACCACCATGTCTGTGGATGCATTCCAGAAGAGAAAGGCTGTCCACTGAGGCGATGGCTCCTAGCCTCTGTATGTGCACCATGAACTGTCCCCAAATGTGTGATAATGATTTTGTTGACAAGAACCCTCATCAAACAGATGTGATCTGCTGCACACTTCGTAGTGGAGTGACCCTTGAAAAGATGGACAGAGGGAAAGGTCTGATGTTTTCAGAGGAAGAAGATGAGCAGAACATGGCAGAACATAGGCTACTATTGAAAGTTCACTATAAGCCCATTGATTACCTCAGTAAAGTACTGCAGATGCTGAAGTTCTGAAAATAAAACCAGAAAGTGCTGGGGAAATTCAACAGATCTGGTAGCATCTGAGGAGAGAGTGATAGAGATAACATTTTAAGTCCAATATGACTCTTTGTCGGAACTGCCACAACTATCTCAACTAATGCTCATCATACCCAGTTTCCTCCAAGGACTCCATTCCATTCTCCAGATTCTCAAACTCTATTGCATCTGTTTCAATGATGTTATCTTCCACAACAATGCTTTAGATATGCCTCTTTCTTCCTCAGTCAAGTACACCCCCCTCACTGTAGTGGCCAGGAGTCTCATCCTTGTCCAACCAATTTCCCAAACGAAGGGACAAATGAATAAATAAAGGGAGCCAGCTCATCCCTCTTCAGCCATAACCTTGACAATTTGGGCTATCCTGTCTAAAGCTGTAATAACTTGGGGAACCTCATCCAGGGTCTAGTTGTCACAAATTGGATGTTCATCTGGAATCTATAGAAATGCAAAGACACTCATAAAATATGCTTCATTTTCGTTGTGGCAGAGTCTTATTTTAAAGAGTTGCTGCTCTACATCCGTTCACCTCTCCACTTTATTCTTCACTCTTAAAATCTCTCTGGAAACCTTTTGGTGTTTTTTTTCTAAATATGGTACAGCTTCTGTACATTTAATCCTTTTTTGTTTCCATCACTGTGTAAAAATGGCAGAGTATCTTTCATGAATCAGGAACTCTATTAATTTAGCTTCTGCTCAAAGGAGAGGAGGTTGGAGGTTAATTGATAATTGGATTTAGGTTTTTTAAAATAATGAAACAATTGAGAGTAAACATGGACCGATTCTATCATTTTGTGTGAAATTTACAGGGGAATGTAACTTCAGAATTCAAGTTAAACGTGTTCAGGAAAATCTTTGCACAAAGATTGTAAAGCACATCACCTCAGAAGACCAGAGATGCAAAGTCAGTTAAAGTGTTTACAGGGAACAAAGATGGTAATTTGTGTGGTTAGGCATTATGTGATGGAGAGTATGTGGGGAATTGAGTCTGAAAAGACAAAAAGCTGCCATTGTTGACAATCAAATTGGGCAAAATCATTGAGCTGAATGACTTTCTCCTGTTCATGTCATAAATAGCACATCAAGTGAAATTGCTTAATGAGGAAGGACCTATTAATGAGTAATGGATAGTTGAAGAGTGCAGATTCTTATGCTAAAATTATATTTTTATTCAAAAAGACTGTAACACAAACAAAACAGCAGAAAATAAGATAGAAGAGAGTGATAGAAATTTATAACTCTGTAGTCAGATTGCACCTTAACTATTGCATCCTGTTCTGGTTGTCAGGAAATAAAAGGGATTGTCAAACACTGGAGATAGTGCAATGAAAACCCACAATATTATACAATATATGAGTTTAAATTAAATTCTGAGAGTTGAACTGGGGCCACAAGTTCAAATGGAAAAGGATTATTTTAGGACAGATATCAGGAATCTTTTAAGCAAAAGGAATGATCACTATGTGAAACAAACCTCCAGACAGAGCCAGGGATCTCAAATCCTGAAGATGTATGAGAAACAGATTAATCATACAATTGGAAAATGCTAGGATAGCTGAATAAGATGTGTCGAATGTTCTTTCTAATTTGTAATTGCAACGTGAAGGTGTGATTGTACCAGTGGTTATGAAATACTCATGCAATTCTTTTTTTAAAGAAATACTCCTTTTTAAAATAGCAAGTACATCAATCCAAATTACTCTGTCAAGTTAAGTTGGTTGCTATGGATACCAATAATAATGGCAGAGCATGATTAATGACTGGCAGTAACAGTTATATTGCTAACTAAATGTTGCTCTGAGCTTAGGCAACAAAGGTGCCCTATGTATGTCTGTTTTGCCACTTGGAGAGCTTTGCTCATTGGGTAATTAAATGGTATGTTTTACAAGACACTGGAGATGCCCGACCTTTCAGCACACAATAAAAACATTTAAAAATGTATTCTTACAGTTCTATGCAGACCAGTAGGAATACAACAGCAGAGCAGACCAGAATAATGCTGGTTCGGGGCGTGGAATGCATTGCCGGAGAGTGTAGTGGAGTCGGCCTCATTAGGGGCATTTAAGCGGCTATTAGTTAGGCATATGGATGATAGTATAAGGTAGGGGTGGAGGTTAGATAGACTTTAGGATTAGGGTAAAAGTTCGGCACAACATCATGTGCTATGTTCTATGGATATGAACTCAGAAAATTTGCACAAGCCACTCTTTTGTATGGAGGCAGAGTTACTGTGTGGCAGAAATAAGTCAACCAAAAGCAATAAGTCAAGCACTGAATAGAAATGGTTGCACAACTCTCTTTACACTAAAGTCAATTTGCTTATGATACTCAGTTACTTTTGCACAAGTGTACATCAAAAGCTGCGTTGTGTTGATGCACAAGAATATAGAAAGACAAGGGTAGCCAGTACACGGTAATATCACTGCTTCCAGGTTCTCTTCCAAGTCACACACCATCTCAGCATGGAAATAGATTACCCTTCCTTCATTGTTGCTGAGTAAAAATCCTAGAGCTCTAAACTGCAAGTGCAACTTCATACAAGCTGTGATGGTTCTCTATCATCTTGTTAAAGACAATTAGAGATGAACAATAAGTGATGGCCTTGCTGTGACTCCCTGCATCGTTAATAAATGAAAACATTGTCATTGTGATAATATAGTATTAGAAATATATATTGCTTCCATCAGTATTTCTCCATAAGTATTTTGCCATTTAACATCTTAATCTGTGCTGTTCTCGTATATGCTAAACTGCTTATGGCTTATTTAGATACCACAAGTACAAATGCTAGGTGCAGAAAAAGCATGACAATTGAAACTAGAGTTTCCATGTATCAATAGAATATTAAATTTTTTTTTTTAATTTCCAAAACATTATCAACTTGCCAAATAAAACCACTTTCATAGAAGAAGGAAGATTTTACTTATGCCCTAGACCTTTTTTATGTTGCTAAACAAGTCCTACACATTGGCAACCCGAACCTTCTTCCACAAAATTACATTTTTGAGTGGGCTTTGAAATAGCTGATCAACATTCTTGCCTGAAACTGAGAGGAACTATAATTCAATACTTAAGCCTGAGTCCTGTTCCCAGTGTAGACTTTGACTCGATATTAGTGAACCAACTGATTGGCTTTGCTGCAGAGCAATCTAACTCATGGTCCCTGAGGTGACCATTGCAGACTGCTGCATGTATGGGCCAAAGCATTTTGCTTGACTTATTTCTGCCACACTTCAATATCACTCTACCTCCATACGAAAGGGCAGCTTGTGCAAATTTCCTGAAGGTGTGCCAGTTCTGAATGGATTGTAAATTCAAGCTCACAGATGTTGGTACTACTAATGACTTTATGCAAGTTAAAATTTCTCTGCAGAGAGCTAAATTAAATGCTATTTATTTTTGAATATATCTTTAAGACATCTGAATGATTGGCATTAAAAATGGATTAACATCTATGGTTATACTTTCTTAAACATTCTGTGTCTAATGTGCATAAATAATTGTTCACTGGCTTTAGGCTTCAATTTTCATGCACAGAAAAACTTAAAGAAGAAATATGGTGTCAGTTCAGTGCTTTCCTTCAATCCTGATTCTCCACTTGTTCAACACGGGCTTCTTAAATTCCTGCATGATCAGTGGATAGTCAGGAAAACCTAGCAGTCCTCCCTAATAAGTGATTTGTGTTGACATCTATGACTCTTACCAAACCTCTTGGTGCTTGATATTAAGATGTACAGCTTCCAGTCTGTTCTTGAATGTACCTACAGTTGTGGTGAGCAGCGTACATGGTTGAGTTCATATTTAGAACTGACAGATTTAATAGATGTACAGCTTATTTTTGGACCTTTCATAAACCATATTTTCTTGATGTTGAAACACCCAATGCAAGTTTGATCAGCATGTTATGGTTTTTTAAATAATTCTCAATGTCAGATTGAGTGATTTAATAAAGCCCTT
>NC_063345.1:30420368-30435698 GCF_021869965.1 Rhincodon typus | reverse complement strand
TCTACTATCTCTTAAAAATTCTCATCCCTGTGTACAAATGCTTCCATGTCATTGCCCCAGCAAATCTATATAACACTACCAGAATTCCAACCCTGCAAGATTGCTGCTTCAATTCTGCCCCCTTGAAATCGTAGACTTGCCCACTTTAAGGGCATTTAAATGGTCATTGGATAAACATATGGATGATAATGGAATAGTTTAGGTTAGATGGGCTTCAGATTGGTTTTACAGGTCGGCGCAACATCGAGGGCCGAAGGGCCTGTACTGCGCTGTAATGTTCTATGTTCTATGTTCTATGTTCTACCTAGTTTTAATTATGTAGTCATTATTGGGCTGGTGGCCATGAATACTGTTGTCTAAGCCTGAAACGCCAGCTTTCCCTCTCTAAACCTCTCCGTGTCACTACATCTTTCTCCTCCTTTATGACAGTTCTTTAACGTGGGTTTAGCCACGTGTCCTAATATCTCCCATATGGTTTGGTGTCAAAGTTGGACTGGGGAGGCTGATCTGAATCACCTCAGGGCATTCATTAAAGGTGCTATGTAAATGCATGTTTTTGCTGTTTTACTGAATGTTCTTCAGTCATACAACAATTTAATTCTGCTGGAGGAAGTATAAAAATATCAGCTTTTGTCACATTTAGTCTTGCTTGACATAATTCACATTTTGGAATGTTCAATAATTTTCCACTAGTAGCTTGGGTTTGACTTTTCTGCTTGAATCTTGTTGCATAATTTTTTTGTTTCTGGAAGGAGTAATGGTAAAATGTGCATTAAACTCCATCAATATGCTGAGGTAGGACTTTCATTAGTTGGCAGTTAGATGCCTATTAATAGAGATTATTGCTTGTTGCCAGCTTTGCTAACTACAAACCTCACCTCATTGATATGCTGCATGCTATCCTATCACCCACTACAAGGAAATGAGACGTTCACAATTCCAAGCAAGAAAGTCACAGTGGGGACCTGCTGGCTTCAGCTCACCGCTTGCTCCTGCAGGCCACCAGAACATATCTATGGGATGATATTCTGTCATCCTGTGTCTGTAAATGCTGACTTCCAATGCCCGCTAAACACTCAGGAGCCTCAGTGCACTTCTTTGATCCACTTACAGGATGCTTCTGCACATTAAAATCTTACTTCGAGGTGCACTGGCAATTGGCATTGAAATGCTGCTGCAAGGACACTGTGTGCGTGGATAGGTACACAGCTCATGGATTGGGTGAGGCTGCATCTCAGAGCTGGGACATAGGTGTCATTGGCTGTTCAGCATTTATTACCCATCCCTAGTTGCCCTCGAGAATGTGGTGAGCTGCCTCTTGAACCATTGCAGTGCATGTGCTGTTGGTTGACCCAGCGACAGTGAAGGAATGGCAATATATTTCCAAGTCAGGATGGTGAGTGGCTTGGAGGGGATCTTGCGAGGGGTGATGTTGTCATGTATCTGCTGCCCTTGTCCTTCCAGATGGAAAAGGTGTGGGATTGGAAGATGCTGTCTTAGTGAATTTCTACAGTGCATTGTAAACAGTACACACTGTTGCTACTGAGCATCAGTGGTGGAGGGAGTACTTGTTTGTGGATGTGGTGCCAATCAAATGAGCTGTTTTGTCCTGGATGGTGTCAAGCTTCTTAAGTGTTGTTGGGGCTGCACTCATTGAGGCAAGCGGACAGCATTCCATCACATTCCTGACTTCTACTTTGTAGATGGTGGACAGGCTTTGGGGAGTCAGGATATGAGTTACTCGTCACGGTATTTCTAGCTTCTGACCTGCTTTTGTAGCCGCTGCATTTATGTGGTGAATCCAGTTGAGTTTCTGGTCAATGGTAACCCCAAGGATGTTGATAGTGTGGGTTTCAGTGATAATAACACCATTGAATGTCAAGGGGCAGTGGTTTGATTGTTATTGGAGATGGTTATTTCCTGGTATTTGTACGGTGCAAATGTTACTTGCTACTTGTCAGCCCAGCTTTCTGGCTTAGCAGTCTCACACCTTGCGACTTCCAGAATGCTCACAGAATCCCTGTTTTGTCTTGTCTTGTCTTGCCTCTTAGCATTTTGTGCCTTCAGTTAGAGCTTACCGACATTTGGCTTCTCACCCCTCATGATGAGAGGATCCTGACTCTGACCACAGTGTGCGGTTGACTGACGGTGATCAAATCCAAATGATGGGATACCCTGAGCAAAGGTATTTCCCTTGGCTGATGACTGCTGATAGCAACGACCAGCTTCCTGGCTTTGTGCTTATGCTAAATGGCGTAGCAATATAACAGTATCGTGATCCTGGTGTCTTTGGCTGAGGGTCTAGTCACAAAAACGTCAGGCAAGGCAGGGTTGCTGTGACAATCCAGGTTGTTTCTAAGTAAGTGATTGCTAAGACAACAAACTGACAGTCCAGAGATGCAGACTGGTTCAATTCATGAGCTTAGTGCATGGCTCTGAGCGCAGTTTCCTTGCTGCAGCATTCCTTTGATAGTTGCTGTTTTGTCCTGCGGTACAGCATTGAAGTGCTGAGGTATCCTGTACGTATATGTCATGAGTGTTCTTTGAGGCGCAAGTTGAATGCCAATGTCCATTGATGTGTGGCGTGTGTGGCCGGTGTCAGTAGAGCATGCCCTGAGATATTGGTGCCTGGTGTCCAACATGGGGCTCGTCTGGATCAAGTGGTGAGCTGGTGTTGCTGGGTACCCACTCTGACTTCCATATCAAGAATTCTCAGCATCTAGTTTATTCACAGCAGATAGTAAGATAAGAACCTGCAAATTGATGAGGTGAGACGTTGAGGTAATAAAGTTGCTTCCAAGTGAGAATCTTGTCTCGCTGAGTGAAACTTGGTTAAAAGATGGACCAAGTTGCTCCCCTCATTGAGATAGATCACATTAGATTTCTCATGTGATTCTGTTACATGTCAGAGCCCATGTCGTTCAGTAACGTATAAGGGTCCATCCTGGATTTTCATGTGCCCAGAAAACACAAACATTTGGAAGAGAGATCTGAGCTGACTGGTATTCAGGAGCAATTGGGATCTTATTTTAGAAGGAGTGCAACAGTTTCAACAACACATTATGCATTAAAAGTGCCAATTAACATGAAGCATGTTGATGTATATTTGCACAAGTGGAACTCTTTGGGGTCAGTTGTAACCTAACTCACTACAGAATAGTCCTGTGCAGTTTAAGGAATAGTTGAATGGCAGAAACATTTCCAGGTTTCAACCCAACTCTAGTTGTCAGCGCACCAACCTGGGAGAATTTTCTGGAGGCAACCTATTCATTGGATTGAAGGATGGGTTCCTGAGGGTGCAGGCCAAATCAGAGGACCTGTTACCTTACAGGGATGGCACTCTAATTGTCAGAGATGGATCCTACCATTATTGGAGATTAAACAGGCTAGGATTTGTTTGAAAAACTCCCTGAAGACAACTGCAAGGCTACTCTCTGTAGAGGGTAAATCATGTCTCAGGATGGTCGGCGGTGGCAGCTATGACCCACTGATGAATGTAGTTCTGGTAAAGACTCTGAAAGGTCTGTCAGAGTCTGCTGCTGGCAAGTCACCTCTAGGCACCTGCCAAGCTTAGTCCTTGTGGTGGGGTGAGATATCTGCCAAAAGAAAGATCCTAGATGAGTACTTAATGAATCTACAAGAGGAATGTTAATCATGCAACTTGGCAAGTCACCAACTGTGGGGGAGGTGTGGGGTGTGGTGTTGGGGTGGAGGGGAGGGCAACTTTTCCTAGCAACCTGCCTCTAAGATCAGCTAAAGGCTGGAAAATGTTGGCCTTCTAACCTGATGTCAACTTCTGTCAAATTCCTTCCTATTCCATCTTTAAAGCCACCCCGCAAAACCAGGAAAATTCTGGCCATGTGGTGGGAAACCCATTGTGTTAGATGGAACAATGATTTCACAGCCTGCAATTTTAACCTATCCCATCATTTGTTTAACTGAGCTGGGACTGGATACAATGTCGATTTTAACATCATGTTCCAATGAAGTCCATGGATCACATTAAGTGGGCTATGAAATAAACATTCCACTTGATCCTGCGTGTTTCCTACACAACGAGTAAGGTTAATTTATTCCCCATGTGTCAAAGCAGAATTTGGGAAGACTTGTTATGGGAAGGGACCAGCACAACTCCATATGTCTTCAAATTGTGCCCAGAAATCTAGCTCTCCGGTCAGAAAATGCTCTGTGAAATCCATAATCTCAAGTATCTAAGTGGAAACCAGCCATGTGGCTGTTACAAAGAAATGTGTGACGTCCCACTTACTTACTATCCAGACCCTATTGGTAGTAATGTTAGGTACTAAGAACATATGCCTAAAATCACAGGGTTGATGTTTAAATTTGCAGTTCGAGTACCAATTATGTCACGGGTGCCTGAGTACACTTTTAAGATCTATGCAGCTTCACTCCAAGGTCAAACCTATTGAAAAATGGACCCAGGGCAAGGTTGTTGCTTTTAATTTTTAGTTTAATTTTTCTGTTTCCTTGTGGGCCAAGATAAACAGGTGATCCCTAATTTAGGATTACTTAATGATAATTTATTCCTTTCCAAAATTCAACTTGATTCTATCATAGGACTTGAGGATTTCAAATTTGGATTGTTTTCAAATAAAAATCGAAAGAACTGTGGAAGCTGTAAATCAGAAACAAACACAGAAATTGCTGGAAAAGATCAGCAGGTCTGGCAGCATCTGTGAAGAGAAATCAGTGT
This sequence comes from Rhincodon typus, assembly GCF_021869965.1. Taxonomy (NCBI): domain Eukaryota; kingdom Metazoa; phylum Chordata; class Chondrichthyes; order Orectolobiformes; family Rhincodontidae; genus Rhincodon; species Rhincodon typus. The sequence continues at coordinate 30,430,984 of NC_063345.1, read as the reverse complement.
TAATGTTTTGGGTCTGGTGACCCTTCTTCAGATTGTTTTGGATTATTTCAAATTGTTTCCTCTCTATCCTCTCTTTCAGATCAAGGTTTCTCGTTTATAATCTCAGCAACATTGAATTGACATTGAACCATTTACCAATGCAGTTCTACATCTACTTCTTAAGTCCTCTGCTCTCTTTTTTGTCATCTTTTGGGCCTTTTGTTTTAACCAGTCTCTGCCCTTTATGCTACCTAGCCATGCTATTTATTGTAGTATTTCTTTCCTATAAGATATTCATCACCTCTGTCTTATCCTCTCCATACCTAATGAAATCCGTTAATACCCCTTTGATTTCCTTTCTTAGTAACTGAGGCATGAATCTGCCTTGGCTCTTTAAGCATGATTTATTTAAGTCAATCTTTGTGATTCTCCTTCTGAGCTGTATTTTCTTTCCTTCCTTCCATTATCCTAACATATCTTCTTTCATCCTACACTTTGCTTTTGATCTCTTTCATTCCTTCAGCGCCATTCCGCTTCTTCTTCTTATCCTTATACTTCTCTAAAGGGTTGTTTTCTTTTTCCTTCTTTCCTTTTCTCTTTCTTTTTCCTTCTCTAAACTGTTCTTTACCCTAGATTACCAAATTCCAATTCCCCTTCTTCATAAACATTTGCTCCTTTTGTCAGATAGTCATTGCTTTTCTTTTCCTTTACAAATCCCCTATCATATCTCCAGCAGGCAGGTGGAACAGTTTAGAAATTTTGAATGTAAATTCTTGAAGCTGTGTCAACAGTTGGAACAGGTTCAGAAACAGAATGTGGAAAGTGAGCTTATAATAGCAGAATGACCCAAATAGAAGTGCCACAGATTTTTGCACAAGCAACACGGAGAGAGGGCATGAAGTTGTTTGTCAACAGCAGCAAGATTTAGAGAAGAGGTGTGACAACACTGAGATTGGACCAAAGATTGCCATTGTTTGCATGGAGGGGATAGTCTTGGAAGAGAGGAAATAGTGAGATGGGGAAGAGGAGGGATCGCAGAAACCCTACAGTATGGAAACATGTCATTTAGCCATTTGAGTCTACACCAACCCTCCAAAGAGCTTTTCACCCAGACCAACCCCACCTCTGTGACCCTGTATTTTTCATAGCTAGTCCACATTGCACATCCTGCACACTATGGGGCAATTTAAGATAGCCAATCCACCTAACCTGCACATCTTTGTACTGTGGGAGGAAACTCTCACAGCCATGAGGAGAATGTGCAAACTCCATATAGACAGTCACCCAAGGCTGGAATCAAACCTGAGTCCCTGGCACTGTGAGGGAGCTGTGCTAACCATTGAGCCACTATGCCACTGAAGGAAAATGGTGACAAGGTAAAGTTTACAAGCATGGTCAGAAGCTGTGGGGAATCACTACCAGGAGTAGGGTCAATTTTGACAGATTTTTTTTTTAGAAAGGAAAGATCATCCTGTTCAGACACACTCTGGAATAGGTGGAACTTGAATCCAGGTCTCCTGGCTCAGACGTAGGGACACCACCACTGCACCAGACAAACTGCTGCTTGACAGAATACATTCAGACATTGACAATAAGAAACAGATGGGAAGAACTAACGGCTAAAGATTAACAACATTTGCATTTATATAGTAGCCTTCATGTGGAAAAACCATCACAGGCCTCAGCACAGTGAGAACATCCACCACTGCTGCCAAGCACAAGATTGGACAAGAGTGGCACATGGAGGCAATGTGCATACTTAATGAGGCTTGCTGTGTTAAAAAGTTTCTAGGGCTCATGGAGCAAAACCCTCCATGAAATTCCTCAAAATTGACAATTACCCGAATTCTGTGCAAACTCAACCCTTAATCTTAAAGGAGGCAATGGTAATGAAGAGGTTTGGGGATTTAAAGAGTAAATTCTATAGCATGGTCTAATGCAACAGAAGGAATGGGCCCATCGATCAGAGATGGAGCAAATCTAGTCACCGTAGAAATACCCTCTCACTAGGGAGAGAGACACACACAGCAGTTGTTTAATCTGCAGGTTACCACACCACAGTCAAAGGGAGAGTTTAAGAAGAAGACTCCTTCATAACAATCAGCAGGTGTGAGAACTGAACCCATACAGTTGGTATCACTTTGCATTGCAGAGTAACCATCCAGCCAACTGAACTGACTACTTCCCAAGTGGAGGAAGTATACCTTCAAGCACTATTTCATACTTTACCCTCCTACCCTTCATAGCTTTAGTGCTGTCCTCCAGTAGTTCACTTAAAATTTCAATATAGAGAAGGCCGCAAAGGTTTAAACATGCCCTTGAGTTGGCACTTAGGTACATGAGGTATTGCTTTTTGTGTATAGAACAGTTTATTTTATTTCAATTTAACAACTGTAAAATCAGTCACATATGTTTCAAATTCCTATGGGTCAAGGTACCTGAATGCATTCACTTCCATCAGCATCTGAATCCATGCAGTTGTTGACTCGGTCACCGACCTGGTAATTTCGTTTGCAGACGTTTCGTCACCATACAAGGTAACATCATCAGTGCGCCTCCAGCGAAGCGTCAGTGTTCTGTCCCACTTGCTATTAATGTGTCTCAGTTTGCTGGGATGGGTGGCATCACTTCTGGATTTATTTCTTAGTGGTTGGTATATGGGGACCAGCTCTACATGTCTGTGAATGGAGTTCCAGTTTGAGTGCCAGGCATCTGAGAATTCTCGTGCATGTCTTTGGTTGGCTTATCCTATGATGACTATGTTGTCCCAGTCGAGCTGGTGTTCCTCTTTGTCCATGTGTATTGAAATGAATGATAGTTGGTCATGTCTCTTGGTGGCTAGTTGGTGTTCATGAATCCTGATGGCTAGTTTCCTTCTGCTTTGAACTATGTAATGTTTTTGGCAGTCTTTACATGGTACTTTGTAAATAATGTTAGTTTTATTAATTGTGGTTGTTGGATCCTTTATTCTCATCAGTATCTGTCATAGTGTAGCTGACAGTTTGTGGGCTACCATGATTCCTAGGGGGCAGAGTAATCTGGTGGTCACTTCAGGTAAGCCCTTAATGTATGGTAGGATGACTAGTGTCTCTGGATGTGTTGTGCCTTTCTGTTGTGGTCCGTTATGTAAGTATCAACGGACTACACTTTTTGGGTAACTGTCGTTTCTAAAGATACTGTATAGGTGTTCTTCTTCGACTGCGTAGCTCCGGGCTGCTGCAGTGTGATGCGGCTCACTTGAACAGTGTTTTGATGCAGCTCCATTTGTGGGCATTAAGATGATTGCTAATGTAGTTGAATACCTGATCCGTATGGGTGGCCTTCCTGTGTATGCCGGTCTGGAGTTCACCATTGACCTTACATTCGACCAAGGAAGGGAAGTCTGTTGTTGTTCTCTTCTTCCCTGGTGAATTTTATGCTGGTGAGGATGTTGTTTATGAATAGATGGATTTCCTCCAGTTTACAGCATTTGATGATAACAAAGGTGTCATCCATATAGCAGATCCATAGTTTTGGTTGGATGGTGGGAAGGGCTTTCCATTCCAGTCTTTACATTACAGATTCTGTGTCTTTAGAAACAACGGTTACCTGAAAAGCATAATCCACTGATACTTACATAACAGACCACAACAGAAAGACACAACGCATCCAGAGACACTAGTCACCCTACCATACATTAAGGGCATACCTGAAGTGACCACCAGATTACTCCGCTTCCTAGGAATCATGGTAGCCCACAAACCATCAGCTACACTACGACAGATACTGACAAGAATAAAGGATCCAACAACCACAACTAACAGAACTAACGTTATTTACAAGATACCATGCAAAGACTGCCAAAAACATTACATAGGGCAAAACTGGAAGGAAACCAGCCATCAAGATTCAAGAACACCAATTAGCTACCAAGAGACATGACTAACTATCACTCATTTCAATACACATAGACAAAGAGGGACACCAATTTGACTGGGACAGCGTAGCTATCCTAGGACAAGACAATCAAAGACACGCACGAGAATTCCTGGAAGCCTAGCACTCAAACCAGAACTCCGTTAACATACATGTAGAGCTGGTCCCCATATACCAACCACTAAGAAACAAATCTGGAAGTGATGCCACCCATCCCAGCAAACTGAGACACATAAATAGCAAGTGGGACGGAACACTATCACTTCGCCGGAAACGCATTGATGATGTTACCTTGTATGGTGACGAACAAAATTACCAGCTCAGCGAGCACATCAACAGCCACATCACCAACCAGAGCTACAAATCTTCTCAAAAATCTTGAATCTGAATCCATGGCAGACATAACGACCCTGTATAGAATGAGCCGAAGGGCTAAAAGTTATTGATAATATTCTACAGCTGCATTAGAAGACAGATTGTATAGGATGGGAAAATAGGCTGGGAAAGTAAATGATGCTACTTCACAAGCTGCACAACTTTGAATGCGTCCTGTGAACATTCCTTTACGGGCTGAAGAAGACATTTGTCACTTGTTTTTCTGTAGCTGTTTTTTGTACAGGCCAGAAGTTTTGTTTTCTATCGTCGTTTTTTCCGTGCCTTGCTGTTTGTCACACTCTATAAGAAAGACAGTTTTGTTCCAAGTCATTGGACTTCACCTCAGACCAGGATCGTGAACGGTGCGAGGAACAAGCTCATCCTCCAGACAAGCTGTCGATGGAGGGGACCCTGACAGCCAGGAGGGCATGAGGCTTATCGCTTTTTTCCTCTTTTTTTTCAATCTTTTTATTTACTTAATAAATGTTACTTTCTTTCTCATCTTTTATTATTACTCAATAAACATTCATACTTAAGCAAATTGCTGTTGTCGAGCCTTCTGTAAACTACACTGAACCAAATCTGAAAAGAACCATTTGGATGCACTCTGTGATCCAAGACAAATCCCTTCATTTGTCTAACCAATATGGATTACAAGTTGAAGTTCAGTATATCCCAAGCAAGCTGTAACTAACATATAATTGCAGCAGGAAGATTTACCAAATCTAACTATAATTGGTCTGATGAAGGGTCATTGGATTTAAAACATTAACTCTGTTTTTCTCTCAACAGTTGCAGCGAGACCTGCTGAGTTTCTCCAGCACTCATGGTTATTATTTCTGACTATAATCAGTCCTTCTTCAGTGATCTATTACATGATAACATGAAAACCCTGGTGGATTTTTATATGTTATGTAAATGTAATAGGAAATCTCTTCTGAAGTTAAGGTTTAGGTTGGGGTCACAAAATGTGGGTGAGTATGTGTAAGTTACACAATTATTTATACATAGTATTTTTATTCAGCGTGTGACTCATACATCTCACAGAAGTATGTCTGTATTGCAATAACAATTAATCATGAGTTAGATAATTAGTCAAGTTTTATTTGATATAATCACTTTTAATGTTTTTGCCACCTCCAGTGAATATTAACTGAACCAAAGTAGAGTTAAACTGAGGTCATTTGACAATGAAGAATGACAAAGATTGTCATTGGCATATTGCATTACCTTGTGGCATTTTACCTTTGCAGATGATGCTGTACTTGGAAGTGAGATGTCCAGAATCCATGATAATAACGGGAGTAATAAATATTGTGCCGGTTTCTTTCATGGCACTGTCAGACCTCTGAAGCATGGTGCGGAGCAAGTACCCGTGAGTAAGGTAGGAAAACTTTTACTCAGAGAATTATAAGTTTATTCCTACTCTGAGATGCATTCCAAAATGCTCATAATTTACTATGTAGATGATTTATAGACCTTTCTCAAGATGCTGTATTGGAGGATATTGGTTCCCAATGCAAAAAGCAATATGAACCATCAAATGTTTCTCTCTGATTCGTTTTTGTTTCTTTTCTGATACCATTGTATGAAAATGTTTCAAGGAATAAACTTTGCCTTGGATATTATTATTGCATGGTTTCAGGTTGGCTCCAACAGGAGATACAGTTGAGTAGCTAATAGCCTCTGTACCATGGGATCTGAGTTTTCTCATTTGAATGTATATTAATTCACTGACGTCTCTGTATGAACACACAGACTACAAATTGAAGTCCTGTCTGTTGCATTATGCTTTACTGTACTAGCATCACTTTGGATCTTTTCTAAAGTAGAAGTAGATTGGAACCACTGAAAATCATTCTGCTGTTGTACTGAGAAAATCATATTCATCAATGCAATACTGAACAAATAAATAATTAATGATGTAACATTTGATTTTGAAACACTTCAGGCGAGCGACATGCTACGTCTAAAACCTATTTCCTCTAAAAGGAAAGAAATGACATTCTTGCCAAAATGTGCTTTCCTTAATGTACAGCAATAGGAATGGCAACTGAAAAATGTCAACACGTATTTACAAAAAGATAGGTCATAAAACTGAATTTCTTAGCCCCTGGATTTTTGGGGCTGCCGGTGCTGTTTCACCTCCAAATTGTGCCTGCAGAGTGAGCACTGGCTTTGGGTGATCACAGGAAACATCTGTTGGAAGCAGCAGTGTAGATGGCACACTGTCAGCTTCTCAAGGGCAGTAAGGTTGGGCAATAGATGTTAGTCCTGTTGGTGACACTTACATCCTGTAAAGTTAAAGTTGGGAGATTGAGATGTCACACCAGTTCTGCCATTTTATGGATTAACATTTTTGGTTTAATGCCCTGTCATAGTCTCACTCAGCTGAGTATTAGGAATCACCCAAAATATTGCTATTTAAAGGAATGATCAATTTCTTACAGTTGGATTGCTTATTTATTATTATTGACTGTTGTTGTGATTGTAGAAGTATTTTGCAATATCTAGGGTCCTTCCATGTTGCTAAAGTATACAGACAGTGTCATGATGCTTGGTGAAGCACTTCATCCTATGTCATGTTCTCTGCACATACTACTTGTTCTCAGCCCCATGTGCAGTGGTAAGTAATTCTCATGGACTTCAACATAACTGGGAAAATGAGAAGAGGTCACACATAGCAAGAAACCCTCTAAAAGAAGGAGAAGGAGGAGAAGAAGAAATGCCCTCAACAAAAGGCTAATCTCACTCAGGGTGATACTCCAACATGAACATCAATGGAGAATGGTGCTTCAGAAGACAACACTTCAGGAAGAAGTGCTGAAATATACCAAAAGCTGCTGCAGCCAGAGCTTCAAACTCAAAGCCAGGTAAAGTCAGCATTGCCACTGGCTGTGAAGGCGCTTTTGACCAGGAATTTAAATATGTTTGGTTCTTTCCACGTTCTCCTGTTGCACTGCATTCATTTTTTTTTGCACAAACAATTCCAGCATCTGCTCCAGATAAAATGCATCCAGTTTTAAAAGATGAATAAACTTGATTCACCTACTAAATTGTGCAACGACCTATTTGTGTGTTTAGTGCTATTTGCATACGGGAACCATGTAAATTTGCAGGCAACACAAAGTTGTCAAGTTGGTCTGTATTGGAAACAAAAGTACAGGCCAATCTTATTGTTTAAGGTAAAGTTTCTGAAGAGTTCATTTTTGAGACTTTGTTAAGCACCTCCCAATCTGATGATGACATACCATCTTTAAAACACAATGTGATGACCACTTGAACTGCTTGAGATCCCTCTACATTTTTCCTTATTGATAAAATGAGAAAGTTAGAAACGAATTGTATTTGTGTTTGTGTGTGTGGTGGGGGCAGAATTTGTGGAGTGAGAACATTAGGGAGTACAGAAGCAGCAATCAATAATTCACTGCCCTCATATCAAAATATATGCATTTGCAAGTAGCCTCAAAGCAGGCCAAATTCTAAACTGCTGTCTTCAATGCTATGCTTCTTTCTCTGGGAGTTGGGTAGCTTAGTTGGCTGGATGACTGGTTTATTATGTGGAGTAACACCAACTAGCTGAGAGCACTGTGGAGATCCCTATTCTCAACTTTGCCCCTCACCAGAGGTGTAAAGATCCTTAGGGTATGCCACTATAAGTTATCTCTTTCTAATGGGAAAGTGGGACTATGGTGATTTTATTTTTCTTCACACTGGAATTCCTTTAAACAAGTTTACTAAATTTAGGATTAATGGCTCACACCCACCATTCCCTATCCCTAGCCCATCCTTATGTGCATGTTGGTTTCATGTTAAATTTTTAATTTGAAATTCAGCAGTTGGTGAATATAGTTTAGGGCAATATATAATTAGTTTTGTTTCAGATCACTGATCGCACTTCAGTCGCCCCTATTCGTATGTATGAATGTTGGTGAGGATATGATATCCACCTCTATTGATCAATATCTTGCCACCATTAATTCTCTGAATTTCAAATAAAAAAATTATACCTCGGGTGAGATATTGATAACCCATATTATGTACAAGTGCTGGACCAGCTGCAATACCTTGAGGACTTAGCTTGCTGATGCTCACATTACACCTGGGGAAAGCCTACCAGGCAGAGTATTGCAGGTTTACCTTGAAACTACCCTAACAAGAGTCAGGAGAAAACAAGTAATGGCAAAATTGGCAAACAATACCAGTCTCACGAAGTAGTTTCGGAAGTACTACATTAAACATCTAATATTTGTGTTGTAGGATCTCATGAGTCACTTATACCTGCATAATTCCTGATTTACTGAGGTCTGACATCACTCAATGGCTTATTTTGCATACACCCCCACATGCCATCATTTATCCACTATACATTATTTGTGCAAATCTGGAAGAGATAAGATGAATCACTTCAAAAAAAGAAAGTGTAGAAAAAATTGGGCTTTTGATATGTGCTTAATGAAATGGGGATTGAACCAAGAGATTGCAAAAAAAATGTGTAATGTTCACATTTAAGGAATTTTACTTTTATTTGAAAGTATTAAACATTTTTACTGAGTTGGAGGAAAAAAAACATTAGCTATGAATTTCATTAAAGCCTGTTTCCCTCATTATTATTGTAGGGATGACCTACCAACATCTCTGCAGGTTTAGGAGGTAGCCTGGACCCCCTAACGTTGGCCACATTTTTACATCAACTTGTGATAGTTGAAAGTGCAACCAAATTACTGGCACTGAAAGGGAAGGTGGCATACCAGGAAAGTGGAGTGGTAATGTGTAGAACTAAGGACTGGGGCTATTGTGGAGAAACAGTTTCACCCTGCTGCCCCTGGCTCCATAGGAATGAGCTTTGCAGATTGGGAGGTGATCAACAGCCAGCTGAGTGGCTGCCATCTGTGGTCTTTAGGGTCACTGTGAGCTGGAAGGATCTCTCTATGGTCATTCAATTTTTTTGAAGCAGTTTTCCTCTGCTGCTGGCCTCTACCAATCCTTTTAAAGGAAGAATTCTTAAGTAACTTGTCCGCATGTTTATCCTTCTTATTAGTAAGCCCAGTAAGCATAGAATGATTACAGAACAGAAGAAACCCTCTGAAGACGGAATTCACCTCATGCCATGCCCACATCTTCTCCCTGCATCTGGATTGGCTGGATAGGTGATGTGTTATTTCTTCATCCTGAGGCTGATCTCTACCCATTTCAATGCTTCAGGCTTTCCGTTGCTGGTAGGTGATCCTTCTACAGTGCCGGAGAAAAAGGACAGAGGTGATCGCTTGGGCAGCCACTAGGTCTTTGAATCACTACATTATGGCTTTCTCAATCTACACGTTTATGGACAAAACAGCATGCTGTGGGTTGGAGCCATATATCTCCAGAAACCAGTATAAGCATTTTATTTTTAAAATTATGTCTGAACTTAGGACAATGATCTTACGACAAAATTGTGACGACAGCAATTTCTTGAGTGGCAGTGTTCCCCTTGGTCTGCAACTCAATCAGGCAGTCATGCAGCATTGTATCATTGTGGATTTCATTGATTTGATAATGCTCTCGTGAAAGACTTTGAAACATTTTACTACACTTAATGTGCTCCATTAATAGAAGTTGTTGTTATCATTTACCCTCAAACTATGCTTGCTATCAACATAACTATGTGAATTGAAGATGTTAAGATACCTAACTCTATTTGTAGGCAAACCTTACGATGTCCAAATTTCTGGGCTCAATAACTGAAGAAACTATGACCCAGTGACGGACAGATGTGCTGCTTGTCCAATTACAACTGAACACATTCCCCCTCACTGATTTACCAAGTGCTTTCCAACTGTTGCATGGTATTGCTTTAATGATGAAGCATTATACAAACAAGTTTCTCCTCCTTTGCTCATTAGTTGGAGAAGTAAAGAATGACTTTCTGCAGTTTTACCAATCAATAGCGAACAGAATTATAGCTCACGTGAAAATGCTAATCAGCCTTTGACTAGAATGAACCACTTCTAAAATGTTTTTACTTACCTCTTCTATGGTCTATTCTCACTTCTGAATTTTACAGGCTTTAGTAATTGTGCACTCAATGATTATACTTGGAATGTGTGGAATGTAGATCATCTGATTTGAAGTGTCACTCAGGAAAGCTGGCATGACGTTGCATGCTTGAGATTGCTGGATAAGTTGCTAAAAGTTCTTTATTAGATTGCATGGCGGCAACAACCCTTTACATGATGTACAATTGTATCTACAAAGATTGCAGAAACAGAATAGAATAGCTTGGCATAACAAGGTGTAGAGCTGGATGAACACAGCAGGCCAAGCAGCATCAGAGGAGCAGGAAGGCTGACGTTTCGGGCCTAGAC
>NC_063345.1:30157250-30419968 GCF_021869965.1 Rhincodon typus | reverse complement strand
AGGCCCGAAACGTCAGCCTTCCTGCTCCTCTGATGCTGCTTGGCCTGCTGTGTTCATCCAGCTCTACACCTTGTTATCTCAGATTCTCCAGCATCTGCAGTTCCTACCATCTCTGAAAGAATAACTTGGCAAGTATGTTTATGGCGCATCTTCCAGGTTTCAATTAGCCTCATCAAATGTTATAGAATAACTGAGAGATAGGATTTACATGCATTTGGAGAGGCATGGCTTTGTGTCTGGGAAATCATGTCAAACAAACTTGATTGAGTATCTTGAGGACATAACTGAAAAGATTGATGAGGGTAGAGTGGTAAATGTTGTCTAGCTGGACTTTATTAAAGTCTTTGACAAGGTTCTGCATGGTAGATAGATTAGTAAGGTTAGATCACAAGGGATTCAGGATGAGCTTGCTAATTGGATACAAAATTGGCTTTGAAGTAAGAAGTAGATGGTGTTGCGGGTTGTTTTTTGGACTGGAAACCTGTGACCAACATTCTTCCGCAGGGATCGGTGCTGGGTCTACTTTTGTTTGTCATTTATATAAATGATTTGGATGACAATTTAGGAGGCATGGTTAGTAAGTTTGCAGATGACACCAAGACTGCTGGTATAGTCAACAGGGAAGAAGGTTATCTAAGATGACAAAGAAGTCTTGATCAATTGAGCCAATGAGCTGAGGAATAGCAGATGCCATTTAATTTAAATAGATGTGAGGTATTGCATTTTGGTAAAACAAGCAAGAGCAGGACTTATGCAGTTAATGGTAGGGCTTGGGTTGTATTGCCAAACAGAGAGACCTAGGGGCTCAGGTACATAGTTCTTTGAAATTTGCATCTCAGGTAGACAGGGTGGTTAAGAAGGCATTTAGCAAGTTTATCTTCGTTTCTCAGATCATTGAGTAGAGAAGTTGGTACATCATGTTGAGTTTGTACAGGATGTTGGTGACACCACTTTTGGAGTACTGTGTACAGTTCTGGTTGCTCTGCTATCGGAAGGGCATTATTAAATTGAAGAGGGTTCAGATAATATTTACCAGGAAGGCTGCCAGGACTAAAGGGTTTGAGTTAGAAAGAGAGGCTGGATAGGCTGGCACTTTTTTCACTGGAGTGTAGGAGGTTGAGAGGTAATCTTACAGAGATTTATAAAATCATGAGGGGCATGGGTAAGGTGAATAGCAAAGGTCTTTTCCTTAGGGTGAGATATTTCAAACTAGGGGGCATTTTTTTAAGGTAAGAGAGAAAGATTTCAAAGGCACCTGAGGGGTAACTTTGTCACACAGAGGGTGGTTCATATGTGGAATGAAATGCCAGAGGAAGTGCAGATGCAGGTACAGCTACGATATTTAAAAGACATTTGGATAGGTACTTGTATAGGAATGGTATAGAGGGATATGGACCAAATGCAGGCAAGTGGAACTAGTGTAGTCTGGGAGACTTGGTCAGCATGGCTGAGGTGGACTAAAGGGTCTGTTTCTGTGCTATGTGACTCTATGAGTCTATGAGTCTACAGATGGATAGTGACCAATTAAATCCACCAAAAAAGGAGAATGCAAGATAGCAAATTTACTTTGGAAAAATTAGAAATATCAACCATTTGATTGTCCATTAAACATTAACTGAGCTGATGAACTAGCCTGGCCATCAGTACCCTTAAAAAAAGTTATTTTTGTTGTGTTAGCGTTGAAATTGCTGGATTTACTTCAAAATAATTTTTAGAACATTTTGCATAAGCAGTAAGTGTTGATGAGTAATGAGCTTGACTGTATGAGGAATCCAAATTACCACATCGTGTTGAAACGACAAGATATGTTGAAGCATCATGAGTAAATGACAGCCTCTATTGATGTTGACTGGACTCTTTTACTGTGTGTAAGCTCATTGCCAGCCCTAAATAATTTAATTTCATGTACATACATCAAATATTGGATATTTTAGATCTGCATTTTTTTTTGTCATTTGGCAGACAATACTTTTTGTAATACAATACTGTTAACTATAATCTTACCGTTAATTTTAAATGTCATAGAAATGTCTATAATATATCATGTTTAACAGTACCCAAGGAGTCATGTTCCTTTTGCATGATAATTAGGAGGATGCCTGTCTTCAATAATAACAACAGAAAATACTGGAAATGTTGAGCAGATCTGAAGTATCTCTGGAAAGAGAAAGCGAGTTTCAGGTCTGTGACCTTTCATCAGCACTCAGTAGAAGATTGTGTGCTCCTGAAATTAACAATGACTAAATTAAATGATATCTTTTCAACCAACACATCCCAATGATTTTGCTAATGAGCTATTAATTGCCCAGAAAAAAATAACAATTTCCTTTCATTACACAGAAGTTCAGACCATAATTTTTAATTGTATTAATTTGTTTAGCTACAAATGACTCGGTGGTAAATGGTGGTAAATTAATGTTTATGAAAAGGCCAGAAATAGGTTAACACATCACAGAATGTCCTGCCCTCTGAAACAAGTGAAATATCCAATTCATATAATATCTAAAATATGTTTACATTTTGAAACCCCTTTCGCAGTCATCTTTGGGATATAAATATATTTAAGTGCAGATTTTTTTTACGTGCCTCCTTTTGCAGATTTTAACATTCCATTCCAAAAATATAGGCAAAACTATTAAAAGACACTTGGGAGTAAACAACTAGGAAAGGCACTTAGCAAAGGCGCATGACTAAGTGTGCCCTGCAAGATATAACATATAAAATGAATTAGGATGAGTGAATCCCCAACATGCACAATTAGATTTTGCTAGAAAGCATATTTTGTACATAGGCACATGTTTACTGATCTTTACATCCCTATTTAGGACATGAGTCTTGGGATGAAGAAGTTTGGCTAAAAAGTGTCTTTTCCCTTTGCCAGTTTCTTTTTTCTCTATTGAAGGTATTGATCATTTTTTATTTCATAGATGTTGGCCATCTTTTGGTAATGAAGTCAAGTTATTACTTTTCATATCTGCACCTGAACAGCAGGTTTTGGAAAGCTATTTGGAATGGAAATGGGGATGGAAAGTAAAACAACTTCAATCCACTTTCAAGCCACACTCACCGGAATGCATTAATGCGGAGAAACCCTGTTTAGTTTTCCAATTTCCAATGAGAGATTCTGTCTTTACAACCAGCTAGTTGAGAACCTTTAGAATTTCAAAGATTCTGCTCTTTATAGATCAGCTAGACTCTGTCCAACTGATGAAGGGAGTCAATACAACTTCTTGACTTGCAGCCTTTATTGTTTCACCATGGAAAATAAGAGAATTAATTACAGCTTGATTTTGTGTCAACAGCCCAAGACATAAGGAGAAGTAAGACCTTCAAACCTTCAAGCCTGCTCCACCATTCATACAATCACCGTTGATCTTTTACGACAATTCCATCTTCCTGAGCAATTCCCATATTCCTTAATACCTTTGGTATCTGACGTACTGTCAAACTTTGTCTCGTACTCAATGACTGAGCATGCACATCTCTCTGGGACTGAAATTCCAAATGATTCACAACCCTCTGACTGAAGATACTCTTTATATCAGTCCTCAAAGTTTGACTGCTAATTCTGAGACTGTATATCCTAGATTCACAGAAAGGGAAAGCATCTTACGAGCATTTATCCATTTTAAGAATTTTATATGACTTATTGAAATTAGTTTTCCTTCTTATAAATTTCAGGGAAGATAGACCCAATATGCATGACCACTCCTCAGAGGACAATCCCTTCATCCCAAGTATCAGTACAGTGAGCTTTTGCTGCATTCATTCCAAGGCCAATATCCCCTTCCTTGGACAAGGTGCCCAAAATTCTACACAGTATTTAGATGCGGTCTCATCATGGGCTTTTACAAATGCAGTAAAACATCCTCACTTTTATATTCCGATCCCTTTGAAATAAAGACTAACACACTATCTGTTCTCTAATTGTCTGCTCCATGTTAAGTGTAATTGACCTACTTGGCTACCGAGGTTCCTTTGAATACAAATGCTTCCCCACTAATGGTCACTTGCCATGTAAAATATATACTGCTTTTCTATTTTTCCTTGCAATGCGGATAACTTTTCATTTCCCCGCATTATATTCTATCAGCTATGTTCGTGCCGTTCACTGCTTTGAATTGATTCATGTGATGTGGGCATTGCTGGCTGAGCCAGCATGTATTAAAGGTCGATAATGAGTGGCCATAATTTTAAGGTGAAGGGCAGGGGGTTAAGAAACTATTCAAAGAAAGGCCAATCACCTCAGTACCACAATATTTCTGCAGGAATGCCTCAGGATAATGTCCAAAGGTCAAAACACCTTCAGTGGCTTCATCTTCCCTCGACCATTAGGTCAGAGGTTGGACTGTTTGCTGATGATGACATAGTGTTCGGTACCAGTTATAATTATTCAATACCAAAGCAGTCATAACTATATTCCCTGCGACTGAGATCTTGGAGGTTACCTTTACCAGAAAATGAACCAGATTAGCCACAAGAATATTGTGGCTACAAGAGAAGGTCATAGGTTAGGAATTCTGCAAAACCTGTTCATATTCTACAAGGTTCAAGTCAAGAGTATGATGGAATGCTCTCCACCTACTTGGATGAATGTGGCTCCTAAAACATTCAAGATGCTTAATATCATCCAGGTCAAAGTATCCCATTCACCATTTCAACATTTACTCCCTCCAACATGCAATGGTAGCAGTGAGCACCATATATTAGATGCATTGTGGTAATTCACCAAGCTTACCTTGGCAAAACTTTTCAAACTGGCAACTTCAACAACCCAGAAAGGCGAGAGTATTATATGCATGGGAACACTATAACCTGCAAGTTTCCCTTCAATTGACACATCATTCTGACTTGGAGCTATATTGCCATTCCTATTGTTCCCAGTTTTCTTGTTGTTTCCATTTTTGAACAGCAGGATTGCACATGGTACCTTCTAATCCATGTGAATGATTCCAGAATCTGAGAATTACAGGAAGATCAAAGTCAATGCATCACTATTGTAGTGATCTCTTTTCATAACCTAACATACTGGCCATCTTCTCCAGGGCATTTGTCAAAATTAAGTTCCATTCATTTCTGTAATGCTATTTCTTTACCAATAATAAAGATCTCGAAGATCCTTATTTCCATTGGATTTCTTGTTCCCCAGTACAGGGGTCCCTGATTTACAAATGTCTGACTTACGAATGCTCTTACTTACAAACACAATCTTGTACAGTGGTGTAATTTTAAAGACCTGACATTTCCTGTACTTACGAATGGCTGCTTTATGTTGTCCTGCATTGTATTTGCCTACAAAATGACTTGCAAATGAACAGAACCCATTTACAACCTGGGGCTGCCTGTATTTCTCCATTAATTTTTGGTGCAGGAACTTGGTTTCTAATTTAAAACTAGTACACTGGATGAAATATTTTAAAATGCATTCATTTTAAAAGTTAGTGTAGATGAAAGTAATGAATCTTTAATTTTGGCAATACTTTAAAAATTCATCTCATTTATATAATTTCTAAGTGGAGAAACAAAATGACTAAAGTCAGTTGGGCAGAGAACCAGCTATATTAAAAGAATGAAAATGATGAGTTAAATCAGGTACTATTCTGTCCACATCCATACTTGCAAAAGGTTTTCTAGTACCTCTCCTGTGCACCTTGTACAAGATACCAAAAGGCTGGCATACAACTGTGTCTGAGCCAACTGCTTCAGGAGACGAGGGAAGAACATATAAAAGAAAAAATAGAGCAATTCACCAAAGCTTTTAATGTTTATAACAAAAGAAAGAGGAGAAAGAATAATTATTTGTTTAGTTTAACCAGCACGTCACAAAGTTTATGTGTCCTTTACTGTAACTTTTCTAAACATCCTGTCTAAGTCACTGTGACTCAGTCCCCAGTGTCCAGTGGACACTCAAATCTTGTCACTATCCAATAGGGGAACATCACATGAAGGCAAGCAATCAGAAAATTTCAAATATGAATGTTTATTGACAGCCAGCAAATGTGAATGCAAATAAGATGAATGGAGGCTGTAGTTCATCTCCACAATGCAAACCAATCATCTCATCATGAAAAATGACGATTTGACAGTCTCTGATGGTGTCCTGAATCAGCTTACCTCTACACAAATCAAGTGTTAATCAATTCCTGTCAGGCTTGTAGCACCCCCCACAACATCTACAGACCCCCTTGCACCCTCCTTAATGATCAATGGACAGACCACCCATGTCTGTATTTTCATCTGACCTTGGGCCAACTTTGGCAAGTAGCCTCTAGCCATGACTGACCACACCCTAACCCCTACTTTTGTAGCTGTTCTGTTGATAATAGATTCCACTGACTGCTGGTGCTTGCTCTAGAGGAATGACCATTGCCCACCACCAGACTTCAGTCAGGCATATAACCTGACTATGAGCATCCCATGCAGACAAGTGACCACAGTCAAGTCCTGGGACTGTCAATGGACTGGGCTCCTGACTGATGGTACAATGACCGACGACCAATTATGCCACACCTCCCTTGACTGAACTGAGGTCTGCTCTCCATTCACTTTCTGACATGATCATTCGGTGGAATTAACGTGCACTGTGTTTTTGTGTAGGCAGCCGATAACTTGGTATGCTGTACAACAAGATGTTCTACCCTTAACTGGAAAAATTTTATTGAGAAGGCATGACACACAAACTGTCTGTCTGTCTGTGCAAAAAGCATGTCAATATGGCAGTACTGATAGCCTGAGGGTCTGGTTGAAACCAGTGTACTTCCAGGCAATGCAGAGCTTGGCAAAGCAAGATGGATGCTGCAAGCATAGAGGTAGGTGCTAAGGGAGTGAGCACTAAGAGAGCAAGTGAAATGCCTTGAGATAATCTGATCCATGGGCTGGGTGCCCGTCCGTGCACACAGACTGTCCCTGCTGCAGCCTTGCAGTGCTCAATGCTGGTGCACCCCACAATGCAGTTGTGTGGTTTCTAAGGGACCTACAAGTGGATTGGAGTTGTGCCACGATGATCATGAGGTGTTGAGAAATGTCTGTTGCCAAATGACCAGTGTCCATGGATGAGTGTTTCATGTGCCTGGTGTAGGATCGTGCCCTGAGTTGTTGCTTTGTGCTGAGCAACATAGAGGCTCCTCATAGCCAGACATGATCTGAAGTCGCCAGGGACTGGTTTGACTTACATGTTGAGCATTCTCGATATCTGATTTGTTCAGCATGTTTGGTAGGATAGGAAGTGGAATATTAATTATTCGAGTTGCAGCATGAATAAGGCATTTAAACAGCTATGATCCCCCTTAACTAGTTACTCACCACTTTCGAGTGAGAAACTCATCTTGCTGCCAGCAAATACACAAAAGATGCAACAGGTTGTTCTTGAAATTGAAGTAGGCTTTACCAGTTAACGCAGTGTCTGATTCTCAGACTCCAGGTCATCAACTCTGACTTGAAGTTGCTCAGGTTGCAGACACTTACTGCAACTCCCAACGACTACATCAATAGCACTTTACATGCCCTGCCATATTTTTTGTATTATGTGTAACTAATTAGGGTTTCAAGGTTAGAAATATTAATTAATAATTAGTAATTACTTAGTAATTATAATAAGTCATTTAACAAATTAAGCTATAAATTTGATACAGTATTAATATCTCTCTAGAACAACTTGGAATCATGAAATTTAATAAATCACTTACTTCTTACCTAATTACTGCATCTTGATTTCAGTGCTCAGATCTCACTGTTTCTCTCAGCCCACACCTTGTTCTGTCCAAGACCAGAGTACCACCTCTTCCCTCACAGTGCTAAATTCCTTCTATTACCAAATTCCCAAATGCAGTACTCTGCGGTTGTTCTAACTGCAATTCCAAATAAAAACCTGAATTAGGCTCTTCTGACTATGGAATTGGTTCTAATGAGCCACCCAACTAATCATGCAGCCATTATTAGATTGTTCACCGCAATGTAAGACTGGGACATACCGCAAATCAATGGTAACGTTAAATCAGATTCTAAATACAACACTTGACCCAATTTCAAAAAGAGATCAACACTTAGAAATCATATAATTCCTTCTTTGCCAAATATCCTAGTGTTCCTGTGGTACTCCATTGAGCTGGGCTCTGTGTTACTTGCTGTAGTGAGCAAACAGCTCCCTTATTTACAAGAACAAAAACAAAAATTGCTGGAAAATCTCAGCGGGTTTGGCAGCATCTGTGAAGAGAAATCAAGGCTAAAGTTTCAGGTCCAAAGACCCTTCCTCAGAACCTTTAGCTCCTTTATTTCTATTAGATGGAAATGCAAAAAGACCTTAGGCTGGACAGACTAGGGAACAAGTTCTAAATTGCTACCAAATTAACTAATAGCTTCCCCTTCCAGGCAGGAAGCCTGGCTAAATTTAATAAAATCTTCTTGAAGTACTAAATGCTGTTGTAACACAAGGGATCTCTTTGATAATATTTGGAGCAATACTTTTCCATAATAGAAGGCTGAACATTAATGTTTTAAATGTAGATGTCTTGGAATACTTCAATAGCACTGAACAATTAAAATATATTAAACTTCAATTGAGAGAACTACAATGTGGGAATTCAGATACAATTATCAAATATATGAAACAGGACACACAGTACAAATTATATGTTTAGATATACTGGGATTAAAGATTGGTATCATTAAAGATGAATTACTGGTGCAGTATTAAAGCAGGACTGTTCTAGAAAAGCATTTCAAAGTTAATTGTTTAGAATACCAATTCAAGAAGTACAGGGCTTCTTTAGGTTGTGAGTGATGCCCAGACAAAATATACATTGAGTACTGCTGAATTTAGGTCTAGGAGTGAAAGATACCTAAAAATGGTTGTCAAATTGAATCACATAAACTAATTTGACTTAAATTAAGATCATATTCCAAATCCTTGTTAAAAACCCACAAACTACGGAGTGAGCAAGTCAACTTTTTCTGCCAACTCAGTAAAGAGGTAATCAGATCACAAGTGCTGACTGCAAAATCACACCTTAAAGTTAAACTTTGAATAAGCAAATAAATAAATCAATTACAATAAGTTGAAGAAGGGTCGACCAATTTTCCTCTTTTCCCACTCCCTTTTTGACCGCAAAAGACTTCTGGATTTTTAAAAGGTTGTGAACTGCCAATTCAATGTGAACTTAACTATGTAGCTCTGTGTAAAGAAATAAGCCAGCTAGGTTCCTTGAAATAAAAAGTAAGGAATTAGTTTTATTGATAAAACTCACTTAGGTAAAGAAATGTAGAACATTATTTAAAGCTAAAAATATATCACAACTTCCAACATACACAAACACGTGCAAAAAATATAAGCTGCAGGGTTGTGGCAGATAAACTGATAAATGTTAAAGTTCAGTGGGGTGACATGGTGGCTCAGTGGTTAGCACCGCTGCCTCCCAGCGCCAGGGACCTGTGTTCAATTCCAACCTTGGGCAACTGTCTGTGTGGAGTTTGCACATTCATGTCCCACTCATGTCTGCATGGGTTTCTGCTGGCTGCTCTCATTTCCTCCCACAGTCCAAAGATGTGTGGGTTAGGTGGATTGGCCATGCTAAATTGCCTGTAGTGTCAAAGGGTGTGTAGTTTAAGTGGATTAGCCATGGGAAATGTAGGAATACGGGGAAAAGGTAGGGGAATGGTTCTGAGTGAGATGCTCTTTGGAGGGGAGGTGTGGACTTGTTGTGCTAAATAGCCTGTTTCCACACTGTAGGGATTCTACAATTCATTACTAAAATAAATACCTGATGTTCCTTTAATGATCTCTTGTACCAGTTTAAAGGTGTGTTTCTTTCAATTGTGTTCTCCTGGAGACAGTGTGCAACCTTTGAGAGAGGAGAAGGAATGATAAGGCTTGCTACCCCTTTTGTGTTATTGTCTCATGATGTTTGATGATAGCTCAAGAACAAAAGTTGTGATGATTCTGCCTCGTAGCAGCCAGTCCTGCTTTTAATTATCATCACTGAATTTCAAATTGTGAAATCACAGTTCTGAAAAGGTATTATAATAATTCCCTCTCCTATTGCTAGAAGGCAATGGTTACACCCTACAAATAATGGTCAATTAATCTCTGGTATCTTGTTAGCCATTCCTAGTCAAGGTGATTGAACATCAATATCTCATCTATTAACTCCTTGAATAGACCATTCTTCCATTTGGTTAGAAGGATATTGGCATCTCCAACAAATGCCATTATCTGACTGAGTTCAGAATTTTGGACTCCAAGGAGTGAAATGTGGCCTTCACAAATTCAAATTAGTAGTGATTTTTCATAGAAAGGTGGTGTCTTTATTTCAAGCAACTCAAATTTCCTTCTGTTAGAAACTGTTACAGTATGTGACAGCTAGCCAATGAAGTTCTGTATCTACTTTCCAGTAGATATAAATAGGTTTTTCCAATAGATTGAACAGCAATGTATAATAGATGGATACAGTTAATTAACAAAATGTGTAGAAGAAGTTAAATAGGCAATTCAGAGTATAGCTGTAGAATAGAATTTATAGATTCTGAATTATAGTTATAGCGTAATCAGAGTCTGTGAACGCTTTAGGGTTAAAGTCCGTAGCCAGTTGACAAGATAGCAGCATTAGAAAGCATGTCTACCAAATATCTCAAAGTCTATATGCAAGTTTAACAACATTCCATAACTTATATAATATTCCCACATGAGAAACATGGTGCATTAATTTTCTTTTTCTAGACATAGCTTTTAACCAACGTAGCAGGTTGATGAGCCCCTTAGTGGAGTAGCTATATGCTCAACTTTGATTTTCAGTTCAGCTGAATTCACCTTGTACATGAGTGACATTTTCTCTGTGAGTTTTTTCTCCCTCTTCTTTATCTGTTGCTATTCTCAATTAATCAATTCATGTATTACTGTTTTTCATTCACTGTCATAGATATATCATTTGCATAAAGTCTCTCTGTCGTTAATGTATTGTATCTTTGTCCAAGACTACGGATCAGATCCCTGACGCACTGTTGATATTTTTAATTTGTAATTCCACAACCTGTTTTTAAAATGGGCTGATACAGTCAACAATGGTTGTTTCTGTGAAATAAGTGGTTTTCTGGAGAGACAGAGATAGAGAGAGAGAGAGGCATGGAATGTCACAGATATGGATACAAAGGGAATTTCAAACAACAGCCCTTCAAAGTGGGGAAGGGGCAAATCAAAACAGACTGGACTATGATCTCTGGTGACTACAAACATCATGAGTTGTTAACACCCCTTTCTCAATAGCAAGCTACCCCCGCAGATTATGTCTCAAACTGCAGATACATTTTATGTTTCTCCCTTTAAGGAATACAGAAGCTAATAAGGACAGGGCTTAAAAAGCCAACTTCAATCTACTGGTGTGTGCTAGTGCAACTGAATGCTCTCAGGTGTACCAGCTGTGTTTGTGCATTAGCGTGCAGTGAAGATCACAGTCAAAGAACTATCCCTAGTCTTCCATGTTTTTCTTTTTATTCGCTATTCACTCATGGGATGTAAATATCTCTAGCTGGGCCAACATTTATTGCCTAGTTTCCCTTCAGAAGGTGAGCTGCATTCTTGAACTACTGCAGTCCATTTGTTGTGGATGTACCCACAATGCCATAAGAGAGGGATAGCCAGGATTTTGACCCAGTGACACTAAAAGAATGGCAATATATTTCCAAGTCAGGATAGTGAGTGGCTTGAAGGGGTATTTGCAAATGGTTATGAGCTCATGTACCTGCTTCCCTTGTCTTTCTAGATGGGAGTGGTTGTGGGTTTGGAAGGTGCTGCCTAAACAGCGTCGGTGTATATCGGCAGTGCATAATGGAGACAATACACAAATGCTGCTATTGACTGTTGATGTTGAAGGAATTAAATGTTTGTGGATGTGGTGGCAATCAGGTGGGGTACTTTGTCACAGAATCAGAGTTATAGAGTCCTACAATATGGAAACAGACTCTTCGGTCCAACTTGTCCACACCGACCAGACATCCCAGTCTGACCTAGTCCCATTTGCCAGCATTTGGCCCATATCCCTCTAAATCTTTCCTACTCATGTACCCATCCAGATGTTTTTGTCCTGAATGATGTCAAAATTGTTGAGTGTAGTTGGAGCTGTACCCATCCAGGCAAGTGGAGTGTATTCCATCATACTCCTCAATTGTTCCTTGTCGATGGTAGACAGCCTTTGTGGAGTCAGGAGATGAGTTACTTGCTGCAATGTTCTTGGCTTCTGACCTGCTCCTGTAGCCACAGTATTTAAATGGCTAGTGCAGTTCAGTTTCTGGTCAGCGGTAATGTTTAAGAATGTTTTAAAATTCCAGATTCATTGATCGTAGTGCTATTGAATGTCAAGGTTGATGGTTAGATTCTCTCTTCTCAGAGAGGGTCATTGCTTGGCATTGGTGTGGCAATAATGTCGCTTACCACTTGTCAGCCCAAACCTCAATATTATCTAGGTTTTTCTGCATTGTAACATGGACTGCTACAATATCTGTAGAGCCATGAATAGTGCTAAACATTGTGCAGTTAAGCATCCCCACTTCTGACCATATGATGATCATTGATGAAATAGCTGAAGATGGTTATGTTACGGACAATACCCTGAGGAACTCCTTCAGATAGGTTCTGGAGCTGAGATTACTGACCTCCAACAACCAGATTTCTTTATGCTACTTATGACTCCAACCAGTGGAGAAGTTACCACTGATTTCCATCGGCTCTTGTTTTAATAGGGCTCCTTGATGCCGCATTCAATCAAATTTGGACTTAATATCAAGGTCATTCACTCTTGCTACACCTCTGCTGGGTCTGACCTTCTGCTGTTGCAATTAAAGACTATCTGTTACTCTGAAAGCAAGTTAACTGCAAGCTAACATTTAGACAAAAGGAAATTGGATAATAAAAAAATTCTCTCTCACCCTGAATGCTGGAATTCAGTCATGGTCAAAAGGAATCAGAACTAAAAAAAATAAGAACATAACAACTAGGAAGTGGAGTAGACCAATCAGTCCATCACAGCTGTAAGGTGGGACAAAAATCCCCAACAGTTTCTGGACATACCCTGGACCTAAAACCCTTGGAAGGTAGAAGTTGTGGAAATTACAATGCATTAAATTCACTGATCTTTTGGGACTCTAGAAACCACGTCTGCAACTGAGCCAGGAAAAGGCTGGTTGGAATAGACTGGGAAATATACAAGCCCAGGGGCAGATGTCTGGAACAGGGTTAGCTTGCAGAAACTAAAGGAAGACCCCCATTCATGCCCCAGCTTAAACAACAGAAGCCAGTCTGCAGGAAACAAACAACTTCAACTACTTCAGACCTTCTGGATCCTACAGAGGTACAAAGCCATACAATTTTCCAGACAGTGCTCAGGCACAGAAATACTGCACATTCCACACCATTGTGCTACATGCAAACCTGTTCCACATATGGATGTAAAGATATTCACAACATTATTCAAACCTGAACAAATACCCATCCAAGGGAAATACTGGACATTCCAAAACCATCAAAACCATTCACCTCAATCGAAAAACCATTCACACCTATTCCAGTGATCAGGAAGCTCATTCAGCCCCGAGAGGAGGAACAATAGCTCAACAGATTTGATGGTGATAAGGGGGCCTGCAGTTGGGTACAACTTGAGACCCCGAGCCCAGCATGGCAGTGAAGGAAGAGAGAGAGAAGGAGAAAGAGAGTGATACCAGCCCTGTGATACCAGCACTGCGATACCAGCAAAGTGCTTCAATTCCCATACGGTGTGTGCTCGGAGGTGGGCTCCCCAAAGAGAGTCCGAGTGAGAAACAGTCCCCACTCGTGAAGGAAAACAGTTCACGCAACCACTGAACACCAGCAACTAACCACAAACCTCTACTCAATGTCCAAAGGCAACCAAAGGCATCCAGAGACACAAGACATCAACGGGGCCATGCCAGCAACATCCACCACCATCCAAGATAACAACCTGCTCGCAAAGGCCACCAGAAAAGAAAGAAAACCCAAGGTACTAATCAGTCTGGTCCCATGTGTCTAACCGCATCAGCGGACACCACTAGACTGACTGTAAGCAGTACTTGCCACCCTTCGCAGAGTCTCAGCTACGGCAAGAGACCACGGACAAGAGCCAGTCAAAATCGTGTTTTCACACCGGGGTGAGCCTAAGATCATCGAGACCCTCCAATCCAGCTTGGCTAGTCTTAGACAGGGGAAGGTGGAGCTTGGGAGGGCTAACGCTGTAGGGCACCCCTCAGGAAGGGAAGTGGAATAGTACTCTGGGTCAGCAGGTATTCTCTCTCTCTCTGTCTTCCCCCTGTTAGCATAAATAACAGCCACCCACTATGTCTATTCACCCACTGTATCAGGTCTGGGGTGCAAGGTTTAACTGGGGTTCAAGCTAACTAGGAGACAGGTCTCAATCAGAGATAGGCCAGTTTTTGATTTTGATATTCACTTCCTTGTTTTCTGTGAATATATTAAATTTTGCTTATTTGTTCAATAAAATTGTTTTCTTTGTCTCTGAAGCATTTGCCTCCTTTGTTTACTACTACACCACATTCCACTACATAAGCCCAGTGTCAGAACTAGGAAGCTGGTGAACAATAAGCCAGGCAGCACTCCCTTCAAGGTGCAGGGCTGGATGAACACAGCAGGCCAAGCAGCATCGTAGGAGCAGGAAGGCTGATGTTTCGGGCCTAGACCCTTCATCAGAAATGGGGGAGGGGAAGGGGGTTCTGAAATAAATAGGGAGAGAGGGGGAGGCGGATAGAAGATGGATAGAGGAGAAGATAGGTGGAGAGGAAACAGACGGGTCAAAGAGGCGGGGATGGACTCCCTTCAAGGCTGCTGTGTCATTTATTATGATATGGCTGATCCCAACTCAGCCTCAATTCCATTTTCCTGCCCAGTTCCATGACCCTGTAACCCATTACTAATTAAAAATTGGACGATCTCCTTAAATGTAATCAGTGTCCCACGTCCAACGCACTCTGGGGTTGTGATTTCCACAACAGAAGTAATTCTTCTTCAACTCTGTTTTAAGTCTTCCACCCCTTAGCCTAAAACGAAGACCTTTAGTTACAGATTGCCTCATAAAGAGAAACATCCACTCCGTGTCTACTTTGTCAATCTCCATTAGTATCTTATATACCTCAATGAGATCTCCTCTTATTCTTTGAAACTCTGGCTAGTAAAACCCTAAACTACTCATTTTCTCCTTATAAAACAAGCCCTTCACCCTGGAATTATACCAGTCGACCTTCTCTGAAGTGCCTCCAATGCAATTGCATCCTTTCTCAAGTAAGGGAACCAAAACTCTAAATGCAATTATGTAAGTTCAACCAACTTGTGAAGCTAAGAAGAGTGAATCAACTGTTGAACTACCAACTTCAGCAATACTGTATACCTTCACTGCAGTGGGCACAATATTCAGCTGTCTCTCTTCATGAATAGTCTAGAGATTGATCAGTATACATTTTTTTAAAACCTTTACCTTATTGGACTCACTTCTTATTTCTCATTTGGTGTATGTGTGCTGTGTTACTAATTGTTCTTGTGGTCAGTAATTAATAAACTCTCTTATTAATTCAGGAAAGGCTAGTTAATTTGACTTCTTTTAAAACATAAGCTCATTTGGATTTGGGAGAAAGGCATCTACAAGGGAATGGATCTATTTTTAAAGTTAATCTTGTTTCAACTACTGAGCAGGCAGGTAAATAATGACAGAGTTCATCCTTCTTTACCCAAAACTTAATGATTTGGAGTATCCTCTCTGGAACCATATAAAAGTAAATATCCTTGTCTGGGATCTGGTCATAACATTTTGTAACAACCGTCTGCATCAGCTACGTGAGAGTTGTTCCAGAATAAGACTAGATGAAACAACCCGGGATAATTGCTGATGAATGGAGAGTTCAAGAAAATAAGAGAAGACAAGAAAAGTTTACTTTAGAACGAAGCTATAATTTGACTTATCAAAAAATATAGATGTTCTTTACTCATCTAAGGAAAAAGTTTCAAAATTTGCAAATGCAAATAATTAAAACTTCAGTCTGATTATTTATCCTCACAGTTCCTTTAATGAAACCTGACATGTTGCTATTTAAAGTTGATACTTTATGTGCTCCCAGCAGCACCAAAACAATTCTACTTCATTGAATGTTTGATCATCCCTGTTGTTTATAATTTCATGTTGATATGATTGTTCTTCTTGGCCTCTATGACTATTTATTATTAAATAAACGCACAGTCGAGAAGTTCTCTGGATGCAATTCAGTTTATTACAATTGGCGTTCTAAGATTTGTATTTGCAAGGCTCACTAGAGAGTTTTTGTGAGTGCAAAGATATAAAAATAAATTAATATGCTTAAGTTACGCCTTTTATCCTTTCATCTCAGATTTGGATTTCATTGATGGAACTGTGCTTTTTGTAAAAATTCTCCTTTTGGCCAGGCTGAATCTAGATATTAGCTGGCATAAATATTAAAGTATTTCTGATTGGCATTAATTTATTGCTAATTTGGCAATCTTTTGCAGATATTCTGCATATTTGATCATATTAATACTTGTTCATTCTGCTTATTTGAAATCGTGGTCAACCACAATGTAGAACATAGAAGGAAAATTTTAACTCTATATTATGCCTGATTTACAAACACCTGATTATCTGCAGTAGAAACTGTTCCATTCTCCAGCACTAGCTTCAGTAACTTTCGTAAGTTGTACAGTTACACAATATTGAAAAAGTCTTACATTTGTGTTAAGTTTGTGTTGACAAAATCGCTTAGTTTCCATTTTCACCATGCTTAAGACAACCTTTTGCTTATTATTTATTCAGTAGTTATAATACCATTTACAGTCTGATGCCTGTGATGGTGCTGTAGTATCTATTTTTTATCTTGACCATCTGGCAGCTCCTCAGCTGGTGTGACAGAAAAAGCTCTTATGTTCAAATTAAATCTCTTTGTCAAATTGCTGTAAATATACCAACAAAAATTGTTAAATAGAAGCATTATAAAAATGAGGGGATGGATTCTAATGTTGATTTGAATACAGCTTCCATGCAGGGCAAGGAAACACTGGATGTCCGAATATGTTAGAATCAGCGTTGAAATTGAAACGATTAATTTTGACTTCTGTGCCTTCAAGCCACACTGTGAGCAGAGCCACATAATGTAATCTCAGCTGTATTAAAAATGGAAATTGCCTATTCAGAATGGATGGTATGCACAAAGGAATAGGAGCACCAGATTCATCAGTTCATCACTGGAGTTATACTGGATGTAGCCAGGAGCCTTCAAATTGTTAAAAGGTGACAAGAAGTTCAGCGTGTTCATCTGGCACTCACTAGAACTAGTTCACAAGAAACAAACTTAAAGAAGAACACCACTTTATGCAGAATGAGAAGTGGGTACTGACTGGTTGGGTCATCATCGGAGTGGAGATTCAGCCAGAACACTTAACAGTCAATCTTAATTCTCAAACCAGACAGGTTGATTCTGATTGGACAAAGCATTACACCATGGGATACGTCAGAGTTTGGCTACTTCCATTACTTCTTGCCTTGAAGTAGGTGCAATATATTTATAAATTCCTTTTGCCTACATAAGATAGAGTCTTGTGTGTTTATATATTGATTCTCGCATAAATTTGCTTCTTTTAAACATTTTTCTTGTGTTCTAGTTCTGATGAGTGCAAGATGAAAAGCCTCAACTTCTTGACCCCTTTTAGCAATGTTTATGTTCTGTACAACCAAGTGTTAATTAATATAAAAGGCACACATTTTCCTGACAATGGGAGGAAACCATCAGTGGTTTGACTAACAATATCTGAGCAGGTCAGCAGTAGGAGTGTTGTGTTCATGTCCTGGATGTAGGAGGTGATATAATGACCTAGCTAGGGCAAGACTAGTGTCATTTGCTGATTCAAATGTTTCCAGTGTTTCAAGCCTCCCCAACACCTCTCCAGCTTCAATATTCTATTTGACTAAATATTCTCCAGCACATCATTCCTCACACCCACTCAACTTTCAGCGGCACACAGCCATCATTTGCTGTGCACTTCATCACGTCCCCATATAACCATACTTCAAATCTTCTGTAATGCAATGTGTGTCTTATAATTGCACTCACAGAATGCACTGCATTTATTGTGTGAATTCCTGACTTCACTCACTCACAGTTCTAAAATTTTGGCTCTTTGAGATGAAAAAATGGGTCAAAATAACGTAGAAAATATAATACAGAAACAGGCTGTTAGGCTAAACCACTCTGTGCTAACATTCGTACTCCATTAAGCCTCTTAACGCAGAGTACAAATGTTCTCTCTGACTCAAATTACACTCCCAACTCAGGAACACAGAACCAGGAAAATTTCTGATTCCCAAACTCCTTAATCAGGAAAGGGGAGTACGAGTGCTAACTGGAGTTGGACTGCCTGCAGACACAATTCAGATGTAGTCACAGGGCTTCCAAGTCCTGAGACAGGCAGTTTAAAAAGCCAGCCACTGTGCTATAGGACTGAGGACAACAGAAATCAATAAAACCAGAAACAACACACTGGGTCTCACGCATAACATCTTACCCCCACACACACCCCAAACCAACCTAAGCCACTTTCCCACTCACTGGATCCTTAGACACTCCATGCCAACATATATCCTCCTCCATACTCTCATGACCCCTCGTAACCCACATGCCAACCCATGGCACACCGCAAATCTCGAAGGTCCTTGTAGCTCCTATATCAAATTCATTCCAAAGCATAAAGTTTTTAATGCTCTATAAAAACAATCATTTCCTTCAAGTACTTAATTCCAAAAAAAGAAACAAACATTTGAATTTTTTTCTCCATTTCAAAGGCAACTGATCCATTTATAACTTCTCTGAGACATCAAACAGTCAATGTACAGGACCCTAGTATGATAATTCTAGGTTGTAGATGCAGTAAAGCAGCACTAACCTTATAATAATAGAGGCTTATGTCAACAAATAGCTATTCAAACTGAGCGTTGAAAATTGTTGTTAAGCATCAGTGAGAACTGTGAGGTAGGCAAGGCCTTTGAGTGCAGTTGCTTATCTGCTAGAGCAGATGGAATAGCCTGGTTGGAACTTGACAGTGACCATTGGTTGCTCAGACTTTGCAACGCTAAAATTTCAGTACATGACCTCATGTGGGGTCCCAGTTCCCCTCTGGGAATTTTTGGTGTAGACTATTTTTTCAAATATCTGAAGCTTACAAGTCAGCATTCAGAAATCTGAGTGATGAAAATTGCTTCCATTTGAAGGCAACTGCACTTTCAAATGTGCTGCTCCCTCTGTGAACCCCAATTGTGTGAAATATCTCCTGTCCTTACTCCCTCTGGGCAGAAGTAGGAGATGTCAAGATCAGGTTTGCTATTTCTGGAATCTGAGCTCCAGTGCCCTTTTAGCTAAGGCTCATATTATTGCTAACTTTATGAAAACTCAGGCCTCTTTGAATATTTTAACAAAATCTTTCATTATTTAAAAGTTCTTAAAAGATCACCTGTAGGCCTTCTCTTTTCAGGAGGCTCAAGATCTAACCTGTTCAGTTTTCCCTGAACTAATCCTGTATTTCTGATACCAACCTTCCAATTATTTTTGTACACTCTCTTTAAAGAGTCTACCTCTTCAAATATAACAATCCAAACTGCACACAAATATTCCAAATGTGGTCTAACAGAATTCAAAGTAAGTTTCAAGTAATTTCACTTCTATCCTTCTAGAAAGAAGTATTGATGTTTGATTTGCATTACGGTCCTGAGTAATTTGAGTTGCTCCTTTCAGTGATTTGTGCATTTGGATTCCTAAATCCATTTACTCCTCTACCTCATTTAAATTAGTATTTTCCAAGTAAAATGCAATCTCCTTATTTTCTTGCCACCTTGTACACCTCAAATTGTGAGCATTTTGGGCCCCATGCCTCAGGAAGGATGTACTGGTCCTGGAGCGGGTCCAGGGCAGGTTCATGAGAACGATCCCAGGAATGAAAGGCTTAACATATGAGGAACGTTTGAGGACTCTGGGTCAATACTTGCTGGAGTTTAGAAGGATGAGAGGGATCTAATTGAAACTTGCAGAATACTGAATGCTGCAATAGATAAATTAAATATACTGCATGACCCTTATCTACTGTCTGCCTAAAATGGGCTGATAAGTGGCAAGTAACAATCATGCCACACAAATGCCAGGTAATGATCATCTTGAACATCATCTCCCTTGACAGTCAGTAGCAATACCATTTCTGAATGTCCCATTATTAGCATCCTTAGCATTACCATTGACCAGAAACTGAAATGGACTGGTCAGATAGATACTGTAAGAGCATTTCAGAGATTGGGAATCCAATAGGGAGTTTCTCACCACTTGAGTCTCCACACACCTGACTAGGAACTATATTTCTGTTCATTCGCTGTCACGACATTCCCTTCTCAGCAGTGCTGTGGGTCTATCTGAAACTAGATTCACTCAAAAGGCTCACCACTGCAAAGAAAATAAAGATAGGCAAGAAATGCTGGCATTACTACTGACAACCATATCACATGAAAGAATCAAAAAAGTGAGAGGATGGGAGGTGAACTATCACAAAAAAATTTAGCAGATATATGCCCCGGAGACAAGTCAGTGATGACAAGACAGGGCACTCACAGATAGCTTGTGACAACGTTGCTAATATCTCTGATAAGCATGTTAGAGATGGGAGAGAGGAAGTGGAATTCTTCATGACATCAGTGAACTACAGAAGTTTCTTATCCAATATTTGGACATAACGTGCAGCAATGTAAGTGGTTGGTTTGGTGATGGGTACACCTTCTTACTGCTTCTCCATGTCTCCTCGTTCAAAGATGAGTGATGAGCCCCTGCACCTCCCTCCACCTGCAATCATCTCTACAGCACTGTGTTGTACAGTCACAGTGTGCCATTAGCATACTCGAGATCTTCACTGGAGAAGGCTGGAGGACATTTCTAGGGCACTATTAGATACCTGAAGTGCATTGCCACATCTAATGCTTCGCTCAATGGAGTTCAGGTGAATCTTCATCCAGTGCTCCTTCTCCTCATTGCTGGGAGCATCTGTCTTGTGGCATAGAGGTAGTGTCCCTACCTCTGGACCAGGAGGCTTGGGTTCAAGTCCCAACTGTTGCAGAGGTGTGTAATAACATCTCTGAACAGGTTGATCAGAAAATGTCCTCATTGGTGGAACTCCTCACAGGTGTCATGAGCTATGTTTGAAATGGAAATCCTTTGTCTTTTACAAACCAACCATTAAATCTGCTTTATCTGGATTATTGGACTCCTGTGGTATGAAGGCATCATGGAAGCTCCTAGGGAAAATCTGCTTGAATTTCTTCTTGAGATTGTATACCAGCTGTCCTATACAATCCTGCAAACATTTCTTGCAGTTTATAAGATTTCTTATTGCTGTGGCAGCGCTTAAGTTGCTGCATGTGTGTGAAGTCGATAGCATCTTGTATCTAAGGGAGTGCTGGCTTAGCCAGTGACACCGAGATCCCGTGATGAATAAAAAAGAAATCCAACAAGGAAGACAACTCAAAGTGTTAGCTCATGCTAGTTAACATTGCCACAGGAAATTTACATAATTGTCAACCTTGGCTAACAATCTGTCAGCTTTATCTACTAATGTGCAGTATTTGATATCTCTCAGGGAGTACCCTGGGAGAAGCCAGAGGTAAAACATTGAGGGGGGTCAAAGCTGGTGTACTGCCTGTTCGCCACCTGATAGCACAACCTCAGCTCCTTGAGAGATTGAGGGGTCTGCGCTTCAGTTTGTAAAGCCTGTGATGCAGGCAGTGCCGCCTGGTCTCTTTCCTGTATACCTCTGTCCAGCGCACTTGCTGATCCCAACACAGCATGTCATCACTGCTGTGACTAGCCATAGGGTCTCCTCCTGATGTGCTGTCAACATAGCACCTCTTATATTGAGGTAGTCATTGTGAGCGTCTCCAAGTCTTAAAAGAACTGTCCGCACACAAGAATTCAAGCCAAGTCTGTGCCAGACATCAGATGCAATAAGTATTTTTTAATTCTGATAGGGTAATCAGAAATCTAAAGACTCAGTTGAAATGTTATACAAACTTGCCTCTGTTTCCCTGGTCAAATGCTGCACAAGATACATTTTAAGTATACAATTTGCAAATGCTTCATTAGCAGGTCTTAATCACGTTCGCTGCATTAAGTACATGATCAATTGCAATAAAGTAAAGCTTTGACTTCGCCAAGTGAGTTCTACACAGGCTTCCAAGTAAGCTTTCGCTAAAACCAGAAGTAAGTCAGTGCATTAGACCTGTGTTGCACTCAGATAGTTTCTCTCTTCTTTTAAATATACCTCAGTCACTCTTGATTATCAAAACTGTCTCATTATATTGTACCAGAGATAGTAGGAACTGCAGATGCTGGAGAATCCGAGACAACAAGGTGCAGGGCTGGATGAACACAGCCGGCCAAGCAGCATCATAGGAGCAGAGAGGCTGACGTTTCGGGCCTAGACACTTTTCTGATGATCCAGCCCTGCACCTTGTTGTCTCTCATTATATTGCACGCCTTGTTTCAAATACTTTCAAAGTTCTGAAGAAGGGTCACTGGCACAAAATGTTAACGCTGATTTCTCTATTCACAGATGCTGCCAGACCTGCTGAGCTTTTCCAGCAACTTCTATTTTTGTTGTTGGTTCAAATACCTCCTGCTGTGAAAGACTACAGCTGGTCTTGACTGCAATGGCCTGTGCAACATCACAGAAGATTGATTACTAATTCTATAATAACTTTACTTATGTGTGGACTTCTGTTTGCTGCAATTTAAGCAGCTATTACGCGTCAAACACAACACATATAGCTCCACACTGTGTTATCTCTAATCCAAATTATTGTGTTACCATTAAAAAAACTGTGTAAAATGAGCACTTGACTGACCATTGCAATGTATAAAAACCATGTAGGCACACCCAATACTGAGGTCATTTATTTAATCCCAATGGATTTGTAACAGGGCAATCTCTGCAGATACAGATTTGTCCCAATCCTAAAAGTAAAGACAATTCAAGTGGTGGCCAAGTTTATTTTAAAAGGTGCAAACTGAAAGTGGGAAAATGAAAAACAGTGGCTGACTCATCTCTGAGTTTCTTTGTGAGGAAAAGATATATATAGTTCCCTCATTAAAGGATTAACATGATTCCTAAAACAAAAGAATGCTGAAGTCCTTAGGTCATCAGGCAAACTCTGTGGAGAGAAACAGAATCAATGGGCTGAATTTTCCCATTTTTAGTGGTGTTTGTTCAAGGTAGATTCATGGTGGCTGGTCAGCTATGACCCATGCTGACTTTTCTCATGCAATCTTCCACTCTTCAGCTCATTAATTATGCAACTGGCCTCTTTGGTACCGATATTGGGGAATGGGATAGATCTAATTCTGAGTGTAAAGTTAGCTGATAATAATTACAGAAGTGCTATGACTGTTAAACTGGCCCTGCTTCTCTGATTTACAACAGGAAAAATGTCAATCAGATACTTTTTTCTTAATGTAGTGAGTGAGCTGTTATGATCTGACACATGAAAACTTGCAAAAGAGAAGCAGATAAACTTGAAAATGAGTTATTTGCTAGGTACGATGCCATGACCGCATCTGGCTGCATGTCCACAGGCAAGGTGGCTATTGCAATGGAAGTCCAGACCCAACAAACTCACCATCTGCTACATATGTGCGTGACCTGCACTCCATCACTCTGACAATGGATGCTCAGCATCAGTGCAAGACAAGGACCTCATTCCATGAGATAGTTAGAATTGCCAATGCTGGAGTCAGAGATAACACAGTGTGGAGCTGGAGGAACACAGCAGGCCAGGCAGCATCAGAGAAGCAGGAAAGTTGACATTTCGGGTCGGGACCCTTCTTCAGAAGAAGGGTCCTGACCCAAAATGTCAACTTTCTGACCTCATTCCATGTGCCATTTCTTCTCAGGGAGACAGAATGGTGCCTGCAGACACCCAGAGGGAGGAGAAGTCACACACATAACCCTAGAAGCTTCCTCTCCAGAGTGCCCATTCTCTCTACCTCCCCTTGTCTGTGAGCACAAAGCTGCAAATGTTCATGTCAAGGGGTGTGATCCTGGGCAGACCATTCTGAGCAGACTTGGGCCCTCTAGGCTTAAGCATTGCTGAGATGACAAGACATGTCTTTCAGGCAAATTACTGAGCGGGCTTCCTGTATTCCAGCTGCAGATGTCAGGACTATTTTTAGACATAGTGGAAGGGAAAGGAAAAGAAATGTGTACTGAGGCATGGCTGATACATCATTACAAATAAACTTGCTATTTTGTAAACAAGTACTCGGCTACTGTCACAAAATCTCTGTTCTGCTGTCTTTATTGCTGTTGGATCTGATGAAGGCTTCATCCATTTGAGAGATGATCAGCCTCTTCAGACATTTCAAGGATGAAAGAAGTTGTAAAGACCAATCATTGCTCGCTTCGATCAGCAAATGACTCATTGGCTGCACAAAGTATTTGAGAATATGGATTCTTGTATCATGATGTTGGTGACTGTAGCCAAGATGTTGCACTTTAATGTTGACAACACTGAAGCAGCAGGCAATGTGCAGGGATGCTGACAGAGCCTGCACTGCACAAATCATCCACCCTGTGAGTGAGAGCACAGAATCAATGATTCCACACATCTCTGGAGGCAAGGTCTCATTCTACCTATCAGCTTTTCAAGGGAGTTCCTTGCCGTTCAAGGCTGAGTCATGTAGAATGGATACTTCATATGTCCACTCTTCCTCATAGCTCAGTGGCAGGCTGAGAAAAAACTGCACAAAACATTGCTTCTCTCAGGTCGAACAATGTCCTATAGGATGCAAAAGGATTTCAAATCAATTTAGTTGTCAACATGAACTGTGAAACATTGATGTGCTAACTGATGGTGGGAGGATGAAAAGGAACTGCCTCAGGATTGTTCCAAATCCACTGTCTATCATGAGTGTCTGGTCTGCACAACATTCAGATATCATATACTGACTGAAGATTTAAAAAGTAACTAAACTTAAATGCCGTGCAATGTCAGTTCTGTTTCACTGATTTTTGCTTTCTTCTCAACAGGCAATAGGACCTGTCCTGTGTAAGTACTTGAAAGTGGAGTTATTCCACCTGGGAAGGTAGTGGAATAGTGATCTAGTAATACTAGTCCCTGGACCATTAATATAAAGATTCAGGCTAATGTTCTGGGGATATTGGTTCAAGTCCTACCATGGCAAATGTAGAATTTGAATCATGAAATGCTAGCCTAATGGTGACAATGCAATCATGGTTGGTTATTGTCAAATATCTATCTGGTTCGTGAAATGTACTTTAGGGAAGGAAATCTGCTGCATTTGCATGGTCTGGTCTAAATGTGATTCTTGATCCACATTCATAAATTACCTTAGCAAACTGTTTAGTTCAAGCAGCAATTGTGGTGGGCACCAGCAACATCTACATCTGATGATTTTTAAAAAAAAATATTCAGTGACCAAGCATAAAATCATTTAGATTTAAATACATTTATTAAGCAACCGAGAGGTTCAAGGACTGAATGTGTATTTTGGACTGACCAGATGCTGCTTAACATATAACTAAGAGAAAGTTAGATAATAAAAGCAAGTCCAAATCCAGTTCATTATTCCTGGAAATGGGTTTCAATTAAATCCTCTTTGACTTCACACTCTCGACGGTGCCTAACTCTACAATGCTTTATTTGATGTGCCTCTCAGTCAATGTCCTGATGCTCATCCTCATCTTAAGAAAGTTGGTGTCAATCTTCTATTTCCTCTGCATCTATGACTTCCAACCATTATTGGCCATTTGTGAAGGGCACAATATGCCTCAGTGATATGGCACATCATTCTGGGCTTTCCTGCAATGCCCAACCAGAATAGTCCAGGCATCAAAACTCATCCTAGGAGGTCCTAGGTGTCTATTCCACTATGGCCCTTGTGGAAACATGGACAGTATTGTATCTCTGTTGTGCATTAGTCTAACAATTTCATGAAGGTATCATGGGCCTTTCCTGTATGACCCGAATACCTTGGAAGGAGGCAGAGACCTGTCTGCTCTCCAGTAGGTACACATCATGGCCGATTCTAGGATAGCTTCTGGCACTCATCGCCAAGATCTGTCATCTGCATTCACAGTTAAACTGAATTTTGATGGAGTGGAAGCCTTGTTTTTGACAGGCTGTGCAGGTTGGTTACTCTCAAAGCAACATAGGTGCAGTCTATTGTGACCTGTACCTGGAGGAAGCCTGAGATGTTAGAGAATCCTATTGTCCAGCCTGCTTAACTCTCCAAATGATGGAAAAGAATATAAACTGCTGTAATCTGAAGAAAATGGTGTCAATGATATCCTGGACACTTTTGTAGGTTGCAGATTGGGAGATCCCACACAGATACCCAATACACCTTGGAATGAGCTTCTAGTTTAAAAATTCAGGGCAGATGTAACTTTGATTGCCATTGGAATGGGATAGTCACCAAGTCCTTCTGAGTACATCCAATTCTAGCAAATTATGCAGTTTGGTGATGATGGCCTATGATATCCTTAGTCTTTGCCTGCATCGGTCTTCTAAAAGCTGTAGAAAATGACAGTGAGGTCTGAATACTCTCCATCAATACTCTCCATCTCCTTGGAGGTTCTTCACCTACTGCTTCTCCTTCTGTGCAGAGGGAGACTGTTCTGGAGATCGTTGGTCATGCTGGGCTTGCTGTTTGCTTCTGCACCAAGGCCTTAAGGAAAGTACCAGCTGTGAGGTCCATCTCAGTATGAACTGTTACTGTGCAGAAAATGTTGAAAATAGAACAGCATATTGGTAACAGCTCTTCTGAGTCCTCAGATCAATCACTGTGAAATGTCATGCTATGTCCTGACTGGCATGAAAATTTTGCAAGGTGGTCAATGTCATGCCTCAATAAGTATGTAAACTTATCCAAATGAATGCTGCAGAACTAAAGTGCTAATGCTAC
The DNA here is from genome assembly GCF_021869965.1 of Rhincodon typus. Classification (NCBI taxonomy): domain Eukaryota; kingdom Metazoa; phylum Chordata; class Chondrichthyes; order Orectolobiformes; family Rhincodontidae; genus Rhincodon; species Rhincodon typus. The sequence continues at coordinate 30,392,950 of NC_063345.1, read as the reverse complement.
GCTGGCGAGTGAAATACAGGTATTTATCCTCCCAAAAAAGGCACCTTTGATCATCACAAACCATGTCCTTGCATACTTATAGTTCAGTATGCAAATATGGCAGCTCCAAAGCATTGTGTTCTCATGTGAGGTATGAAATGGCATAACCAGGTGAGACCTTTTGGTTGGCATCTGCTTTTCTGACATGACAAGGAGGCAATTTATGCAAATTATGTAATGGTTATGTCTGATTAAGGCAATTTGATACCAGATGGTTGGCATCATTGAATCAGGGGATGCATGATTAATGCAATTGCCCCAAAAGGGCTTCAATTTCAAAGAATTATATTCTGCCGCTGAAGAGAAACACAGTAACTTTCTCCACCCACTCTGCATGCAGAGGCAGCATTTTGTCTTGTTATTGCCAGTTGAGCTTGGATTGAAGATGGCAATGTTTCAGCTTTATGTGCTTGTGAGTGATTTGCAAGCTCCACCTGAGAGGCACAATGAACCCTCCAGCCTTCATGTTCCATTTTGTGTTGCTGTTCCTGTGTTCTTAATGACCTTTCATTCTCCCATCCTACCCCCATTTCAATTCATTTTCCTTCTATAAATGTTAATATCCCGAATTTACCACCTGAGACAATGGTTTTATGAATTGCCTTCCCTTGGTGGCCATCCATTCTTTCTATTTGAAGCCAGAGAAATATGACTTGTGATATCCCTTCCAGAGCTCCCTATCTCACTTTTGCTGAAAGAAATCCCATTTCTACTCATTCTCTCAGCAACCCCATCCAATTAACTCATTCCAAGATTTAAAGTTCCCACCTTCCCCATGACTCCTCAGAAAATCTTTGATAAGCACCTGACCATCAATGCCCAGACTCCTAGGACTGACCATAACCTACTCCCCGCCAAGAGTGACTTGGCAGACCAGTCCTGTTTGAGCATTGCCCAGTCCCCAGACTGATGTCCCACAATACCCCAACTGACATACCTCTACTCCACTTGACCTGTGGCATAGACTACGGTCCAATCCCAAGAAGGACACGGATCCCTGGACTCTGGTAAGACAAAGTGATTGATTGATTGTGGCCAACATCCTGGACTGGAGTCAGACAGACAAATACTCTTGACTTAATGTGGCAATAACCCCTGACTGACTGTGGTTCCCTTGACTCCACTAAAGATTCGTCCCCATTGAGCTTTGAAGCATTTGGTTGAAGCATGTACAATGTATTTATTGCATATGTTGCTGGCACATGCTTTAAGTGTGACATTGATGTAGCAAGGTGCCGTACAGCAACATGCCCATTCCCTTGATAAAAAGGTGTAGAGCTGGATGAACACAACCAGCCAGGCAGCATCAGAGGAGCAGGAAAGCTGATGTTTCAGGTCTGTGGGCCCATTTTCTGAAGAAGGGTCCAGACCCGAAATGTCAGCTTTCCTGCTCCTCTGATGCTGCCTGGCCTGCTGTGCTCATCCAGCTCTACACCTTGTTATCTCAGACTCCAGCATCGGCAGTTCCTACTATCTCTGATGCCCATTCCCTTGACTGTTCAGTGCTCTAAACTATGATAAGCTGTCTGTGTCTCCCTCTGTGCTGAACAGTAATCCACGCCAGAGAAACTGGTAGCCTCAAAGTAAATGCACAGTGATTGAGCACTCAGAATGTAAATTAAGATATAAGATGTATCTTTTCTGTAGATCCATGAGATGCATTCATGTCCCTGTGGCCAAACAACCTGGCAGAAAGATGCAAGCCCTATGTATCCCTGAGCTCCAAAACAAAGTCCTGAAGGTTTGAAATAGTGCATGAGTTGGTCTGAGTCTTTATTCCTTTTTTTTCTTTTTCTCATTCACGGGATGAGGGCGTCGCTGACCAGGCAGTATTTATTGCCCATCCCTAATTGCCCAGAGGGCAGTTAAGAGTCACCCACATTGCTGTGGGTCTGGAGTCACATGTAGGCCACACCAGGTAAGGATGACAGTTTCCTTCCTTAAAGGACATTAATGAACCAGATGGGTTTTTACGACAATCGACAATGGATTAATGGTCATCATTAGATTCTTAATTCCAGATATTTATTGAATTCAAATTCCACCATCTGCCATGGCGGGATTTGAACCCTGATCCTCGGAACATTATCTGGGTCTCTGGATAAACAGTCCAGTGATAATACCCTAGGCCATGATGATATAATGAGACTGGTGGGTTTGGACAAAGGCTGGAAGATAACAATGACCATGGAGCATGCAGAAAAATGGTGATGAAGGAGAAGTTGTCTAAGGCCTGGAGAAGCAATTTGCAAGTGACTGCTGCCAAGTTACTGCTCCACACCTCAACATCGAATATTCTGATTTTTCCATTCTTGTTGATTCCCAATTTTCTCACCATTGTGGACACCTCTCAAAGCAATGAAAAGTTCTGACCAAAATTCTAGTTTGAGATAATCTTTAATCAGAACATATTTCACCAATTCTGATCATCCAGATTTGAATTATTAACTCTGTTTATCTCCATAGATGCTGTCTTACCTGCTGGGTTTTCCTTTATTGACAAAATACAATATTGTTGTTTGGCCTTACAGTGACATACTCAGTGTTCACAGATGAGCCCACCTCTGGAGCTTCTAATTGCTTTGAATTACATGCCTGTCTGCTCATACATCAGATGCCAATCTGTGGTTATCCTAACATCTTCATTGGGTAATTTAGCCAAGGTTTATAGAACTGAGCAGATGACATATTCAGTATTTACACAAGCTAAATAGCTGTTTAATTGCATGAGGAGTGTGAATAGAGTTTAGTGGCACAGTGATAGGCAGGTATTCTTTTCATTTTTTTTTCTGAATGAATTTGGTTTGGAAGGAAACCTCAGCAACAAAACCACATGAAGGAAGTGACTTCATTTGGATTTTTTTTGCTATAACAAGATAATAAAACATTTTGTGGAGTAAATGTCTATACTTTGTAAATAGTCACTTTATTTTGAGAGGGCATTGCAACTTTGCTTCATCACTTTTATTTGCTTGGAAATTACAGCAATTTTTATTTAAACTGATACGCTTTCCCAATATGTATTCCAAGCATGGGAGATCTCAGTGCTGCATATTAAGCTTTTTGAATGCACATAGGAGTATACATTACTCGAATTGCAGAAGATAACAGCAAATAGGCGACAATTATTTTGGACTTGAGACGAGTAGCTGCAGAATGGAAAGTGTAATCTGCTACATGTAACTTGCATTTTCCCATTGCAATTTGCACGCTGGCCACCAGGAGAGAGCTCCTGCATATGTCTTTAAATGATGAGCTAATAAATTTTTAATATTTTCAATACTTTCAAATACTTTTAATACTTAATGCTCAGAACATTAGAAAGGGACATCTTAAACTTTGTCAATGCCCAGGAGGTTCTGAACACGAGTATTTTGTAAGCTTGGTTTCACACAGGAGTTGTGCTGTAGAATATGTCACTCTCAGGCAAAGCTTCTTGGAGGAAATTTAACACTGCTGCACTCTTAAAATCAGAGGAAGGCTTTACTCCTGAGTTGTATAATATTGCTGCGATGCAGAAACTACCATGACAGAAAATGGCATACTGCATCCTCAAATAGCTGTACATGTATTTTGCAAAAGGATCATAGTTAAGTTGAATGCTTAAAAAATGCATGTGGAGAAAATATTTTACCATTTCATATTTCTATTTTTTTTTAACTTGGCCCTTAAAATCTGCATATTCTATGTTCAGAATACCACCTAAAGTACATCTTCGCTGGGTGGTGTCACATGTACTGCATTGTCTAGCAGTGAAAATTAAATCTGTAGGAGTTACCACTTGTGCTGCAGAGTACGTCTGTAAAGATGACTCATTACCATACAGATAATGCATATAAAGACTGATCTCACCAATGAACAATTTTCCCAACCCACTCGCTTCAATTTTTGTTGCTTTCATTAAGTGGATCTATTTCTTTAGGATTTTTTTTCTGAAAATAATAAAACAATTGGATTGTTTTGCAAGACAATGCTGCCTATTGTTTTGTGAGATTTTTTAATGAAACCTAGAGGATGACATGAATCACATGATCTATCTTGGATTATGTTTACAACACTGAAGTAGTGCTCAATTCTTCAGTAATATTCTATACAGCTTTTCTTTTCCCAACCCATTTATTTTCTCCAAGTTCCCGTCTTTATTTTCTCATAACTTAGCGACTCACAACCTCCTTCTGTTATAATGGATGAAAAATGTTGAAGCCTCCTTTTTATGATATTTGACCTGCTCATCTCTACCACACTTAATAGTAGAATTGGAAAGACATGAGAACCAAGAGTCAGGCACAGTCCTGTTCAATGAGCTTTTTTTGATGTTCAATGACATATTTCAGAAGGAAAACCATCCTTACTGATAAATTCTCCATTTTCTGTGCAAATTGTGTGTAACACTTGTACTTTCCACCTACTACATGTTGTCTAAGGATGTAACGGTCTGAAAGAGTTAATGCTGAGGAGTGCATTAGGCACCCATCCAATATGATGATGTTATATGAACTTGGGCGAGGGAACAGCTTTGGATTTTAAATGTCAAAAACCTAACATCTAGGTGTTCCTTATAATCTCCATAACAATTTCTATTATATCAATTTAGTTTGTAGCGAATTGCCACCATGCAACTTCATCTTGTTTCAGCCAAGCACTTCCTCTAGAAAGGCAGATAGCTGCTTTTCCTCGACCTCACTAGACCTAGCAGGCTCTGTAAATTCCGACTAGGAAAGAGGATGGTGATAGCAGACCTACCAGATGGAGCCGTGAGCTGTGGTAAAGATTTATCTCACAACTCCAACCCTTTTTAAAATCCCTTACTTGAAATTTCCTTTGCAGTTTTCCTGATTTGCCCACTGTACCTTTGGAAGAAACTTTACATATGTTATCATGTTTCTGACTAATTTCTGGCTACAGTGACTGCTAGGAAAACCTTTGTGGAAATTCCAATTTTATTCTTTTTCCCTTATTCCCTTTCAAATAAAGATTCAGAAATAGATTTTCTGTTGTAAATTTGAGAAGCATAATTCAGGAAACTAGGTGGAGATCTGCTGCACTGAGGGTTGCTTTTTCACTAAGGAGGTGGGAAACAGTCTAACTGGGATTTTAATTGGAGTGCCATTTGATTGGCATGGAGACAGGCTCCCTATCTATTTAAAGGCAGTGGCTGACTCTCAAGCTGGTGGGCTAATCAGAATTTTTTCAGTTCAGAGTAGAACCTGGCTATAATGAGTTGTGAGTAATTAAGGTAGCATGTCAACATTGAATATTCACCTCCAGACAACTGAATCACACCTATCAGGTTAGGAAACTGTAGGATGACTGGAGAATCCAGTTGGCGTTCTTTCCCTGTGTTAACAACTCCCTGTGTTGCCTTGTGGAGACAGGTAGCCCTGCAGGCTCCAAATCTGCCTCAGCAAAAGTGGGCAGTGCTAGGAGTGAGGTCAGGAAACTGCCACACTAATGGCACTAGTATTTTTGGGCCTCAGGCGTCTCTGTTCTCTCTCTTAGTGAAGCTTGAAAATTCAGCCCTGAAAGTCTGCCTACATTGTGTAATGTATATATTTTTGTAAGTGAGGAAAACTGGGGACTGGGAGCATCTGCCTGAAATTGGATCAATTCTCCTCCCTTTAATAATCATAAGATACATTCAACAGATGCTTCCTGCTAATTCTGTCATGGATCCTTCCTGTTACCAATTATCACAGCATACCTTTTCCAGCCCCCACAATAAGTCATAGTGCACAACATTTTTACAACCTTACCTTTTTTACTAATGTGCTGAGCTCCCTCACCATTGAGAGTGGGGATATTTGTTGATCCTCCTCTTTTAGTGAGTAGCTTAATTCTCCATCACCATTCTCCACTGGATTTGACAGGACTAAGACCTGATCTGTTGGATGTGGAATTTTTAAATTCTGGTTATCACTTGCAACTTACGCTGTTTGGTATGCAAGTAGCTGTGCTGTAGCCTCACCATGTTGATAACTTATTCTCAGGTATGCCTAGTGCTACTCCCAGCATATCCTCTCGTACTCTTATGGGAACCGGGGTAGATCCACTTGTTTGTTGATAATGGTAGAGTAAGAGATAAGCCAGACCATGAGCTTACAGATTGTGGTTATATATAACTCTGCTACTGATGGCCCACAACAAATCATGGATATATAGTCTTGAGTTGTTAGATCTACTTGAAATCATCCCACAAAGCATAGTGCAATGCCATATGAAAAGATGACCCAAAAGTGAAAACAGAACTTCATTTCCTCAGGGGCTGTGCAATGCTTGTTCCTATTGATAATGACATGGGCACATGCATCTGCTACAGATAGATTGGTGAGGACAAAGTCAAGTATGTTTTACTCTGTTGTTTATTCCTGCAGCATTTGCCGCAGACCTTGTCCTTTAGGACAAGACCAGTTGTTCAGTAGTGGTGCTGCCAAATTATCCTTGGGCATGGTCATTGAAGTCCTCCACTTCAAGAACAGTCTATGTCTTTACCACCCATAGTTTGAATTCCAACTCATGTTCAACGTGGAGAACCAATTCATCAGATGAGCTTGGCTTTGTGGTGGGGTAAGGAATAAATTAGGTGGAAATCAGCAGGAATTTTCTGTATCGTTATTTGATCCACTAATGCAATGAATTCATGGAGTCTGGTGTCAATGTGGAGGACTCCCAAGATAACCAAGTTTCAAATGTATATAACTATGCAAGTGGGAAAAGAAATACCCAGAGATGGTGCTGTTAGCATCTGTGACATTGACCGTAAGACCTGATTCTGTGCGAATGATTTTGGCAGGCTGTTTCTTGGCTAGTCTGTGGGAAAGCTCTCCAATTTTGACACGAGCCCTCAGACATTAGTAAGCAGGACCGTGTGTGCCATGTCCACCTGCCATTCTTTAGTCAGATTTTGTGGCAGTTAAATATAACTGAATGTCTCGCTGAGCTATTTCAGAGGACATTGAAGTGTGAATCATATTGCTGTGGATCTGAAGATATGTGTAGACTAGATCAGATGAGAGTTTCACATTTTCCTTCATTAGCAAACCAGATCGGCTTTTGTGACAAGCATTTATGGTGTAATTGCCATTATTAGACTAAGCTTTAACTTTATATTTATTCATTTAATTTCACAACCTGCTATTATTCAAACCCATTCCCCAGAACATTACCCTCAGTCTCTAGATTACTAGTCCAACGACAATACCACTGTGCCACTGTTTCCCCTAATTATTATAATGATTGCAGATAACCTACATAATGCTATAATTTATCCGAACAAATCAAAAGCTTGGTATCAGTTCTCCCCATCAGAGAACAAAGTTACAGAGTTAATGGCAGATATAAGGGGTTGCACGGTGGCTCAGTGGCTAGCACTGCCCCTCACAGTGCCAGGAACCCAGAGTTGATTCCACCCTCAGGCGACTGTCTGTGTGGAATTTGCACATTCTCCTCGTGTCTGTGTGGGTTTCCTTCAGGTGTTCTGGTTTCCTCTTACAGTCCAAAGATGTGCAGGCTAAGGGGATTGGCCATGCTAAAGTGCCCGTGGTGTTCAGGGATGTGTAGATTAGGTGCGTTATAGGGGGATAGGTTTGGGTGGGATGCTCTGATGGTCGATGTGGAGTTGTTGGGCCGAAGGGCCTGTTTCCACAGTGTAGGGGTTCTATGATATAAGATGGATGGATCCAGCTCCAACAGCAGTGAAGCAGCTTGACACTATTCAGGCAAAGTTGATTGCTGGATTAGCACCATATGTACAAACATCCACTCACTCCACCACCAATGTTCAGTATCAGCAGTCTGTACTATCTGCAAGATGCACTGCAGAAATTCACCAAGATCTTTAGACAGCACCTTCGAAATCCTCGACCATTGTCATCTGGAAGGACAAGGGCAGTAGTTACATGAGAACATCAACCACTTGCAAGTTCCCCTTTGAGCCACTCACCATCCTGACTTGGAAACGTATCACTATTCCTTCATTGTTGTTCGGTCAAAATCCTGGAATTCTCTCCCAAAAGCCAATGTGGGTCAACCTTCAGCAAGTGGACTTGCAGTTCAAGAAGGCAGCTCACCACCACCTTCTCAAGGGCAGCTAGGGATGTGCAATAAATGCTGGCCATTCAGCCGTTTTCCATGCTAGAGAAACTCTATGACTCTATGATATCTGGAAAAAACACATTAGGCAAGATGTTCTTGGACTCAGAGATCAGGAATATTTACAAGGTCTGATCCCATTCCTGGGTTGAGGTGGTGGGGGGTAACTAGTGCCAATTTCCATTCAGGCAATCCTTTAATTGATTGAGATGAGTTTACCATCTAATTAAGTACATCACCGGCAGACTCTCGAACAGGACAGTGAATCAGAGACCTTCCAGCTTGAAAAGACCTCTTTGTTACTATTTGGATTAAAACAATTAGGGAAGAAGGCAATTTGAAATGGAGACATGCTCTCTTCAACATTTTTTATAGTGAGATTGAAAAAACTGGATCTTGCAGCCAACTATTGTTGGAAAGGGAATTCTGAACTCTGCAGGCAGGCCAGTAGATAAGGTCACTAGTGGGTTTGGTTCCCTGGTCTGGCACTGTGAGACCACTTCCAGGCAATTACGTTGGCTTCTGCTGCCTAAAGGAACCTGGGGACTGACCGTGAATACCCAGTCAGCTTATTTTAGTTGGCCTCAGCAGGCTGTTAATGCCACTTCCAAACAGGTAGCCTTGCTGTACCTCCAATCCATCTCCACAAAAAGACTGACGGACAGTTTGGAGCCAAAGAATTGGCATGTAGGCCGGCAAAGCTATTTTCAATATGTGCTTACCTCCAATAAGAGTCCCCAGGATGGTTGAAACTCTAGCCATTGTGAAGAAGAGAACAATGGCTGAAATTCACCTTTAAGGTATTTGTAATGTTGAAAATATGCACTTACTTGATACTCCATAATTCATGTCAGTACTAGTTATTTTAATATCTCACATCTTGTATAGAATATATGTTTAAGAGACATGCTCCTTTATCATTGCTATATCATGGCATGCAATCCGCTGAACAATGATCTCAACCTCCATCTTACAAGGATCACTTGGAGCATGACATGCTGAAGGGAAAAAGCAATAGTTAGGTGAATTATTCAGCCCTAGCCTTGACATGGTGATGTCTGTGTTTGTAATATATTTAGATAACAGGAGCTGTTGAAAAAGTTCATTGAATTGTTCAAATTGGATATGGGCTGACATCTATAATCAGGTGTAAATGTGTTTTGATTAAGTGGAATGTCCACTATTTCTGCAGATGAATATTAATTGAAGTTGAATGCCTTGGTACCTCTGAAGAGTCCAAGATGTCTGGAGTTGTCGTCTTAGGTTTGGTTCATTGTTCCTTTAGGGCTGAGGCATGAATAGGATTTCTAACTGAACCATGATTCCAGACAGCTATCACCGTGATCGTGTATTCCAGAGCATAGCCCAGCTGCCTTTTATTTTGTTTTAAAAGTTCTGTTAAAAATCTGGGGATTTTGGTCCAGTATTCTAAATGACAGGGATTTTTGCTCTCTCCTACACCATCCACAACTCCTTAGATAATGAAGCAGTCCATGTCCAAAAGCAGCAAGATCTGGACAACATTTGGGCTTGGGTGCAAAAGTGGCAAGCCACATTCATGCCACAAAGAGTGCCAGGCAATGATCAGTTCCAACAAAGGAGAATCCAGTCATCACCTCATGACATTCAGTAGCATTACCATCTCTGAATCACCCACTATCAATATCTTGTGATTACTATTGATCAGAACAGACAGGATGCAGAGCTGGGCAAAGAAATGGCACATGGAATTCAACCCAGAAAAGTGTGAAGTGATTCATTTTGAAAGGTCAAATTTGAATGCAGAATACAGGGTTAATGGCAGGATTCTCGGTAGTGTGGAAGAACAGAGGGATCTTGGGGTCCACGTCCATAGATCCCTCAAAGTTGCTACCCAAGTTGATCAGGTTGTAAAGAAGGCGTATGGTGTGTTGGCTTTCATTGGCAGGGGGATTGAGTTTAAGAGCTGTAAGGTTATGCTGCAGATCTATAAAACACTGGTTAGACCACTCTTGGAATATTGTGTTCAGTTCTGGTCACCTCATTATAGGAAGGATGTGGAAGCTTTAGAGAAGGTGCAGAGGAGATTTACCAGGATGCTGCCTGGACTGGAGGGCAGGTCTTATGAGGAAAGGTTGAGGGAGCTAGGGCTTTTTTCATTGGAGTGAAGAAGGATGAGAGGTAGCTTGACAGAGGTGTACAAGATGATGAGAGGCATAGATAGAGTGGATAGTCAGAGACTTTTTCCCAGGGCAGAAATGACTATTACAAGGGGGCATAATTTTAAGGTGATTAGAGGAAGGTATAGGGGAGATGTCAGAGGTAGGTTCTTCACACAGAGAATGGTGGGTGTGTGGAATGTGCTGCCGGCAGTGGTAGTGGAGTCAGACACATTAGAGACTTTTAAGTGACTCTTGGATAGGCACATGGAGGATAGTAAAATGTAGGGTATGCAGGGTAGATTGATCTAAGTAGGATAATAGGTCGGCACAACATCTAAGCAGAACTGGATTAGCCATATAAATACCGAGGCTCAAGAGCAGGTCAGAGGTTGTGTAACGTACAGCAAGTAATTCACCTCCTGATTCATTGAGTCAGAGTCAAACAGCGCAGAAGAGGCTGTTTGGCCCACAGGTCTGCACTAACCTATGTACACTAATCCTACTTTTCAGCACTTGACCAATAGCCTTGAATGTTATGACAATTTTAAACCTCCTCAAAACCTGTTCATCAGCTGCAAGGTGCCAGTCGGGAGTGGGATGGAATATTCTTCACTTGCCTCAATGACTGCAGCTGTAACAACACACAACAAGCTCAACACCATTCAGGACAAAGCAGACTACTTGGATGGAATCCCATCTAACACCTTCATCATTTATTCCCTCCACCAACAACATACAGTGACAGCAGAGAATACCATCTACAAAATACACCGCAACAATTGCCAAGTCTCTTTTAGTAGCACCCTCCAACATATGACCTCCAACACTTCAAAGGACAAAGGCAGCAGATGCATCGGAACAGTACCACCCTCAAGCACCACTCCAAGCCAGTTACCAGCCTTAGAAATATATCACTGCTCCGTCACTGTCACTTAATTAAAATTCTGGAACTCTCTTGCTAACAGCATAGTGGGTGCATCTATTGCATACGGACTGCAATGGTTCAAGAAGTCAATTCACTACCACCTTCTCGAGGACATCAAATAATGGACAAAAAATGGTGGCCTAACCAGCAACATCTACGTCCTATGAATGGGTTTTTGGCAAAAAAAAAACAATGTTGACATTTATGTGCTGACTGGTGCAGTGGCACCTCTTGGATTCTGACTGCCCTAAGAAACAATAAACTGCATCACATCTTTTGCTGTCTAAAACCCCTTATAAAGTGTTCAGCATAATTAGTCTTTTAATGCTATCGGTTCTGTGAAGCAGAATGGTAGCTTAAACAGAATGGCAAATCCTTTTGGGTTGTTTATGTTGGTGCTTCTAAGTATAAAATCCATAACAAGTACTCTAAATCTTACAATGCTGGTCTCCAATCTTTAACTCGCTGTAAACTCTAAGTTGTTCAGACATTTATTATTTAGTTGCTGTCCATCATTGCATTTCAGTCTTCAAATTTTAAAATCCTATAATTGTTTTCACATTGCTCCATAATCTTTACACTCATTTTTTTCTTCACTTTCCTGCATATTTTACTCCTCTAACACTTGCTTTCCCCTCTCATCAGACTAACCAATTCATATGTTCATGGTAGAGCCTAGAACCACATCAGCCCAACTGCATGGAAACCCATTCCAGAAAACTTCAGCCTCCTTTAAAAGTCTTCTCCAAAATTAGATTTTATGTCAAAATTTCAGTTGCTGCCACAAACTCTTCCATCTTGGTATGACTTGTTTTCTTGTCTCATTTTTATCAATTTTGGTTGCTGCTGGTCAAAGAAATTGTGCTGCCAACAAGCTTCAATTAACTGTCACAACATCATTCACCTACACTTGCTCCTTGACACTCAATGGCATTACCATTGCTTGATCCCCCACTGTCAACATTCACTAGAAACTGAACTGGACCAGCCATATAAATACTATGGTTACAAGAGAAAGTCAGAGTCTAGGAATCCTGCAGTGAATAACTCCCCTCCTGACTCCCCAAAGCCTGTCTACCATCTACAAAACACGTGTCAGGAGTGTGAAGAAATCCTTTCCACTTGCCTGGATGGATGCAGTTCGAACAGCACTCCAGAAACCTGACCCCATCCAAGACAAAGAAGCCTCTTGATTGGCATCACATCCACAAACATTCACTCCTTTAGCCACCAAAGGTCAGTAGCAGCTTTGTGTACCAAGTACAGGATGTACTGCAGAAATTCACCAAGGATCCTCAGACAGAATGTCCCAAGCCTATTACCGCTAACATTTAGAAGGATAAGGTTGCGGATTTATGGGAAAACCCCACTTTCAAGATTCCCTCCAGTCACTCATCATCCTGATTCGGAAATATATTGCTGTTCCTTCAATGTTACTAGGTCAGTATCTTGGAACTCCCTTCCTAATGGCGTTATGGGCCTATCTATAGCAAATGGATGGCAATGGTTTAAGAATGTAGTTTGCCACCTCGTTCTCAAGATCAACTAAAAATGGGCAATAAGTGCCGGTTGGTCAAGTGTCACTAAGTCACACAAGTGATAGAAAAAAAAAGTACTATCAATTTGAGGGGACGCGATGGCCTAGTGATATTATCGCTAGACTATTTATTCAGAGACCCAGATAATGTTCTGGGGACCAGGGTTCGAATCCTGTCATAGCAGATGGTGGAATTTGAATTCAATAAAATATCTGGAATTCAGAATCTAATGATAAGCATGAATCCATTGCCAATTGTCGGAAAAACACATCTGGTTCACTAATGTCCTTTAGGGAAGGAAACTGCCATCCTTACCTGGTTTGGCCTACATGTGACTCCAGACCCACAGCAATGTGATTGACTCTTAACTGCCCTCTGGGCCATTGGGGTAATAAATGCTGCCTAGCCAGCGATGCCCTCATCCCATGGTTAAAGTAGCATGCATGCCTGATAGCATCATTGTTTGAGTGTGGCTGTGAGTATTAGCAGTCCCTTAGAACCTTATCAAAATACCAACTTTTCAGATATTAACTTAAACAGGGAGTATCATCTTCAGAAAACAATTAATCATGGGATGGGGAGGAGCGCAGGTGGGAGGTGATGCAGCAAACAATTGTGCTTTTTTACCCAACATCTTGGAACTACATTTTCAGTGAATACCAATTGAAAACAATCATGAATCCCGGCTATCGTGTTTTCTTGTCTGACATCAATTACAGTAACTATTGCCCAAGATAGATCAAAATAACTTTCAAATTGAACGTGAAATCTTTTTGTTTGATCGCAGTAGCATTATGGGAATCAGTGCCTTCATACACTATCTTACTATTTAGAAATGAAATATGAAATTTGTATGACCCACTTTAAGCATTAGATGTAGATGAGACATGTATCAATGTTTAGCATCAGCAGTATTTACAAAATAAATGTCATCCTTTAACCTCAGATATTCAAACCACATTGCGAATAGACAAGGTTTGTTTTAGATTTTTGCCTCAAAAGGCAATCTGAATAGAAATGAAAAAAAAGTGTTTCTGTTGATCTAAAAATAGACAGCTACTAAAACTCAACAGGGGTCTTCCTTGTGCAGCCTGTGCTGCGACACTCATTTCTATTGATGTGCACATTTGTGACGCAGCCTTGTTGCCGAATCCAATAAGAACTGTTAGGTATTTTTGAAGAATGGTATGTCTTACAATAAAACTCGATGTGTTTAACATGAACAGTTCTTATATCAGCTGCAAGAATCAAATCACAAATTCATTTTCTTTCATTTCTAACATTTGTACAACAGAATGGTGGCCACATCAATTTGTGAAAAAGCAATTAAAATTGGAAAACATTTTCCCTTTCTGAATCTGTGGATTCAGATGGAATGTGCTAACCTAATTGCTGTGACGTTTTCATGGGTGTTTTAAGTTTCCCTCTACATAATATGACTTAAATGCCAATAACTTGGATTGGTAATAATGTCGTAAAATTACAACAGTTAGATTTTCTTTTCCTGCTATATGTGCTGCAGAGAGTTTCTGCACAAATGGCTGGCTTGTACTCTCCCTTTCAACATTTTCCTTTAGAACGGAGCATTTAAAAACCAGCTGAATGTTGTAATGGGGAAGCTATGGGTTCTTTCTGGATGAATGAATTGCTACTAGCCACATAGTCTGTCATTCTTATTTATGCATTGATTTTGTTTTAAAATATTGAATATTGTTGAACAGAGAGACAGGCTGCTGAAACTTCAGTGCCATCACAATATACACCCCAATGACTGGTTTAACAAATAAATCAGCAAGTTCTTTAGTTGTTCAAATTAGGCAGAGTTCAGACCATACTCAAGCAGCCTACAGGTGCAAAACCCAAAATAAAATGTCTGCTGTCATATGTGCTACTGTGAGTGGGCAGCAATTGCTGAACAATTATCATAGCTACACAGACAACCACTTTAAGATAAACAATCAAGCTCATAAAATGGTTCATTTCCACTTACTGGATGTGACATATACTCATATTCAGGAGTCCATTCTCTGCAAACAAACTAATATTTTTGAAGCCTTGAATATTTTTGAATCATCCCAGAGCTTGGAGAGCCTATGGTTCTCGAACGCTTTCTCTGTGGCAATGCCTGGCCCAACTATTTTAGAATAAAATAGAACAGAATAGAATAGAGTAGAATAGAATAGACTAAAATAGAATTGAACAGAATAGAAATTTATTATCAAATGTACTTTTACATGAAAAATACAGTGAAAAACTTTATAAGATACCCTTTCACAGTGACTACATCAATCTCAGAAGTCGCTCATAGTAATAAAAGGAAAGTAAAATGAAGACAAAGTTCGTCACAGTTCAGTTAATGGCTCCTAGGCTAAGGGAAAACTGATTAAGATGCGAGTACCATTTTGTGTTGAGAATGCCATACCGGAACACACTGGGACGAGACTGCCATGCCAGGCTGCTGGAATACTGGGCCTGGAGCCTCCCCTGGAGAAGACTGCCACACCAGGCTGCTGGAATACTGGGCCTGGAGCATCCCTTGACAAAGACTGCCATGCCGGGCTGCTGGAATACTAGGCCTGGAACCTCCCCTGGAGAAGACCGCCACACCGGGCTGCTGGAATTCTGGGCATGAAGCCTCCCCTGGAGAAGATCGCCACACCAGATTGAGACCTCCATACAAGGCTGCTAGAAGCCATTCCATTTGCTGGGCTGGGAGAGGCCTCCTGTTCCCCATCTGACACTCCTCCAAACACTAACACTGATCCGCCCTCTGTCCCTCTTTTCTGATGCTTCTGCTCCTTCCGTTGCCCGGGCCTAGCTGTGGACTTGGAGCCTCGGCCCAGCCTGCGAGTCCAGGCTGGGAGTCACAGCCCAAGAACTGCTCCTCGTGCAATAGGAGGCCCCGGGCTGGGGTGGGGCTGTGTCTTGATTGTCCTGGCTGTGCTGGAGGCCTCCTCTTTCCCCCACCACTCTCCAGGCTTTAAAGAAAAGAAAATGTAGAAAAAAAAATAAAAAGGAAAAGAACAAAAGTAAAAAAAAGAAGAAAGAGAAAGAAAGCCGACGGGATTGGATGAGCCCTGGCCTCAGTTCCCCCACTTTGCTGCCATCTTGGAAGGTCTATAAAGTTGGCTTACTAAGTCAGAACTCTTTCCTCCTAAGTATAAATATAGTAGTGATTGTTTCAAGCTTAGTGTTCCTGTATTTCTCCTGAGCACAAGGTGAAAGATTTTAGCAATATATCTTTCTTTTCATGCATATTCGAAAGTTCTGTACTATAGAGCAACTGTATGTTAAGCAACTCTGTATGTCCAAATTTGAATTTATGCTGAAAGGTAAAACATCAGTGAATCACTAATTTGTTTTGTGCCTATTTTCACCAATTGGAATATTGTGATCTTCATTTCATTAATTCAGATGTATTTTTTATTAACACATTTTCTTTCTCCCCTCAGCCCTCTACCAACACCATTTATTTTATTTTGGCTTCACCTGTTTTCTTCAATGTCATTCAATGCAACTACTTTTCCAATCATAGTCCCACCAACTCCATGTCAATCCATTCTAAATTATGGACTACCCATTTGCCCATGCTGACTCCCATGTTAGCTGATATTGGTAATAGTTCTCCATCTCTAAGTATCACATTTTTCTTCTTTAAATTTTCTGTCACCACTTCTCTCCTTTACAAAAAATATTCTACTCTCCCTAAATTTGAGGCTGTTCAAACTTTGCTGCCTCTGTCTCAAGATTGCACTGGATACAGGCTGGAAAAGCAAGAAGTTAAAGAAATGCTTACAGCTTATATTAAGTATCAATACATTGCAAGCAGGCAGCATGAGGCATGGCTTTAAAAAGTAAGGGGTCACAGAAGAAATATTAATCTAGGTTACAGACCGTGGGACATCACAAAACATTAACTAACGTGGTAATGTGGAGAAAATTAAAAACCGAAACAGACCTGGTGTAATAGGGACAGAAAGTTCCAGAAACTTTATTCCAAGACAGGAATAATTTACTAAAACTGTGAGGAATGCAAATCATTCAGTATAATGGTGATTAAAGTGGGAATGATTCTTTAAAGCTGCAGATTTTGGGAGTCATTTGGGAGTCATTTGATTAAATTAGGAATCATTTATTAAAATTGCAACAGTACAATTCATACAGTAAAGCTCTGAAAAAGGCAGAAGGAACTCACCTGACTCCTGACTACCTAAAGTATTTCCAACATCTGTAAGACACCAATCAGGAGTGCGATGAGTGCAGCTCCAAGACCAATTATGAATCTCGACACCATCCAGGACAAATCAGCTCTCTTGATTACCCCATCCATAGACATTCATTCCCTCAGCCATCATTGTTGAGTAGCAGCAGTATGTGCTTTTAAAGGCTGGACTGCAGAAATTCTCCAAGGCTCCTTTTATAGCACCTTCTGAACAAATGACCACTTCCATCTAGAAGGTCAAGGGCAGCAAATCTATGGGAACACCACCACCTACAAGTTCTCCTCCAAGTCACTCACCATCCTGACTTGGAAATATATCACCATTTCTTCAGAGTCATTGGGTCAACATCCTGGAACACCCTCCCTAACAGTATCACACATGTGCCTAAACAAAATGAATTGCGATAGTTCAAGAAAGCAGGTCACCATTAACTTTTCAAGAGCAACTAGGGATGGTCAATAAATATTGGGCCAGCCTACATCTCCTGAATTAATAAAAAAAAAATCAATTTTGATGGTGAAGAATGAGAATCTTCAAGTTTAACTCAGGAAATCCTTCCAAAATGTCCTCAGAGAGCAACTGAACTGCACCGCTGCAAAATAAAATTATTTTAAGCAACCAAAATATATAATTACACTTTGAAGACATGGAATCAGAAATAATATTGCCAGGAAGAAACAATTTCAGAGATGGTCCATATAGGACAGAGGATTTAACATTTTGGAGAAACTAATTTCTGAGATACAGACTAGCTTCTAAATTTGATACTAAATCAAAAGATGAAAAGTACATACAATTCTATTTTGAATTGCAAATATGGCTGATGACATTATAGCTTGCCAAGGTATAATTGAAGCAACAGATGCTTTTGAGGTGCTACTGAAAACCTTTGACAATTATTTAAAACTCAAAACTAATAACATTCTTGCAAGACTAAAGTTTAGTTGAATAGTTCAGGATTCAGGGGAACCACAGATGAATTCATAAAAGACAGAAATGGGGCAAGAACTACTAATGGATTTGGTGAGCTTTATTACAGGCCAAAGAAGATCTGACTCTAGAGAAAATAATTTTGATAGCTAGTGAAGCAGAAGTCAGGAAGAAGCACAGATCAATCCTAAAAGATGTGGATCAGCCTTGGCACAGGTGATCAGCAGGGCCCATTCAATTCTTTTATTAAAAAATCTTAAGCATCAAACATGAGAAATACAGAGAGTAGGTCAGGCATGAGACACTGAAAGTCCTTATTAGCATTATGGAGCAAATAAATATCATAAGCAGTGTCTAGCAATACAAGTGAAAATTTTGTCTGTTAAAAAACAGCTTACTTTCAGAAAATATGCAGAGGTGGACTAAGTTTCAGAAAAGCAAGAAATGAAAATGTTACCCACACAAAGATGTTAATGAGATAAAACAGTTGTAATGGGTTACAACAAAAGAGAAATCTAAATTGTTCTTAGGGTAAGAAGTATAGAAAATAAAACTAGGAGTAATCCATTCGGCCCTTTAAGCCTGCTCTGCCATTCAATACGATCACGGCTAATCATCTAACTCCATGCCTTGTCCCCGTTTTCTCCTCATACCTTTTGATCCCATCAGCCCTAAGAAATATTCAATATTCAACTGCTTTCTATGGCAGAGAATTTCATAGGCTCACCATTCTAAGAAATTTCTCCTCATCTCAATCCTGAATGGCCTACCCATATCCTTAAATCATGACCCCTGGTTCTGCACTCCCCATTCATTGGGAAAATCCTTCCTACATTTACCCTGTCTAGTGCTGTTTGAATTTCATAGGTTTCTTTGGGATTCCCCCACTTTCTTCTAAACTCCAGTGAGTACAGTCCTAGCCAATCCAATGTCTCCTCATGCATCAGTACTGGCATCCTAGGAATCAGTCTGGTAAACATTTGTTGCACCCCCTCTATTGCAGGAACATCCTTCCTCTGACAAAGAGACCAAAACTGCACACAATACTCTAAGTGTGGTCTCAGCAAGGCCCTATACAATAGCAGCAAGACATCCCTGATGTACCCTTCCTTCCTCCAGCCTGGCCTATAACTATACTGGATTGGCACAAGTGGTTTCCACAGCTGTCCACATTGAAAAGTTTTCAGACTGCAAGAGCCACCAAGATTTGTGAAGAAATTCCAGCAATATGACAGCAAATTAAAAATGGACCCCTCTTGAGACAATTGACAGATCTCTAACTGGCACAACTTTGCATGATGGTTTTTTGAACAAGTAGCTATGACAGATTCAAGTTGCTAGATGCTGAGGTGACTCAACAGAGACAAGATCAAGCAAAGTATTTGACATCTTTATCTTCCAAGGAAGAATCCCCAGTAACTGTGACAGAAATCACAGAAGCAATTTTGCCAAGTCAGAAGCAATCTCAAATAACACAACTGGGGAAGACCTGTACATCTATCAACTTGGTCTACTGTGTCCGTTGCTCCTGATATGGCCTCCTCTACATTGGTGAGACCAAGTATAGACTCGGAGACAGTTTTGTAGAGCATCTGAGCTCTGCACGCAACAAATGACAACACCTTCCAGTCACCAACCATTTTAACTCTCCCTCCCACTACCTGGGTGACATGACATGTCCATCCTGGGCCTCCTCCAGTGTCACAATAACACCACCCGCAATCTGGAGGAGCAACACCTCATATTCCACCTCAGGAGCCTACAGCCCAATAGCCTAAACTTGGAATTCACCAGTTTTAAAATCTCCCCACCCCTGACCTCATCCCATGTCAACCCTCTCTCTCATCCCCGCCGCCTTGACCTGACACAACCTGTCCATCTTCTCTCCCACCTATCCACCCCACCCAACCCACTGACCAATCCCCACCACTCCCTACCTGCATTCACCTATCATCATCCCACCTACCTACCCCAGCCCCACCCCTCCTCTCTCTATTTATTTTGGAGCTCCCTTCACCCTCCCCATTTCTGAAGAAGGGTCCCAACCCAAAATGTCAACTTTCCTGCTCCTCTGATGCTGCCTGGCCTGTTGTGGGCCTCCAGCTCCAAACTGTGTTGCCTCTAACTCCACCATCTGCAGTTCTTGCTATCTCTGAGGAAGCGAATGTGTTGTTTTCACCAATACTGCAAACACTGAGGGCAACTGAAACAGTCCAAGCCATTCAACATACTGAAGTAAAAAATTCACATGCTTCAGCATAAATCTACAGAGTGATTAAAAATACAAATCTGCTAACACAGATTGAAGATGTTGTGTATAAAACTCCATGAAAGCCAACACTGAAAAAGAATGGCCAATGCTCAATGATACAAGTTACTGCAAAGAGCATTTTCCTGTTTCAGCAGGATCCAAGTCCTCTGTAAATGAAATCCAAAGGATTACATGTCCCCCAGATAATCTAAAGAAGGAACTTCCTGTTTCAGCAGGGAAGATATCCTCAGTAAAGTCCAAACCATTAAGGACTTTCCAGTTTAAAAAGGCCCACAGACCTCAAACTGTCAAAAACAGAATCGAAGTCAAGATCTCCTATCCAGCAAACTATCATTCTTCAGAGTCCAAAGTAAACACATTTTGGAAGAAGAGTGAAACCTCTAGAATTCATGAATTTCCTAAATTCAGAGACTTAGATAAGAGTGGAACTGGTAAATGTAATTATCTACATAATTGCATTATATTAATAAATAAAGAAACATGGGTGGAGGGGAGATGTTGTGTATGGGGTCCGAAAGCATTAACACTGTAGAGTGACATAAGCACCACTTATTATGATGATTTCATATGAACTTGTGGATGGAAGAGTTTGAGTTTTTGAAGGTATGAGACAGAATAAAATCTCTGAAACAATGTCTATCCTTTAACAATTTGCTAGATCTTGTTCACCGCAACTAACTCTTCTAGTTTGACCCAGAAGTGGGTTTCTGCTAACAAGCTAGTTTCTTGCAACCGAAGGTGTATGACAATGTTAATATAATGTTATCATTACCTATTCAATTACGATCTGTCCTTCCTTTAATCAAAGAATACTATTTAAAATATAACCATGTTATTAAGGTTGACATTTGCAATACAGCACTATCTAAAATTAAAAATAGCTACTTCAGGAACACATTGGAGGGTGCTCGTGCCTGTCAAATTGTAATCTCAGTAAGATTCAATGATTTTATCAATAAAAGTAAAGAAAATTGCAGTCAATTGGCAAAATAAAATGTCCATAAATGTTTTTTACAACTATGGTATTGCATTTTCATACTAACTACGTACTGTCCAAGGAAATACTTCGATGTTACAATACAGAAAACTATACATTCCGGGTGCATTTTTCAGAAGGTACCTGCAGCATACTAGTGATGTCAGCATTAGTAATCTGATAGTCTGCACCTCTTATAAAGTATATTTCCCCTAAGAATTAAAAGCTGTTGCTTTTCCGACACAAATCTACCCTTTGCAATTCTGATGGAGGGAATTTTCTACAGTCTGAACGCCCAAAATAACTGTTGAGGTCACTTTAAATGCATACAGAAAGCTCAAAGAAAGAAACATCTCTATTAGCTAATGTTTTTAAAAGTTGACTCCTTGAGGTGCCATTATTACTGTTATGAAAGCAAACATCTCAGCCTGCTTTATATGTTCACAATTCTGGCTTGTGTCTTGAACTTTAAGGCATAATTCTTATCAACAAAGGTAGCAATTATCTTATGTATCTTACGTCGATACACGCGTTAACCTTAGTATCTATAATATACTAACAAGTCTTATGCTGCTTTTAATTTGTGTCAGCAGCACATCCTATTGTTATTTTACTGGAATATTTTAATCTCTTTCAATCAGAAATGCCTAAATTCATACTTACTATGCACTTTCCTATTAAAATTTATCTGATTGTGTAATTTTATTACAGAGTTCCTGCAATTTTTGCAAAGAAAATTCTGAATGTTCTCATTGCCATCTTTCCCCAAGTAGCTGAAATTTCTAGGCATTGAAATTAGTGATAGTGAAAAATGTGTGAAAGATAAATCCATAGTTCATGATATACCCTGTTTAAAATTCAAAATAAGAACCCAAGCCACCATTTGTGATGACCCGCTCCTGTGTAAGATTTCCCAATTTGCTGTGGTTCCAGACAGGATACCCAAAATTTTTCAAGTCCCTGGTGAGAATAGATGATCTGACTCAACTTCTTTATTTATCCACCCCCTTAGTTGGTTCCATGGTGCTTGTCTTTGTCACAAACCAAATTAATGTTCTAAAAGGAACCAATGTAACCAGGCTTTCATGAATTAACAGTTGAGTGAATTTATTAGTTACGAATTGCAAGATGAAATAATGGTAGGTAAAGGTAGATAAATCCCCGGGACGAGCCTTATGTCAATGATGGGTAAGTTGTTGGAGGGGATTTCTGAGGGACAGGATTTACATGCATTTGGAAAGGCAAGGAATAATCAGAGATTGACAGCATGGCTTTGTGATTGGGAAATTGTGTCTCTCAAACTTGATTGAGTTTTTTGGTGAGGTGGCAAAGACTATTGATGAAGGCAGAGAAGTAAACATGGTCCATATGGGCTTCAGTAAAACATTCAACAAGGTTCCTCATGGGAGACTGTTCAATATGGTTAGATTATATGGGATCCAGGGGAGCTAGCCAATTTGATAAATTAACTTGAAGGTAGGAAACAGAGGATGGTAGTGGAGGGATGTTTTTGGGACTGAAGGCCTGTGACCATTGATGTGCCCCAAGGATTAGTATTAGATTCACTGTTTTTCATCATTTATGTAAATGATTTGGATGTGAATATAGGAGGTATCGTTAGTAAGTTTGCAGATGACACCAAAATATATGGTGTAGTTGACAGTGAAGAAGATAACCTTAGAGTACAATGGGACCTTGATCAGATGGACTAATGGGCTGAGGAGTGACAAGTGGAGTTTAACTTAGATAGATGTGAGGTGTTGCATTTTGGTAAGGCAAACCAAGGGGGACTTATACAGTAAATGGTAGGGTCCTGAGGAGTGTTGCTGAACAAAGAGACCTAGGGATGCAGGTGCAAAGTTCCTTGAAAGTGGAGTCACAGGTAGGCAGATTGGTGAAGAAAGCATTTGACACACTTGCCTTCATATATAGGAGTTGCGAGATCGTGTTGCAGCTGTACAGGATATTGGTGAGGCCACTTTTAGAATACTGTGTACAATTCTGGTCACCCTTCTAAAGGAAGGATGTTGTTAAACTTGAGAGGGTGCAGAAAAGATTTACCAGGATGTTAACAGGGTTGGAGGGTTTCAGCTATAGGGAGAGGCTGAATAGGACTAATTTTCCTAGCACATCGGAGGCACAGGGGTGACCTTATAAAGGTTAATATAATCACGAGGGGCCTGGATAGAGTAAATAGCCAAGGTCTTTTTTCCAAAATGGGGAGTCCAAAACTGGAGGGCATAGGTCTAAGGTAAGAGGGGAAAGATTTCAAAAGGATCTGAGGAGTAACTTTTACATGTAGAGCGTGGTATACATTTGGCACGAGCTGCCAGAGGAAGTGGTTGAGGCGGGTACAAGTACAACATTAAAAGGCATCTGGATGGGTATATGAACAGGAAGGGTTTAGAGCGAGGTGGGCCAAATGCTGGCAAATGGGATTAGGTCAGGTTGGGATGTCTGGTTGGTGTGGATAAGTTGAACTGAAGCTGTTTCCATACTATATGACTCTGTGACTCTATAATGAAGAAGTAACACACATGCACACAGTTTAGAGATAACACAGTGTGGAGCTGGAGGAACACAGCAGACCAGGTAGCATCAGAGCAGGAAAGCTGACGTTTTGGGTTAGGACCCTTCCACACTGTGTTATCTCCGACCCCAGTATCGGCAGCATCTGACTATCTTTGCACACAGTTTATAAATGAGTGGTGAGTTCAAAAATGATAAAAGTTGAAAATGAAAATGATCAGTCCCTGAGTTCTGTGCAAAGTGGACAATGGGACTTTGTGGCTGATACTTTGGGTAATGCTGGTAGCAGTGAAGTTGATGGATGGGTGGTTGATTTCTAGATGCTTGCCTTGGCAGAGCAGCTGAAAGGCTTTTGTCCTGTTGACTGTGATTTCACTTGCTTCCTGGCATCCAGAAAAGAAAGAGACTTCCTTCATCTTTACCAACAGCACAAGGATGACTAAGGCTTTTCTGCCCTGACCCTCATAGCATACACCTTTGCCAACTAGCATATACAGACTAGAGTTGGAATGGCTTTAAAACCCTGTTCTTATATATTCTTAAAAGGGAAAATCATAAACATGTCTCTCGTGCAGCCTGCTTTTTTTGTTCTTCCATCATGTATACAGTCTTGGGGAGATTACAGTTTAATTTACAGTGCTTTATTCCATTTTCAAGTCCTTCTCTTTGAAGGTTCCTTTAGACATTGCAGGGTCCCCCTTGAGACTGAAGATAACCCCATTAAGGCCTTACAGATAACCACTGAATCACATTTATCAGAATTTATATTCTCAGTTGTTTTTCAGCTCTATATCACTAAAAATACACATGCATTGCAATTAATAGGTGATCCAGTATTATGATCCATCAACATGCCACATTTATAGAAAATATGAGTTCTTCCTGCATTCCACAATCAACTTATTAAAAAGAAAACAGGTTATCTGAATCTTAAATCTAATTTTAATTTGTGCATAAAATGCTTGCTGTATGTCAACAGTAGACACTTGACTTTAAGATATAATGATGATATGTGTCAATTTGAATTCAAGCTAATTGGTATGACAGAAACCAAGGCACCTTTCCTTGTGGATACGATATCTTATCTTCACAGATCTTTTCACAGATCCCAATTGTTCCCACTTCATATCTACCCAGTCAATAAAATAACCAATTAACCCTAATCACTTGTTTAATTACTTGCTATATAAATAATATGAAAACAAACTTATGATCGTAAGTCATTTGTGATTATCACATATGCCTGATCAACAATATGCTTCTACAAATTGAGATTGTGTTCTGAAGGTAGAATTTATCTGCACCAGCAGAAAAGCTATCTCAAGTGGTTGGAAATTGAAGGAATGTGTGCGTAGGGATCACTTAGATCTTACCTTGGTATGAGCAAATGATGGTGCAGCACGCACTTAGTTTTTTTTAAAAAGAGGCTTTTGTACTAGATTAGTTACTATCATGGAGGTCCTTGACAAGCTATCACAAAAGGTGTCAGGTATTTGTTTTAAAAAATTAAAGCTGCTTCACTGTTGCCTTCAGGATAATGAACCCTGCTACTCCTAAACAGCCTGATTTATAAATATTTTCTACCCAACCTGTTCAGAGATATTGTCACACATCTGAACATGTAGACTTGAACCCATGTCTCTTGATCCAGAAGCAGGAATGTTACCACTGTGCCACAACAGCCCTCAGCCTGATTTATATGCCTATACATAGTCCTATACAGTTGCCTTTCGATGCTACTTAAAAAGTTGGGATGGCTAACTGTAGCTGCCATTGTGACGTAAGGTATGTGAGTTATATATATTAACATCATTTATTTTAAAGATTTGTTTTGAACTCGTGGCCTTCAGGTGTTTGTCTCTATGCATGAGAGATTTAATAACTAACTTGTCAGTCTTTCTCGATATGTGATTTTTTAAAAAAACTATGATGAGAAAGAGACTGTTCCTGGACTGATAATGGAAATTTGTTTACATTGTTAGAGTCCTATGATTGAAGAAAGCAAATATTGAAAAGCATTAGCTTACTTTCAGTTCAGACGATTCAGAAATTAATGTTCCTTTTCATAGGGGAAATTCCCATATGAAAGCATTTGGGGGCAGTGAGCAGAAGTCCTGGTTGAAATTAGATATAAGAACAGTTTCTCCTGGAGAAAAGAGTTAGTTCAGAGCAGTTCAGAAATATACTACCTCAAAATAAGGATTTCAAACATTAAGTATTTGGTTAGAAGTCTGAAGGGCTAAGTTGAAGCTAAGAAAGTTTGAATGAAAGTGCAGAGAGAATGTGTTTCCTTAGAATGTGTTATGAAGGGAAGGATGGCTTAGAACAATAATAAAAAATATTTTAAAAATATTGATCAGGTGAATCAGGCCGCTGGAAGTCCTGAGTATTTTATCTGAAAAAGGGAG
The DNA here is from genome assembly GCF_021869965.1 of Rhincodon typus. Classification (NCBI taxonomy): domain Eukaryota; kingdom Metazoa; phylum Chordata; class Chondrichthyes; order Orectolobiformes; family Rhincodontidae; genus Rhincodon; species Rhincodon typus. The sequence goes on along the minus strand of NC_063345.1, from coordinate 30,366,881 downwards.
GTATTTCCTTATGCTTCAAATCAAGGAGAAAATGAATGTATGTATTAAGAGACACTGGAGCAAGGCAATCACTGATTCTGTCTTTATCATTCAGAGGGGTTAATGAAAGAGAAAATGTTAATTTTAGGTATACATGGAGGTAACAAACCATTCCCATTGTACAGAATTGGATTAAAAAGTGACCTAAAATTAAGAAGTTGAACTGGCATATAATGGGACAAATTCCTTGAGAAGGGTCTGACAAAGCGTCACTGGATTCAAAGCACTGATTCTGCTTCTCTCAATACAGATGCTGCCAGATCTACTGAGTTTCTCCAACACTTACTGATTGTGTTCCTAAAAAAGGAATTTACTACTATTTCAGTAAATGACCTGTCAGGTTCAAGAATATTAATCTCACGAACTTGTGGATAATTAGTGGAAATAAAATGAACTGGAACGTTACAGTAGAAATATCCTGGATTGTTTGCTGACTGTGTTGTCACTGGATCTCAGGCTCATAGATATAGTCTGGAAGGAAAGGAATATATGAAACAGAGAGATGATTGGGAAATTCTGGACTATACTATACTATAAAAAACTGAATATAATTCTCAAAATTTAACAATAAAGGTTGAAGACAAAGAAAATGAGGTTGATATATTTATCTCATCTTCTTTAATAGAAATATAATAAATTAATTTGGAATTAAAATTTATTCTAGAAATTGAGTCAGAAACAATATTTGAATGTTATTACTTGAAAAATAAAGTAAACAAATCAATAAAATGTTAATATTACCACCTCAGTTACCAGTTGGTTAATTCTTTCTCTTAATGGGCAGCATGGTGGCTCAGTGGTTAGCACTGCTGCCTCAGAGCACCAGGAGCCCAGGTTTGATTCCATCCTTGATTGACTGTGTGGAGTTTGCAGATTCTCCCTGCGTCTGCATGGTCTTCCAGCAGGTGCTCCAATTTCCTCCCACACTCCAAAGATGTGTAGGTTAGGTGGAGTGGCCATGCTAAATTGCCCATAGTGTTCAGGGTTGTGTAAGTTGGTGGATTAGCCGTGGGAAAAGCAGGGCTACAGGGAAAGGGTTGGGTCTGAGTGGGATGATTTTCAGAGGGTCAATGTGGACTTGTTGAGCTGAATGGCCTGTTCCCACAGTGTAGGAATTCTATGACTAAGTTCATAATGGACAATGACGTTATTCAATCAAGATTGTAACTGAGCTGACCTATCATGATAGAGCCAAAACTGGATGGGTCACGAAGATTCTGTATGAATTATTGCAAAACCAACATGGTACTAAAAGTTGACTTATATCCCATTCACCACCAAAATTGATTTGCTAGAAGGGTATTGGCAGACAGAAATAAGAAATGTCAGCAATTGGTATAATTTAAACTAAGGGTTGCACAATAAAGACAGAGCTGAGTAAGAATGTCTTCTTTCAGACGATTGTGAATTTGTGGAATTCTTTACCACAGGAGTGTTGTCAAGGCTGGGTCATTACGTACATTCAAGACTGAGATGAACAAATGTCAAATTAGTAACGGAATCAGAGGTAATGGGGAAAAGGTAGGAAAATGGAGTCAAGCATTGTCAGATCAGCCATAATTATACTGAATGGCAGTACACACTTGATTTTGGGCTGATTGGCCTGTTCCTGCTCCTCTGTCATATCATCATCCCTACAGTGTGGAAACAGGCCCTTTGGCCCAACAAGTCCACACTGACACTCACAACATCTCACCCAGACCCATCCCCTATAACCCACCTTATCTACACATCCCTGAACACTACAGGCAATTTAGCATGGCCAATCCACCTAACTTGCACATCTTTGGACTGCGGGAGGAAACCCACACAGACACAGGGAGAATGTGCACACTCCACACAGACAGTCATCCAAGGGTGGAATTGAACATGGATCCCTAGCACTGTGAGGTCGTAGTGCTAACCACTGAGCCACCATGGCGTCCCTACTTTATTTATGCAAAATTATGCCATTTGGAATTAAAAATGCACCAGCAGCATTCCTACAATTAACAGACAAAACAACTGAAACTATGTAGAGATAGTGGGGACTGCCGATGCTGGAGAATCTGAGATAAGAAGGTGTAGAGCTGAATGAACACAGCAGGCCAAGCAGCATCAGACGAGCAGGAAAGCTGACATTTCGGGTCTAGATCCTTCTTCAGAAAAGGGTCTAGACCCGAAACATCAGCTTTCCTGCTCCTCTGATGCTGCTTGGCCTGCTGTGTTCATCCAGATCTACACCTTGTTATCTCTGAAACTATGCAGAAATGTGCTTTGCATTGATAATTTGGTTGTTTCGCATTACTTGACTGAACCGTTTGATCAGCTACAAAAAGCAAATCTCGTTACAAATTTGCCAAAACAGAAGTGACTTATTTGGGGGAAACACTACGGATGAGATCAAGTGGCACCTAGAGAATTGAAAGTAAGGGCTATTTTGGATTTTCCCATGCCTAGGATAAAATGTGAAACTTTGCATTAAGTTGGTATGAATGGATTTTATCACAACTGCCTTCAAACTTGCGCAATGTCATTGCACCTTTGAGAAATCTGTTGAAGAAAGACAGAAATTTAACTGGACACAGGAGTGTCAAAGTGCTTTGAAAAATGTAAAAGCTGTGTTGACAACCAGGCCAGCTTTAGCTGTGCTGAACTATGAGAAACAGTCAAACTGGCGACTGATGCCAGCAACATTGGCGTGGGGGCTGATGATGAGATGGGGATCCATTGGCCCATCAATTGTTTTTCAATGAAACTGATTACATGTCAGCAAAAATTTTCAATGATTGAGGTGAAGACATTGACTCTTGTGTTTTGAAATGTACATAGCCAACATGTGGATAATACTGTTATTTATATGAATCACAATTCTTTGATTTTCTCAGGAAAGTTTTAGGACAGGAATTTATAATTGTTTCAGTAAGCATCATTCTCCAACGTATAATTCTAAATCGTTTGTGTACCTGGAAAAGAAGTTTTTATATTGGCCACTTTATTGAAAGTTCTTTAGAAGAACACTGAATGCTGTGGTGCCCATGGACTTACATAGATTATCATTGTCATGTAACTCATTGCATGTTTAATTCAATATGTTACTACCATTTATGTAACATGGAAGTAATGGTCAGATAATTTCCAATGGGGAATTAAAGGAGACATTTTAATTCTTTAATGGGAAGTTTGATGCGATGTTTGTCATTCATTTATATAGAATCCTTACAGCAGAAAAGAAAGCCATTTGGCCCATCGAGTCCACACTGACTCTCTGAAGAGTATCCCACCCAGGCCCCTCCCATGCCTTATCCTTATAATCCTGCATTTCCCATAGCTAAGGCACCTAACCTACACATCCCTGGGCACTATGGAGCAATTTAGTTTGGCCAATCCACCTGACTAGCACATCTTTGGACTGTGGGAGGAAACCGGAGCACCCAGAGGAGACCCATGGAGATACAGGGAGAATGTGCAAACTCCACACAGTTGCTCAAGGGTGGAATCGAACCCTAGCACTGTGCAGCAGCAGTGCCAACCACTGAGCCACCATGCCACCCCAATATATATATTATTTATATATATATATATATAAAGTATAATTTACTTCATTGTTTGAACTAGAATGTATGCTTTGATCTGTGTATATGAAGATATTTAATAATTAACTTGGCAGTGTTTCTGTAACTATGATTTTTTTATTAAACTATCATGAGAGACAAAGTCTCTGGAATGACAATAGGAATTATTTTGCACTGTTGAGTCTTACGATCAGGGAAGGCAAATATTGAAAAGTATTGGCTTACTTTTGCTGCAGAAGAATTTCTTAGGAAAAAAGTCTATAGGTGGAAAATATTTTGAAGCAGTTCACAGATGTTTTGGTTGGAGTTAAATGTAACAGTTTCACCAGGGGAAAAGAGTTAGTTCGGAACAGTCAGGAAATCTGTCGTCTTTGTGCAGGGTTTTAGTTTGAAAGTTCCGTGGCAGAACAGTTTAATTAAAACCCTGAAGTTGTTGTTTGAAGCTAAGAAAATTTGAGCTCAGTTATATAACTGATTAGGAAAAGGCAATCAAATTCTCAAGACTGGGAATTGAAAGAAATTATTAAGTCAAACCTATATATATGAAAGAACTGGGAACTCTATCTGGTATTGCAGTACTGTAAAGTGATGGTATGCGATAATGCAATTGTTTTTAACCATGTCCTTGAAAGCTTTCAAATTGTATAACATGTAAATTGCTTGGTTCATTTATATTTTATCTATTTTATCTTAATTTCTTTTGCTTGTTTTAGTAAAACTCGTTTTAGCATTGGTATCCCTCAGTCATTATCTTCAAAACAGTTTATATGAGCATATAATGTTTCTGGGTAACTAATCTCATTCCCAGTCTGATTTGAGAGATGCTGCATGGTTTATGGAACCTAACTGTTTGCAAGATAGCTGATTCTTACATAACAACAATCTCTACACTCCATAATACGTTATTGGGAATTTCTGAGGTTGGAAAAGTTACTACATCTTGTTTTGCTTTCTCATGCTAGTGTCACTCATATATTGAGAACAATTCTTTCTAAATATTAACTCATACAGCATTGAAATGAGGAGCTTTATTCTTCTACTTTGTGTCTTAACAGTCTGTTCTCTTGAAGTATGGATATTGGTAAGATGCAAAGAATGCAGTCTAAGTTTGGGTGTGGACTTGGCCTTTGTGTGCAATATATGAGAAAAGAGACAACTCAGCTTAAACAAACTTTGGGCTGCCAGTTAGATAGATTGCACTGTTGGTAATATTTAGATTCTTTAAATGCACCATTTGAAGTATCCATTTCCCAGACCTGTCTGTAGGGTTTGCAGCATTGATTCTGCTTACGAACTGTTGCCAGGAATGATGAACTGACGTGAACTGGAGAGCATGAATAAGATGTGACAAATATCTGAAATTGATTTTGGCTCATGATAAAGGCAGATATAAATATTCGTCTCCATAAGGCAGGCACTTATCTTTAAATGTCCAGAACTCTTTAATTTAGATCAACCAGCCAGCATTTCTCCTAAAAGGATTATTCCCAGCAGCAGGGTAAGGTGTATTGGCACTTATGAATAATTATTTAAATCAACAGAAACAGAAAACTTGGCATAGCCACCTCCCTACTCCTCTGGTAGATAGTGGCATAGTAATTTGGCACATAAGCTGTAAATACATTAAAGTAGAATTTTGGTCTCTTGGTTCTTCAAAATGCATATAGGTGTTTGGACACTTTTAGATGAGGTGATTTGTGACGGGAGTGAAAAGAGCTTTGCATTTAGCTGGAAGGAAAAATCATTAATCTTTAAGAGGAGGGGATTTGACAAGTTCGGTCTTACCCATTAAGAGTTTGTTCTCACAATTCAGTTAGTAAAGGCAGCTGATAGCCAAGTGACACACATTAAGTGATCAGGATCAGTTAAGGCGTGTAGTGAATAAGCTGCTGTCGGCTAGACTAGCAGTCAGTGCATTACAGTTGTCCTCCCCACCTTTCAGCAGGGAAGGGAAAAGCTTGGTATTGAATATTGCATGATGACCTGTTGCTGGAATTCTCAAGGATTTTCAGGGTAAGTGTGGAAAGGAGAGGAGAGAACTCTGTTGCAGTGTTTTTTGAATAAATTGATGACATTTTCTGTTGACTACTGTGACCATGACTATTTGAGGAGGATACTGGAGAATGTCTGGTAGTTGAAGAAATTACTTAAGGTCAGAACCATCAGTGAAGAAAAAGGGAGGAAAATGAAGGAGGGACATCATGCTTTTTTAAAAAATGCCTGAAAAATGAAATAGAATTTCCTATGTTCACCAGGGAATTGGATTCATTGTACCTTCTAAGCCTCTAAGGAACTTAAGTATATATACACTATTTAAGGGCATGGATAATTGGTGGTATCTCATCTACAAATCACTGCACAATAAGATAATATAACATCCATAAAATCACAGAAGTGTGTGCTTTTGCAAATTCTGGAGCAATTTAGATACATTGAGCCACCAGGAAACAATTGGTTGGTGGCATTTGATATCATCTCTGGTCTAATGAATGATGTATTTGCAGTCTTGACTGAAGAGCTTTACAAGATGGGGGTAACCTAGGCAACTAAAAGGACAGCTTAGCAAATCATTGTGCTAAATTTTAATTTACAAAGACACTGTCCAGGTACTTAATTTCATACCAGTGCTATGAACATCGAAAGATTCATTTCTTGAGCCTGATTTTACCACATCATTAAGGTAGAATATGCATTAGCTCTTTGGGGAATAGGAACCAGCAACACTATAAACATTCACCTCAAACAGGTAAAGATCTATTTTAATATTCATTTGGAAGTAGAAAATCTACAATATTGTCTAGCATTCAGTTGAGGTAGGAAATTGGGGATGATTTTCTTTGGGAACTCAACCTCTCCTCATCACTATAACACTGGATGATCAGTGACAGAAATCCATGATAAATAGGGTATTCGCACCTTTTTAAAAATAATTTCCACAGTTTTCAGGAGGAGCTAAAGGAGATGCAAAAGGATGTAGATCAGTTGTCATTGGACAAGACTTTGGCTGATGGAGTATAATGTAGGGAATGTGTCATTATCCATTTTGGTAGGACGCTTAGAAAAAACATGTTTTACACAGTGACAGATTCATAAATGTTGGTATTCAAGGGTGTTGGGAATCCTTGACATGTAGCACAAAAAGCTAACATGTAGGTCCAACAAACAATCAGAAAGAAATTATGTCTTTGTCTTTATTGTTGTAATATTGGAATTGAACGGGTGAGGAATTTTTTCTGCAATTATTTAAAGCTTTGATGAGACCACATCTGGAGTACTGTTTTCAGTTTTGATCTCCTTACCTGTAAAAGGATTAACTTGCCTTAGATGTGGTGCTACAATGGTTGATTAGATTCATTCATGGGATTAGAGATTTCTGAAGTGAGGTTAATTTGAATGGGAGATAACAAGGCGTAGAGCTGGATGAAGACAATAGGCCAAGCAGCATCAGAGGAGCAGGAAAGCTGACGTTTCGGGCCTAGACCCTTCATCAGAAAAGGGGGAGGGGAAGGGGGTTCTGAAATAAATAGGGAGAGAGGGGAAGGCGGATAGAAGATGGATTGAGGAGAAGATAGGTGGAGAGGAGACAGACAGGTCAAAGAGGCGGGGATGGAGCCAGTAAAGGTGAGTGTAGGTGGGGAGTTAGGGAAGGGATAGGTCAGTCCAGGGAGGACGGACAGGTCAAGGGGGCGGGATGAGGCTAGTAGGTAGGAGATGGGAGTGGGGCTTGAGGTGGGAGGAGGGGATAGGTGGGAGGAAGGACAGGTTAGGGAGGCGGGGACAAGCTGGGCTGGTTTTGGGATGCGGTAGGGGGAGGGGAGATTTTGAAGCTCGTGAAGCCCACATTGATACCATTGGGCTGCAGGGTTCCCAAGCGAAATATGAAGTGCTGTTCGTGCAACCTTCGGGTGGCATCATTGTGGCACTGCAGGAGGCCCAGGATGGACATGTCGTCTGAGGAATGGGAGGGGGAGTCTGCAGTTCCCACTATCTTTGAATTAATTTGAATGGGACTGTGTTTTCTGGAGTTGAGGAGAATAAAAGATTTCACTGAACATATAGTCTTCTTAGGAGGCTTCATGGGGTAAACGGTGAGAGATTAATTCTCCTGGCTGAAGCAACTATCTCAGGATAAGTAATTGACTGTTTAAGACTGAAATGAGGAGAAATGCTGTGAATTTATGGAATTCTGTACCACAGCCTGTTGTAGTTGCTCAACTGATGAATATGCTTGAGATTGAATTCAATAGATTTTTGGGCCCTAAGGAGATTAGCCAAGATATCATTGAAGGAGGTGAAGGAGACTCGATGGGCCACACAGCTTATTCTTGCTCCTATTTCCAAGGTTCTTATGCTTTCTTAATTACACCTTTACACATTTATGAGCAGGAAAGCCTATGTGGAATCCTTCTATTCAAGTGTAAGTTTAAAGGATTTTGAAGTAACCCACTTAGTTCATGCTCTAAGGTTGGAATCATATAGGGGCCTGAGCGACATGGGCTATGGTGAGATGTGGGGTGCAAAATGTCTGATGAGGTCTGTTTCTGTGTCAAAACCATCTTGCTGCATCTTTTATGCATGTGCTGAATGAGTTGGTGAGTTTCTTCCTAGCAGTTGCAAATTGTCAATTAAAGGGGACGGCAGCTTGTTATAAATACCACAACTCATCTTAATTTTAAGTTTCCTATATTATAAAAGTGTTGAAAAAGGTAGATGTTGGGAATTCTTGGCATAGTAGTCAGAGTGTGTACATGCCAATTTCAGCTCACTGGTGGCTGTGTCCTGCATCTGTGTTACTCAGCACCAAATAGAATCTCAGGGAGCTGATGGCCACTAGTCACATAAAACCCTTAGCCATGGACTCTACCATCCGAGATTTGCCAACACCTCATGACCATCAAGATAATTCTCTGACCTATTTGCTTAGTGCAGAGTTGCATTTCAGAGCACATCAGCAATGAGCATCGAAAGGCTGCAGCAAGGACACTTTACACTCAGAGACTCATCTCACTAAATGGATCAGGCTGTATCTTACTTCCTTAGTGCTCGCTCAACTAGAAGCTCACAGCATCTCTGCCTTGTCTTGCTGTGCCACTTAGCATAGTCACACCACCAGGCAGCTTGCCTTGTTGGCAGCAGTCAACAGTCAAGGGGCAGAGACAGTAGGAACTGCAGATGCTGGAGAATCCGAGACAACAAGGTGCGGGGCTGGATGAACACAGCAGGCCAAGCAGCATCATAGGAGCAGAGAGGCTGACGTTTCGGGCCTAGACCCTTCATCAGAAAAGGGGGAGGGGAAGGGGGTTCCGAAATAAATAGGGAGAGAGTGGGAGGCGGATAGAAGAGGGATAGAGGAGAGGATAGGTGGAGGGGAAACAAACAGAGACAGCCTCTCTGCTCCTATGATGCTGCTTGGCCTGCTGTGTTCATCCAGCCCTGCACCTTGTAGTCAAGGGGCAGAACATTTTGCTGTATGGCAGTACATTTTGCTGTTTGGCAGTATGCTGCATCAATCTCACACCTGCATCAGGTACCAGCAGCTTACACAGTAAATACACTACACATGCAACAAGCAGGCAGCTAGATCTCAATGTCTTAAGAGAAAAGTCTTCATTGAAGTTCATGTAGGCAACAGTGGGATAACCATGTAAGTTCCTGCAACAGTAAATCAAGGGTAGTTTCTTGTACCGGAACAGGGGATTGGTCCTGACCTGGTGTCTGATTGAGATGATCTTGGCTGGGGCGTCCATGCTTCTGCAGTCCAGGGAATGGGACAGGGTCAGTCATTGTGCCTCCGTAAAAACCAAGCAGTCAGGGATATGCACAAGCTTTAATCACTTCTCAGATGTCCAGTTAGGTCACTGAAGGGGATGGTCCATGGTCAGTCCGGTAAAAGAAACTAAGGAGGAAAGGGATTGGAGGGTGACAAGGGGCCACTGCCGTGGGAAGGAGACTTGGACATCTATCTTTTGGGATTGGGGATACAGGCCAGGGTTATGGGGTTGACAATTATGAAGGGGGAGGAACAATATTTATATGGAGGAGATATGGATGGGGAGTGGGTCATGTAGGAGGAGGATTTGCTCATGGTCGGGAGTACCATGGCTTCAAAAGTGGACAGTGTTTGACCACACTTGGTGTGGTCACCTCAAATGCCAGGGTTTGGGGACAAAGGAGGGCATCTAAAGATGGATTTGGTGGATATCTGGAGAGGTGAAAGGACTATGGAGTTCATGTGAAGGACTACTAGGAAAGAGATCTGGTTGTTTGGAGTCTCACTGCTACGTGATGGTTGAGGCTGGAAGCTAATGGCCAAAGGGTGGCACGGTGGCTCAGTGGTTAGCACTGCTGCCTCACAGCACCAGGAACCTGGGTTTGATTCCATCCATGGTGACTGTCTGTGTGGAGTTTGCATGTTCTCCTCATGTCTGCGTGGGTTTCCTTCGGGTGCTCCAGGTTCCTCCCACAGTCCAAAGATGTGCAGGCTAGGTGGATTGGCCATGCTAAATTGCCCATGGTGTTCAGGGATGTGTAGATTAGGGGGATGGGTCTGGATGGGATGTTCTGAGGGTCGGTGTGGACTTGTTGGGTGGAGGTGCCTGTTTCCACACTGCAGGGATTCTATGAAAGAGCGCTTGCTGTTGCTTTCCATTGTACTGGAATTCAAAAGTACGCAATGAGAAGGGAAGTTGCTGTGACAACATCTGGAGCAGACAGAGTGAGTGTCTCAAACTGTGTAAGGAGGGTATTGTAGAATTCACTGACTTGAGGTCCTTCAAAGAGAAACAACGTGTTAAACAGACCCCTACACTGTATTGGACATTGACTGTGGGGTTCCTAATTCCTGGTAAGCCAAGTGCATTGGCTCCCTGTGTCCTGTACATCTCCATGACCCTGACATCAGCTGACCACTCATTCACATCAACGTTTTTGGACACAGAGGCCAGGGAAAGACTAGGGACATTTTACGATGAGGAGCAAAGGTGTCAGTGGAATATATTGCCATGTACATGTCTTGTCCACCTTGTTTCTAAATGCTGCAGCAGAAGAATTTCATATTGGGTCAGATGCTAGATTATTGAATCAATGGCGTGCAATCTTGTCACTGTAGTTTTGGTTTTGCTTATCCATCAACCTTCTCTGTTAATTTTAGCTCCTTTCCTGTACACATTGGTAATGGATTAGGTTGCCTTCTGTGCTCTGTAGAGGTATGGAATTCATGTACTTCCGTAACTTTTCCCATTTGATCAATATCAAGCTGCACTGCGCAGAGTGTATCACCAACGTCATAAGAAATTCAATCATCTTGCTTGGAGGATGAAGCCGTGAATCATTTAGTCATTTAGTGACCCATTTAGATTGGTGGCAAAACTAAAAAACTGGGCTTGTTCTCCTTTGAGCACAAAGAACAAAACAAAGAACAATGCAGCACAGGAACAAGCCCTTTGGCCCTCCGAGCCTGTGCTGACACATTTTGGCCTTCCATACTAAAACTGTCTTCACTTACAGGATCTGAATCCCTCTATTCCCTTCCTATTCATGTATTCATCCAAGTGCTTCTTGAATGCTGCTATTGTGTTTGTTTCTATCACCTCCTCTGGCAGCGTGGTCCAGGCACTCACCACCCTTTGTGAAAAACTTGCCTCACACATATCTTTTAAACATCCCCGCTTGCACCTTAAACCCATCCTTTCATAATTGACTCCTCCACCTGGGAAAAAGCAGAGAAGGTTTAAGAAGAAACAGAAAGTGCTGGAGAAACTCTGTAGGTCTGGCAGCATATGTGGGGAGCGAAAAACAGAATTAATGTTTTGAGTCCAGTATGAATCTTTTTCAGAAACTCTGATCTTTGACAGATTCATTGGAAGAGGGACTGAAAGAAACGGAACCAGTTTGCACTCCACTAGTTACAGGTTGCTGTCCTGAAAATACCTTCTAACTCTCTGTCTTAGCAAATCATCTATCTACGTTCATATACTCTCACAATACCATGGGCTCTTATCTTATTAAGTAGTCAAATGTGTAGCACCTTAACAAATGCCTTTTGGAAATTCCAGTACATTACTGGTTCCCCTTTATCTATCCTTCCTTTGGTCTTTGCATTTCTTTTAATGGTTTTGCTTGTTTTTCTTTCTACGTTTCCTTTTTAACCTTATTTTTCCCTTTATTTACGTTTATTGCTTCCCATTTACTTAACTTTGTCTCTAAACCTGTTGTTTTTAGAACTGCAGGGCTGTTGTTTCAGGTTTCTGCCTGTAGGTGGCATTGATGCCAATGAGGTCGTCACGCTGTCATGTGGGCTTCCCTCTACTTTTTCACTAGTTGAAAACAAATGAACTGATTGAGGTCTGGTCACAGATAAAGCTTTTTAATGTAGAAAATGGCCTTTAAAAATAATTTCTTTTAGGAGCACTTGGAGCTGTGCTGTCGGGAAAATTTACCTGCCATTTTAAAAAAAGACCTGCTCGTGCTCAGGACTTTCTCTTTTCTTTTAAAGAGAGCAAGAAAGAGGGCTCTTGTGGTGCAGTGGTAGTATCCCTACCCCTGGACTGAGAGGCCTGGGTTCAAGTTCCACCTGCTTCCAGAGATGTAAAATGATATCTCTGAATGGTTGATGATGAAAAATAGGTTAAAATATAGAGGGGATAGATTGCAGTTTTTCTTCCATCTGTAACTTCAGCCTTTTTATTAGTAAGTAAAGGGACACTTAGAAATTTGTTGTATCTTGAAAAAATGTAGATTTTAATCAAAAAAGAAATAAGCTCTGTCTTCTGGCTATCTACAGATCTGTATGGTTGTTTGTACTCATAGAGACTGATGCTGCAGGTTGTCTGAATTCAGTTACGTCCCGAGATTTTATCCAGTTATTCTTCAATTAGATTTCCAAATTTCTACCACCAAGAAAATGGTTGCTTCTTTATAGATGGTCACTGCTGCTAACCATGATGTGGTTTATTCCTCCAGCAGTGTACGTTGATATGACAATGCTTGATATCCCTTGTAACATAAGAAACTAGGTGTGGATAATGTGATATTGCAGAATCCAGCAGACATTTGCTATAGTTGGCTACTGTATACAATTATTACATTTATAGGCACGAGTATCTAGGCCAACATTAAGATATTACATTGTGCAGATGAGCATGCTTATTGTACTGTGCCATGCCTCAAGTGATCCCTGGGGTTAGATGGAGTAATAGATATTTACACCCTCAGGTCTCACGCTATGGTATTGTGATGATATTGTGAACATGTCTCTTAAGGTTATACTGACAAGTAAAATTGTGCATGGGCAAAAAAAAGATACATGCCTTTTTAGTTTCTTTGTACATGTTTGTACTTCTCTAACCCTGATCTTTTATGTATTCCCAATTTGACTTCCTCCACCATTGGTGGCCATGACTTTAGTCGCCCAGATCTTAGACTCTGGAATTTGCTCTCTACAAGGATGCTCCAAGGGTCGGTGTGGGCTTGTTGGGCCGAAGGGCCTGTTTCCACACTGTAGGGATTCTATGATTCTATGATTCTATGAACTCTCTAATTTTCTACCTCACTTTCCTACTTTAAGACATTCCTTAAAACCCACCTATTTGACTGAGCATTTGGTCACTTTGCCACCATATTTCTTTTTTTGGCTAGGTGTCATACTTCATCGTAGAATGTTCCTATTAATTGCTTTGGAACATTTTACATGAAAGGCACTGTTTCAAATATGCTGTTGTACAATTCAGTAGCCAGATGATAGCATGCTGCAGTTTTAAGTTTACACTTTATCGCTAGACAGAGAACACTTTATAAAATCTCCAAAAATATAAATGGCTTGGTTGGACCTATCAGATTTTAGATATAGGCTGTATCTCTTGATCCAATAATAAATGTGTACTGTGACTAACACATGAATGGTCCCACAGCTGTGCAAGTATAAATCTTATTAGTTTCATAAAACTTACTACAAAAATAACTTTATAAATGAACAGAATGAGAAAACAATACTTTTGCTGGTTTTGTGATTAGATTCACTAGAGAGCAATTCCTGCAGCTTCAGTATTCCGCCCATGCTGATGGAGATGATTTGTTCCAAAGCATAATTTGACATGTGGACTTTAATAGTACTATCCTAGGGATAGGAAGTATCTGCCATGGTTTCTGATCATTGCCCAATAAACTTCCAGAAAATGCAACTGTGTAGATGTCAGGGAACATGTTGACTTGTTGTAATGCTTCACAAGCTGATATAGTTTGTTCCTGTAAATGAGAGGTTAAACAATGTATGTTTGTTCCCTGTCTTTGTATATTTTCTTTTGTGTGTCTGAATGAACGTGCAATATTACTTTTAAAAATAGAATGGTAGTTAAGAAAAATCCTTTTTCTATGCTTAAGTTAGAGTTCAGTCTGAGGGTAATTAGAGCAGTATTGAAACAAAAGTTATATGAGTCCATAATTAATTTTCTTCATTTGATTTTTTTTGCCATGTTTTCTTCTTCTCTGAAAGCACTATCATTGAGCCATATTTGTTTGGGTGCCAGTTGTACCATTACCACTTCAGGCCTCAGTGAGAACACAGAGTCAGGGTTTGAAATTAGTGCAAAGAGGCATCAGCATCAATCCCATTCCTATCCCCACCAGGTGTTCACACATAGAACACAGGTACAACCTCATACACACACAGACAGACAAGCAGACACAGACACACACAGACCAGACACACACGTTCCTGGAGGAGTTATGGATAGGAATCAGGTGTATGAAGTCTGTATGAATTTTCACAGCCTGAGGGGCTGAAACCAATTATATTTTTATGACTGCTGTCCCAGCTGAGTTCAGAAGAATTAGTTCAGCGCCTGTCTCAAACTTGGGACTTTCTGGACTCAGAAACCTTAACTAATTAAGTTATCACAGGAGCTTTTTCAAGCTTGTATAGCAAGCAAAAACAGCTATGCTGATGGTTTGTCAAACATATTTCGGCTAGCAGAGGAGTAATGTTACGACAGTACACTTCTACACAAGCTCACAGCATTCAAACTGTTAACATGGTGATGATTGTTGGCATCCAGAAAACAAGCAAGCATACTGAAATTTCCAGCGACATTTATCTGTACCTTTCAGAAGACACTTTGCATTTTTCCAATTGCTCACGCTATAAAATATTGTCATCATCCCCTTCCTATATCCCCTCCCCTTTATGTTATTTGATAGATGACGACTAAATGTTCATGATATTAGCATTTCATGTATGATTGGCAGCTGCAACCCAGCTTGCTTGATCACTTGAGTGATTAACATGCGACGCCCGCTTCAGCTGTTGCCTCACACTGTGAGATCCTGCTCACGGGGCTGTTATTCAGAAACTGGCACTCTCTTTCTTATCTACATACAGAGTGACGTGTCATCTCTGCCGAATGGGTTTCTGCAAGGAATTTAGTGCAAGTGAAGCACTTGAGACTGATGCTGCAATCAGCTGGAATGGAATGAATTAGAAGGGGAAGAAGAAATCTCATCTGGCATGGTGGATTTGCTGGACAATTTTAGTTCAGAGCCCAGGTTGACTTCACAGAGCCTGCCAGATCCGCATCTTGAGTACTACAGTCTCCTGCATTGCACCATGACCTTGGATATACAGACCATTGTTGTATTTGCCATTATCGTAGTGTTGGTACTGGTGAATGTAATTTTAATGTTCCTGCTCGGCACACGTTAATGGATGACTCTTGAAGTATTGAGTGACACAGCGCTTCAGAGGGACAGCTACAGTATGGCCCTGCAGTGATATGAATGACGTTGGTATATTATCTACCTAATCTTTTGTCGTGTCTTGTCTTTAATATGCCTGTAAGTCTAGTTATTTGTTGGCTAGATCTTGTTTAATTTAACATACGAAAAACAGAAAAAAGCTCTTTTGTGGCATATTTTCTAGCATTGGAAGCTGTCCTCTGTAGAAATTTCTAGCAAGCAATTATTGTTGCTTTGTGTATTACTGAAAGCTTGTGCGAATGTGTGCAGTTCCTGAGCAGTTGTGGCTGGAGGAGTATTAATTTTGGTAATTACGTATTAAATAAACAAACTATAGGTCATTCCCAAAACAGATCTTTCTTAAAACTGACTGCTGTTTACAGCAATGAATTTTCTGCTGGATTGTTGGCCTTTTAAAAAGAGTGTGTTAAAACTGTGGGGTTTAGTATGTTTTTGCTTAGATTTTTAAAACATTGTTATCTGCGACAGAAATAATCCTTTAGACTTTGTTTGAACAACATGGCAGATTTGTTTCTGCTGTGAGTCAGGGTATACTCTGAAATTAAAAATGCTGGCCTTGTCTCTTTTGCTGAATGGGTGTAGAGCTAATGGTTCAGACCTGAGAGAGTTAATAATAAACCTATTGCAGACTAAGTCAAACCCTCAGGCAAACCTCTTATCGCAGTGTTAATCAAAATGTTTTTGATTGTTGCTATTTCTGTGAAACAGCATGACACAGCTTTGTTAATCTTGTGTTAGTGATTTTTGAAGATAAAAGAAACCCCTTCCCCCCAAAAAAATCAGACCATGTTTGTGCCAATTCCTGTGTATTTTGACATTTTTTTCCAGTAGAATGCATAATGATCTGCTTTTTCTTCAGCCATTTTTAATGTTGGGGCTACAAATTTGTTAAGATTGTACCCATACAAAATTACAGTGCCATTGGCCATCTCATAATCTGCCACCCCTCTAACTATTTAAACATTATGTGCAGGCTGTTTGTAACCCAGCTGGATGCACCTGAATTTCCGTCAAAATTAGTGAATATCACAAAACACAATCAATCTTCAGGGCTATTACTGGGGTCTCGAGTGAAGGGATCTGAGAAGTGTTTAAAAATACCAGCTAGTCAGAGCAAAGAGGATCAATTGTGATTCATGGGAGCTGTAAAAGAAACTACAAGAAGCGAAAGGCAGGCCCTTTGCCCTACTATCATCCAACTAAGATGAAAGATAACAGCTTTGAGTTTGGACACATGAATAGGATGAGCCATGTAGTGTTGCCAATAGAAGGATATTTTAGTCGACAAAATCTCACCCAATCTTGATGTAGTTGCCTGCAGAGTTTTCTCTTGTATTATAATGGGAATTTTTATCACTCTGAATTATGGATCAATATCAATAGAATTGCTGTCCATCCTGAACTTGTTGTAATGCAATGCCTGTTAATACAAAAGCTGATTTATTTCTTAAGGAAGCAGTAGAAGATATTTCTTCATTTTTATTCCTTTTCCATTACCACTTTTCTCCCATTGGACAGAAGCATTTCGCCCCCACTCATCCTTTTACCGATCCTACCAATCGTTAACCGAGCTGCAAATTTCCCCACAGGCGTTTTTAAATGAATTTTTGTCAGCCGATCCTAAGGCTGACTTGAACAGAATAGTGCCCATTTAGTCCTCTTCCTTAGATAGGACCTATTTTATTTCCTTGAATTGTTCTTTCCAGCAAATATGTAATTGACAGAATTCACCTTAAAAAGGTAACCAACTTTAGAACACAAACTCATAGCTTTCCTGTTATTCAAGGTTTAACCTTTGCTGGACTTAAAAAAAAGTTAAAAATACATGGAAGTAGAGACTTCTCCTGGTGGTGTGATTATATAAATACTTAATTCACTGATACCAAATTTCTCTGTTTACTGTTTTAGTGCAATTATTAGCCATTTATTTTGAATGATCTAGGAATTCCAATTCAATAGATAGAAGAATCTGATGGAGAAATGCAGTATTTGCATTAATAATGAATGCAAAATTGTAAATGGGAAATAAAATGTTTTCAATTTTTTTTCTGACAATTTCCTAGCCAACGCTCTTTCCATTCCTAATGGTGCTATCTGTTGCTAGGCTACAGCTCAACGATCTTAATCATCTGCAAGATTCTCATGCTACTATCTTTTCTGTATATACTCATCTACATATGAGGGTAGGCTCCTTTTTTTATGTGGTGGTGCTAATCGGCTTTCCCTTATAGAAAGTATCTAATTTATTTTCCATTGATTTCAATGGACATGAAAATCAGGCCTTTGTGCAATAGCTTTCCGATCTGTAATGCCGGCTTTATGTCCAAACACTGTTGAAAACCTACTCCGTTGATCCTTTGGCAGACACTTGGACCACAAAGATGCTATTTGCATGTATTTATTTTAGTTGGATGACTGAAAAGTGATTGAGGACCCAGGCTTACTCTTTTAACATAAGTGTGCTGATGACATTTGTAGCACTCCATTACGGCTTCAGCTGATACTCTGTGTTAAGATCTCTGTGCTCCTCTCATTATGGCCTTTTGTGCATTCCTGATTTTAATTGCCCTCCCATTGGTGGCCATGCCTTCAGGTGCCAAAATCCCAAGCTCTGGCATTTTCTTCCTAAACATCTCTGTCCCTCCCTCTTCCTTTAAATCACTTCTTAAAACCTGCCTTTGGTCACTTGCCCTAATATCTCTTCATATGGGTTGGTGTCAAATAGTGTTTGATAATATGCCAATTAAACATCTTGGGAAGTTTTACTACATCAAAGGTGCTATATAACTACAAGAGATTATTAGTATTTAATGAGGACAGGGGGGAAGAACTTACTGACCTGGAGAGCTTTGCTATTCATGGTCTTAACAAACTGAATATTTGAAGAATTCATTTTTAATGTTTTATCGTAATAGAATTGGTCAACGTTATCTAAAACCATAAACTATCAGCAAGAATTTATTGTTAAAGTGACGTCATTTTCGAGAAAATCTATAGATTCGTAAGCTATCATTTAAGGTTTGATTTGTGCCTCAACATCTTCTCATTGAATACTACAATCATTACATTTCCTAAAGCCAGGGGAGGCGATGGCCTAGTGATGTTATTGCTAGACCCTTCATCGAGACAACCAGGTAATATTATGGGAATCTGGTTTCAAATCCTGCCATGGTGATTGGTGGAATTTGAATTCAGCAAAAAAAATCTGAAATTAAGAGTCTAATGATGATCATAAAACTATTGCCATTTGTTAGGGAAAGTCCCATCTGGTTTACTCATGTTCTTTACGGAAGGAAACTGCTCTCTTTATCTGGTCTGGATGACATGTGACTCTAGACCCACAGCAAGCTGGTTGGCTCTTAACTCCCTCTGGGCAATAAATGCTGGCCTAGCCAGTGATGCACACATCTTGTGAATGAATAAAAAAAACGTTGCTTTGTAATTGTAGCCAATTAGGTATATGTGATAACCTTTGAGGTTATTTGATCTTTGGACCCCTGTATTGAAGACAAATCATCTCAGAAAAATGTAAATGATTGTGACAACGCTATTCAGCTGTAATGTCCCCTTTTTAGTTTTCCAGCTAAGTTTCCAGAATTTTAAAGATCTACAACCTGAGGAAAAGTCCATGTAAAAACAGTCCAATTTATTTAATGTTACTTTATATAATTTACATAATGTTTGTAGGCCCTATTGGCTTCAGACTTGGCCCAAACATACATAAGAAAGCCAAATTCCACAGGTAACTTGAGTGACTATACTTGACATCATGGCATATTTGACAGAATATGTTGTCAAAGACCTTGAGTAAATTTGAAACCAATATGAATTAGTTGGAAATCTTTTGATTGAATTCTTCATCATGTCCTTCCTTCTATCATAAGATCAAAAGTAGAGATATCTGCTAATAATTGCAACTTTCAGTTGCATATCGCATCTTGGGTAAACATTTTAGGTTGATGACCTTTCATTAGAATGGACTTGGAAATATATTAGCATTTCTCCACTGCTGCTGGGTCAAAATGCAGGAACTCATTGTCTAATAGCACAAAGGGAGTACCTTCAGTATACAGATTGTACTAGTTCAAAAAGGTGGCTCACCTTTGTTTTCACGAGGACATTCAGCTATGGGCAATAAATACTGGCCTTACCAGTGATGCTTTTACAACATTCCTTGTCTTCATTTTGTATGGACCTGTCTAGCCATTCATGGTAGAGGATACATCATGTAGATTATTTACAGAGTAGGCACTTAGAAAACAAGATTTAGTGCATGATACCAACAGGAACAACTGCTGGTCGAGCATAATTACTGGCATTTTAAGGAGCTAATGTAGACACATCTTACAATGACCAGACCCTGGGTGAGTTTTCCCAAGTTATTACAGCTTCAGAAGGATACCCCAAATAACTAAGCCCACCCCTTTCTTTATTCACAACCATCTCTGTTGGTTTTAACAAAGCTAACATAAAAAAGGAATTCTTTGGTATGCATGTCTTTCTCACAGACCAAATTAATTTGTTTTAAAAAGGAAACAATTTAACCAAGCTTTCTTCAATTAACAAAAGAATGAGTTTGTTCATTACTAAATCAGAAAGTCAATAATAACATATTTGACATCAATTAGAAATATAAAGTGAATCTGAAAAAGATGTTAAAAGATCACTCTCTTGGTGGTTTGTGAAAAGTAGATGGTGAAATGTTGATAACTGAACTGTGAATTTAAGGATTCTTGGCCTCTTGTAGTTAATTGAAAATCTTTTGTCTTATTTTCTTTGGTGGTTAGCTGCCAGAACTCAGAGTAAGATTTCCCTTTACCTGCAGCGCAGGGGTAACCAGTAGATGGTTCTTCGACTGTGGCCTTTACAACATCCTAGTGCTTGAACCCGGCATAGTACATGTAAGCCTAAGTTCATTCGAATATCTTCTTCCATTAGCACACACAAACCAGAGTTGTGATTGGCTTTTTAACCTTTCTGTATATCACTGGAGGGTAAAGCATACATGTCTGCAAAAGGTAGATAGCCAGGTCATTATTTCATCCTCTATGTCTCGATCTGTTTAAAATTTCCTAGAAATTCTAAAGATGCGACATTCTATTGGCAAGTGCTAACCAAGTCAGAGTATGAGGATTGGCATCTAACGTTGTTACATTATTCCCCTGTTGGGCCCTCAGTCTTCAGTTTGGAGGGAGCACATGCCAGCTGATCACATGCCTGGCTACAACCATCGACACCTGCTTGTTTGGAGGTCTCCTTCTCATTTTCCTGACCTTGGAAGAGCTCACCTCATGTAGTCCCTAAGCTGACTCTTCAGATAGAAGTGAGACAGCCAAAGGTCTGCCTGTCTTTCTGGTCTACTCACTTTTTTTACATATTGTAACCAGGAAAATCCAAATGTTGATGAGATTTTCAAACATGCCTTGGTCACTTAGCAAGGTTGAGCCTAGGATTTTAATGTAATGATGGATGAACCGTCATTATCTTGCCATTAAATCAAACCTGTCATTCATGAAGAAATTGAACCGTTGTAGCATGATCCTGGTGACCTCACTTCAGCCTTGTGCTACATGTCACATCACCTATGATTTAATGTCCTCAGCTGAAATGGTCATGTCTGGACTGCGGATGATGCAGAGTTCATGCCTCACTTGATACTATTTGTAACCATAAAACCGTCAATATGTGAATAATGAGCAAGACCTCATAGGGCCACCAGTACCTTCTCTATCAATAGTCATTATTTTAAAGATCAAAGTGGAGAGAATTTGAAAAAGATAGCAGGTACAACTTAAGGAAGAACAAGGAGTAGCATTCAAATTAACAGATTTATGCTACATATACTGGTACATACTGTATAATGGAATGCCAAGTTTAGCCCTTTCAAACAACAGTTATAAGATTAGCATTTGTCATGGTTAGAATCTGACCATCAATCTTACATTTCTATGTGTGAAGTATGTAAATATCTACTTCAATGGACATTATACATTGATTGCTAATGTGGAGTACTACCAAAGTTGTCAACCCATGGCAATTTAAGAGGTGAGGTGAACAATGAAAAGCAATCAGGCAGCTCACAAACCCTTTTAAAAACACAGTTTTAAAGACTGTCAGCATCTACTCATCACCCTATCTGAACAGCCTATGCTCACCTTCAGCTATTGCTTTCTTGAATCCCTCACAGTTACCCTCTATAAATGATGTCCTTCCCTACTTTGAAAAGTAGCTGTTACCATCACTCAAAGCTCCCTACTTCCTTGCAGAAGAGATCAAGTCAACTGGGGAGAGGTGGGTTGTGGGTGAGGATCTAGTGACGGAGTCTTGCATGCCCACATAGCCCACTAGGAAGGAAGTCTTGTTCTGTACGTTTGCAGGTGTCAGCAGTGCCCGCTGTGAGAACTTCAGCCTCCTGGGGCACTGAATGCTCATACGTATGTAAAGAAATCTGGGAGAAAAATTTGTTCATATAACACTGCTGAACAAATGTCTTTCCTTTAAATGTTTGAACAAAAATGAATGTATCTCATTCTAACCATAAGTGACTTGACAGGCCTTGCAGCAGCACTTTAAAACAGATGTATAAGTGAGAAAGATAAGTATGATTTCTTAAAAATCATTTTTGTGCAATAACTTCAAAAAATCATGCATTAGAACCATTTGCTCCTGAAGCATTACAGCATTGGTCCAAAAATGGAGAAGAGCCTGAAATTGAGAGGTGAGACAAGAGTAACTGCCTTTGATGTCAAGGTCACACCAAGTATGATATCTTTAAAGCTTGAGAGAAACTGGATTCAATAGGAATCATGTGGAAAATCAACCACTGGTTGGATTCAAACCTGACACAGAGAAAGATGTTTGTGATTGTTGGAGGTCAACCACCTTAGCACCCATGACATGATTGCAGAAGTGCCTCAGGATAGATATTTTCAAATCAGCTTGCTTAGAGATGTTATTATACATCTCCGGAGCAGATGGGGCTTGAATCCAGGCCTCCTAGCTCAGAGGTAGTGCACCAGGGTCCTAGGCCCAATCATCTACAGCTGCTTCATCAACCTTCCCTCCATCATTAGGTCATAAATGGGAATGTTTGCTGATGATTGCACAAGGTTCAGCACCATCTGCAACCCCTCAGATAATGAAGCAGTCTATGCCCATATGCAGCAAGACCTGACAACATCCAGGTTTGAGCTGATAAGTAGCAAGTAGCAACATTCATACCCCACAAATGCCATACAGTGACAATCTTCAACAAAAAGTAATCTGTCTCTCTTTGACATTCAACGACTTGGCATCACTGAACTCCCCTCTATCTCTTGGGGGTTACCACTGACCAGAAACTGAACTGGACTGGTCATTATAAACACTGTAGCTACAAGACTAAGTCAGAGAGTAGAAATACTGCAGTGAATAACTCACTTCTTCTCTCCAAAATGCTTGTCCATCATCTACAAGGACACATCAGGCATATGATGGAATAGCCCCTATAGCTCAAACTCACTTCCTAATGGTACGGTGGGTGTCACTCCTCTCCAAGGACTGTAGCAGCTAAAGAAGACACCTCACCAATGCGTTCTCTAGGGTGGTTAGAGCCACTTAAAGTTCATAATTCCTAAATCCTCCAGGATTTAGTAGTAGCTCCTTAATTTTCTGGAAATTGGCCAGGGTTTCCCGTGCTGCCTGAGGTTTGCCCAGCAAATTCTGTTAGAATGGTCAGCAGCCTCTCATGGAGGTCCCTTCTTCAAAGATACTTTGTGCCTTCTTCAAAGATACTGCTTTAAAAAGAGGTTGGGTGGACGGTGTCCATGGAAAGTCAACCCCAGTCCTCTAAGTGAACCCTTTTGCACAATTCCCAACCGGTCCCACTCATTTCCCACCATCCAATGACATCTAGTGAGTGCCTCACTGTGACACCAAGATCAGCCACTGGGTTGGTGTCAGTTCGAGACTGGAATGCTGCTCGCCTCCGATTGGCTGGTAGCTCTCAGTGGGTGGAATTCTGCTGCCAGAGTCCTAAATCCCTGGGAAGTACCTACACTGGCCACTGACCAACCTGACAGATGTGTAATTTGGTCCCGCCTTCCCCACTGAAATGATACAGATGCACTGCTTCTCCAACCAGTGGCTGGATCCACATCAGGAACATAAAATCCAACTCAGTTTCAACTAATCAATAAATAAATATCCACACTTATGCACTGAAATAGTAGTATTGTGAAGATATTTCTGCATGTTATTTAAAGATAGCCTGGACATTTGACCACAAATCTGTTTTCTTTGGACACTAACCAATCATCTCAGCCTCCAGTATGGCAGTCAAAAATACATGGTTACTATTGGTGCATCACCCTTGATATTATTATAAGCCAAAATAAAGCAATGTTCAGGGCCCAAACTTGAAATAATGGCTAGGTTCATTGCATATTTGAATGATGCACTTAACACCAATTTGAATTTATCTCAACCATACTGGATTCAGTGTCTGGAGCCCACACCAAGTCTACAAGCAACCTCACATCCTGCTCCTTTTCTGGAGTATTCACTTTTAATCTACACTAGCATTTATGGTCTATCCTTAGTTGCCCTTCAGTAGGTGGTGATGAGATGTCTTCTTGAGCTGCAAGAGACCGTTTGGTGTAGGTAGGGAGGGAGATGTAGGATTTTCACCCAGCAATAGTGAATGAATGGCACTATATTTCTGAGACAGGATGATGAGGAAAACCTGCAGGCTTCTACTCTTCCCTGTAACAACTACCCATTTGCCTAAGGCCTAATAACATATGTGCCCTGGGCTTTCCATTTAGAGGTAGGATTGTTCCAAGTATTTTGAATTTTTTTCAGAAGACATTCAATTGCACCAGACATTTTCAACTTTTTGATGTTTCGTCAATTGATGTGAGAGATGTGAGCATCAATGGCTAAGCCAGCGTTTATTAACCATCCCTAACTGTGCTTGAAAAGGTGTTTCTAGAACCACTGCAGTCTTTGTGGGATTGGGGGTGAGTGGTGTAATTGCACCCACAGTGCTGTAAGGAAGGGATTCTCAGATTTTGAGCCAACTTATTCAACTTTTTATCATTCATTCATGGGATGAGGGCATCACTGGCTAGGCCAGCATTATTGCCCAACCCTAATTACCCAGAGGGCAGTTCAGAGTCAACCACATTGCTGTGGGTCTGGAGTCACATGTAGACTAACCAGGTAAGGATGGCAGTTTCCTTCCCTAAAGGACATTAGTGAACCAGAGATAGTAGGAACTGCAGATGCTGGAGAATCCGAGACAACAAGGTACAGAGCTGGATGAACACAGCAGGCCAAGCAGCATCGTAGGAGCAGACCAGGTTGGTTTTTCCAACAAACAACAATGGATCATCATTAGACTCTTAATTCCAGATATTTTATTGAATTCAAATTCCACCATCTACCATGGCAGGAGTCAAACCCAGGTCCCCAGAATGTTACCTGGGTCTCTGGATTAACAGTCCAGTGATAATACCGCTAGGCCATTGCCTCCCCACGAGAGATAAGATCTGAAATCTTATCTTTCTCCAGAAACACATCCATCAAACATAGCAAACTATTTTACAGCTCCAAAATTCAGCATCACTGTGAACTAGTTGAACTTTGCAATCACAGATGTCCCACTTCAAATTAATATCTATCTTGTTCACTATTTCATTTTATTAATTCACTCACTACATTTTACTGATAGAATATCTGATTAACACCCATTAGACAGAATCGATGTTTCATTTGCGTTTTGTGTATTACTTGTTTTTGAATTATAATTGTGTAACGATTGTGAAGATGGCCTGTTGGATCTCATTTACTATGCGATCCTTGATTGGGACTGTTAACCTGGGCCAATCAGGGAGCTCTGTCTGACAGAAATAAACAGGAGATTCAGAGAGTCTCCTCATTCGAGGGACTGGCTCTCAGCTTGCTGGTCAGAGCCCATGTACTATGCACACGTAAATAAAGGGTGACTTGGTGACAGGATACTGGCTTCTGTGTCATTATTTCAAAGTGCACTTAAAAATGTCCATTAACTTTTCACCATATGGATTCAATGTTCTAAATTCAACACCATTTCTATATTGAAGTATTCTGGCAAGAATAAGACACTTACGGATAAGCTCCAGCATAGTTCACCCATCCATTTAGATTCCTATCACAGCATCTAACTGCTTCTTAAGTAATGCCGAGATGGTGATTACTCAACTATTTTCATGAAAAATTCTCTCCATGTTTTCATCATTTATTGTTTAAATAACTTTATGATATTGGTCCCTGAGTTTATTATTTACTACTTTCAATCCATATCATTTTTGATTCATAATCATTTAAGTTAAAGCAGTAGTCCATTTGTACCTTTTACTTTCAAGTAAATGACAATTAAGAACTAGGAACAAAAGTAAGCAATTTACGCCCTCGAGCTTACTTAGCCCTTCGAGTCTAGTTGTACTGCTCACTTCTTAGTCACTGTTTTGAAGGTGGGTTTCCTCAGTCTTTCAGTCATCTGGGATCAGGCTTCAGGTTTCAAGGTTTGGCAATGTGAATTTATCGTCTGGTTCTGGTTGTAAATTCCTTGTGGAGACAAAGAAAGCTATAAGGTTTTAATGTGAGAACTGCTGCACTTTGGCCTGGTACTCATGGTGCAGGCTGTTATTAGAAATTATGATAAAAACTCATATTGAAAAAAAGTCTGTGTTTGTATCAGGAGGGGCTAACTCATTGAAAGACACCATCAGACCTTTTTTCTGACTCTCCGCTCTCAACAGATAGTACCCCTCTCCCTGTGACCCATCCCTCCCTCACCTGAGATTTTGACTTTGGACTCTGAATTCTTGCTGAAAGCATGGGAGAGCTGCATCATCTTCGACAACTTGTCACATGTCTCACTTCAAGTGGGAATGCTGACCTCTTGATACCGCACCTACCTTGGTGTCTGCTTCCTTCTACCATCTGAAAACTCTTCAGATCAAAATTTGATGACAGCTTGTCACTTCTTCCTGATTTCTCTCATCTTTTAAAGCCTGAAATTACCTCTAGAGATGTTATTGTACGAATATTCAATGTGCTTGAATCAAATGTTTTACTTACATTTTAATGGAGACATTAATATATTTATTTTAAATAGGTTAACAGGTCTGATAAAATAACAGAAAAGAAACAATCTGGGAAAAATATCACTAAATGCTCACTTAAATTGTTGCCAGCAAAAGTCCCATTCTTTAGTCTTTATAATGGCTTTGGCCTTTCACCTTGGTTTCTCAAGTAACATTTTTTAAAATCGTGAAAAATGAAACTTAAATTCACGTTTCAAAATAAATTAAAAGTTGATATCATCAATCTAGACTATTCGTCTTCAAATAAAACAGACAACAGGCATTTCCAAAGAATACAAAAGAAATGGTAATCACAACCAGAATGTGAGATACATTCTTTGCATTGTGGTTAAACTGTCAGCATATTATTCTAAACCTTATTGTTATCTAATGACACATTACCTAGAACAGGTGCAAATGTGGAACAATAGCACTTGCACAACAGAAAAAATACAACATGTAGCATTGTTTTCGTAAAACCAGAATGTTTGAGACCAGGAAGTCTACCAGAATACTTAGTTTTACAAGTTTGTCTCCTGTTCACAGTCCATCTGCATTTTGTTTTCCTTTTTCATTATAATTGTCAATCACCTTTTTTCAGAAGAACATATTTCAGGATTTATTTTACATCTTTGAAGCTTGGAAAGCTTATTGCAATAAGGGTAAAATCAAAGGACACTTAATGAAACAGTTGAATGCCTGTTTCAATAGTGATATTGAAATGATCTTTCAAAAATTCTGAATCCTTTATTTCTGTATTTTTATTGAATCTCCAATAAAATCTCCAATAGTTTGCACCCTTCTGAAAATTGGTGATCTTGTCACCTGCTATGTAGACCCTATATGACGGAATTCCTCCCTTAAACATTTCTGCCTCTGTCCTTCCTAAGATGTTCCTTAAAGCTTACTGCTTTGAAATTTGTGGCCCTTCCTAATGACTTCTCTGACTTGGAGTCTATTTCTCTCTGATTATATACCTTTTGAAGTGCCTTGTGTTGTTTAAAAATTGCAATCTAAATTTTGCAGTTGTTACATCAACCACTGTAAACACTTTCCCGATTTGACAATAATGTTTATGGTCCAATTCCTTTGTGGCCTGATGATCTACACAGATAACAACTGTTAAATATAAAGAGAATTCCAAAGTACAGGACCTGGCAACAAAAGGCAATGCTGCCAATGCTGAATTAAAGTTGCGGAAATGTGCAAAATGCTGGGGACAGAGAAACTGAGTCTGCAGGGATAGTAATTACAGGGATGAAGGAGAAAGCAGAGATAAGGAAGAATAAGGCCATGAAGTAAATGAAGCATATGGCTGGGAATTTTATGTTTAAAGCCTTGGGGGATTGGGAGCTATTATAGATCAGCAAAAGTAAGATTGAATGCTGAACAGAAGCTGGTGTTGAATGGCTGTGGGCTTTAGTGATTTAGATTATTTGAAGCTTATGACAAGTGAATATTGGGATGTGATCTGATGAACATTGGACCAGTTATACATGGAGATGACAAAGGCAAGGATGAGTGTTTAAATAAGATACGGTCTAAGGCAAAGGTGCAAATGGGCAATATTGACGATTTGGAAGTGACAACAGCAGTTTTTGTGATGCAGATTGTATGAAATTGAAAGCTGACGCCAAGATAGCTGATTCAACCTTAGACAGTGAACAGGGTGAGGGATGGGATGGTGCCAAGGGTTTGGAGTTTGTAGCAGGGGCTGAAAATTATTGCTTCTTCTTCTGAAGGAAATTGTGGCCATAAAAGGTCCAATTTCAAGAGGGTTTGATAGAGCTGGGTCTAGTCAGCTTACAGGTAGAAGGTAACGTTAGGTTTGGCGATTAATGTCTTCCAGGTGGAGCATGTAAATGTGGAAAGGAGTGTTGGTGTATCGGGGACAACACAGATCCTTTTGGGTATCCCCAGGTAATGGTTTGTGAGATTGAAAAGAAGGTATTGCTTAAGATGCTTTACCAATGTCAGCATAAGCAAAATTGAATAAAGCAAGATCAATCCAACTGTGCAAGACATGTGGGAGAAAGGTTAGAGAAGGATGGGAGAGTTGAATATGGCAAAGGCTGCACAGAAAGCAATGAGGAGGGATAAGGCACTATGGCCACAGGGCCATACAAATTTAATTATTAGTAATGGTTATATATGCTCTAAAGTTATGTGTTTCTTTGGGTCACTAGCATTGCTAGCAGACTGTTCTCTAGATCACCAAAATGAGAAGAAAGGCAGATTTCATGACTCTGGTTGCAGGAAACACCTTTAGGTGATATTTCCATTATGTTGTATGGTGGCTTTGTGGTTGAGTCCATATCAGATTGTATAAGTGACTAGATGGACAAGATACATTACATGATAAATAGATGAGAGTTTCAGATGACCTCTACAACCTCTTTCAGCCTCTTCGAAGGAGAAGTAATGACTGAACAGTTTTGAAATAGCAACAATAAGTGCTGGAGAAATTCAGTAGGTCTGGCAGCATCAGTGGAGGGAAAAAGAGAAATTAAAAGGTCCTTAGAAGAGTCATCGTAGACATTAAACGTTAACTTTCTTTCTCTTCACAGATGCTGCTAGATCTTCAGAGTTTCTCCAGCACTTTGTTTTCGTTGTAGATTTCTGTCATTGATGGTGTTTTGCTTTTGCTTAATTGTTCACTTGCTGCATGTTCCTTTTTGTGATGCGGAAGTTTGAAGAGGACGTGCAATTATCCAATTTCTGCTGGTGGTGGGGAGCATTTGTCAGCTAGTTGTAGCCCAATAACTAGCTCATATTCCTCTAGAGAACAGCTTCCCTACAGTGTGCACAGGAATGTGGAATTAATCCTGCAGAATTACATAACTATTGTGGCCCATCAGTGTGACAATAAAGGAGTCTCCAGCTAAGTTGTATTGGCAAGAAGGTTCTAACATTTCACTGCAAGAACAATTTATTTTGTAAGTTACATTTTGTATTTGTGACCTGCTGCTGTATAAAAGGCTGTAAGTTATCTTAATGCCTTAAATTAAGGTACAAAAACAGATCATGAAGCATGCACGTTTGAGACCATTAGTTGACAAAGATTCGTCATTTCATCTTAGCCAAACAATTTTGTTTAGCTCTCATTTTCTATTACAAACAATCTTCTGTGTTTTCACTATATCAATTATCTGCTCCCAAACTTGTTATACCATTCTTTATTGTTGATCCAGCCTTTAATATCCAAGTGGACAGCCTCCTCTTTGTATAGTGTGAGTTAATGTGCACTCGTAGTGACTTTAGTGATGCATAGACAACATGCCATTTGTGCAGGGATTTGCTGCTTGAACCTTATGCTGCAGGCAGAAGCATGGTGATATAAATTATTTTCAGCTGTGATCTTAGTGCAAACCTTCTTTTACTGTGCTGATGGGAATCAGCAGAGAACAAATAACATGAACGAATGGTCATGTTAATGTGGCCAACGGAAGATTTGTTTTGCATTATTTGCCTTGTTTGAGCATAATCTGGATTTTCCATTATCTAATTACCTTTCAACTCCACTGTCACTGCTCTCTTCAATGGTGTAACTTTTTAACTTGCGACCTGCCTGGATTCGTTGGTATTCAGTTTGAGGAGTTGAAAAAATGGGTCCAAGACTGGAATTTTAAATTGAAATAAGGGCAGTTATGATGAAATGAAAACAAAGGTGAACTGGCAAATTAAGTTATGGTATAGGTCAACAGAGATAGAATAGCAGACACTTAAGGGGATGTTTCAAAAAGCAGAATAAACACATTTCAACGCGCAAAATGATTTCCAAGGGGAGGACACATCATTTGTGATTAATTAAAAACATTAAGTATTGTATTTAAACTTAAAGAAAAGCATATAATTACACAAATATGGACAGCAGGCAGAAGACTGAACAGAATATATTTTTTTAAAATGGCAAAGAATTATTAAAATATTGATAAGGAGAGGAAAAATTGAGTACGAGAGATAGCTAGCTCGAATAAAAAAAGATAGCAACAGGAGATATTTTAAGCAAGAAAACAGAGTTAACAAAGTGACGACTGATGTTATAGAAAGTGAACTCGGAATTAAGAATAGAAAATAAGGAGATGGCAGATGAATTTAACAAGTATTTTGCATTGGTCTTTGCCATAGAGGATACAAGTAACATCCTAGAAATAACTGTAAATCAGAAAATGGAAGGGAGGGAGGAATGTAAGAAGATTACAATCACCAGAGAAGTGGTACTTGGCAGATTGTTGGAGCTGCAGACTAACATGTTCCTGAGACCTGATGGACTTCTTACTAGGGTCATAAACAAAGTGGTTAGTGAGCTAGTTATCATTGGTTTCAATTTTCTAAATTTCCCAAGATTCTCATTAGATTGGACAATAGCAAATATATCTCCCTTATTCAAAAAATGAAGCACTCAGAAAGCAGGTAAAGATAGGCCAGTCAACTTCGCATTTATCATAGGGAAGATATTACGTGCTATTGTTAAAGATATCATAGCTGGACACTTAAAAAGTTCCAGGGTAATCAGACAAAATCAACAAGGTTTTGTGAAAGGGAAGTCATGTTTAACCAATTTATTGGAGTACTTTGTGGAAGGGGAAGTGATTGCTGGGCCCCCAGTGTATCATTGATAGCCACAGATGAGGTGCAAGAAGACTGGAGGTTGGCTAACGTGGTGCCACTATTTAAGAAAGGTGGTAAGGAAAAGCCAGGGAACTATAGACCAGTAAGCCTGACATTGGTGGTGGGCATGCTATTGGAAGGAATCCTGAGGGAAAGGATTTACATGTATTTGGAAAGGGAAGGACTGTTTAGGGATAGTCAACAGGACTTTGTGCGTGGGAAATGGTGTGTTACTAACTTGATTGAGTTTTTTGAAGAATTAATGAAGAGGATTAATGAGGGTAGAACAGTGGGCATGATCTATATGGATTTCAGCAAGGCATTTGACAAGGTCCTTCATGGTAGACTGATTAGCAAGGTTAGATTACATGGAATACAGGGAAAACTTGCCATTTGGATACAGAACTGGCTTGAAGATAGAAGACAGAGGGTAGCAGTAGAGGGTTGCTTTTCAGACTGGAGGCCTGTGACCAGTGGTGTGCCACAAGGATCGGCACTGAGTTCACTGCTTCTCATCATGTATATAAATGACTTGGAGATGAACATAGGAGGTATGGTTTGTAAGTTTGCAGATGACACCAAAATTAGAAGTGTAGTGGACATTGAAGAAGATCACCTCAGAGTAGAGTGAGTCCTTGATCAGATGGGCCAATGGGCTGAGGAGTGACAGATGGAGTTTAATTTATATAAATGTGAGGTGCATTTTGGATAGGCAAATCAGGGCAGGACTTTTACACTTAATGGTAAGGTCCTGGGGAGTGTTGCTGAACAAAGAGGCCTCAGAGTGCAGGTTCGTAGTTCTTTGAAAGTGGAGTCGCAGGTAGACAGGATAGTGAAGAAGGCATTTGGTATGCTCACCTTTATTGGTCAGTGCATTGAGTATTGAAATTGGGAGGTAATGTTACGGCTATACAGGACATTGGTTAGGCCACTTTTGGAATACTGTGTGCAGTTCTGGTCTCCCTGCTATAGGAAAGATTTTGTGAAATTTGAAAGGGTTCAGAAAAGAATAACAAGGATGTTGCCAGGGTTGGAGTATTTGAGCTATAGGGAGAGGCTGAATAGGCTGGGGTAATTTTCCTGGAGCGTCGGAGGCTGAGCAGTGACCTTGTAGAGGTTAATAAAATCATGAAAAGCATGGATAGGGTGAATAGCCAAAGTCTTTTCCTCAGGGTGAGGGAGTCCAAAACTAGAGGGCATAGGGATAAGGTGAGAAGAGAAATATTTAAAAGGGACCTAAGGGGCAACTTTTTCATGCAGAGGGTGGTGCGTGTATGGAATGAGCTGCCAGAGGAAGTGGCTGAGGTTCATACAATAACAACATTTAAAAGGCATTTGCATGGGTATATGCCACAGACTGAGGATTCGGGGTAGACCATTTAGGACAGAGATGAGGAGACATCTCTTCACCCAAAGAGTGGTGAGCCTGTGGAATTCATTACCACCGGAAGTAGCTGATGCCAAAACATTGAATGTATTCAAGACGCGGCTAGATATAGCATTCAGGGTGAATGGGATCAAAGGTTATGGGGAGAAAGCAGGATTAGGCTATTGAGTTGGATGATCAGCCATGATTGTGAAAAATGGCGGAGCAGGCTCAAAGAGCCAAATAGCCTCCTCCTGCTCCTATCTTCTAT
Organism: Rhincodon typus; assembly: GCF_021869965.1. Taxonomy (NCBI): domain Eukaryota; kingdom Metazoa; phylum Chordata; class Chondrichthyes; order Orectolobiformes; family Rhincodontidae; genus Rhincodon; species Rhincodon typus. Next base: position 30,334,184 of record NC_063345.1, on the reverse strand, counting down.
GTTTCTGTGAATAGGTAGGGTTCAGACGGATATGGGCCAAATGTTGGCAAATGGTACCAGATTAATTTGGGATACCTAGTTGGCATGGATGAATTGGATAGAGTCTGTTTCTGTGCTGTTCAACTCTATGCCTCTATGATAAGTAACACTTGTGGCAGAGATGTTGTGTTATTACAGAAAAGAAAAACTCATGGTTTAAAGAGTGACATATTGGCATGGATATACAATTGGCTAGCTAATAGGAAACAGAACAGCAACAAGTTTGTCATTTTCTTGTTGGCAAGTTGTAACAACTGGTGTGCTAAATGGCCTCAACATGTTTCAATTTATAGAAATGACTTGGATGAAGGGACAGAAGGTATTGCTGATGATACAAAAAGAAGTGGGAAAATTAGTTATGAAGAGGAAAGACGGAGGCCATAAAGGGATATAGATATGTTAAATAAGGAGGCAAATGTCTGGCAAGTGGAGTGTAATGTGGGAAAATTTGAAATATCCATTTTGCAAGAAGAATTAATAAAAGCTAATATCTAAATTGTGAGATGTCGCAGAGCTCTGAGGTGCAAAGGGATCTGGGTGCCCTCATGCATGAATCTCAAAAGATGAGCGTACAAATACAGGAAGTAATTCAGAAAGTTACAGAATGCTGGTGAAGTTATGCTCAATTATTTAGTGCATTGGTGAGATCACATCTCGAATTTCCATAAGGTATTTGTCTTCTTGTTTAAGGACCAATACAAATGCATTGGAAGCAGTTTAAAGAAAGTTTACTAATCTCATATGTGAAATAGGTAGGTTTTCATAAGAAGAATGGGTGGGCAGGTTAAACACGTATCCATCCACTAGACTTTAGAAGAGTAAGAGATGAATTGATTGAAACACGCAGGATCCTGAGCAGTCTTTTCAGTGAATGTGGAAGGAATATTTCTTCTTGTAAGAGAATTAGAACTATGGTCACCCATTTAAGAGAGAGATGAGGATAATTTTTTCTCACACGGTATCATTATTTTTTGGTGGCCTCAAATGGTGACAAAAGAGGTATTTAAATCAAAAGTAAATAACTTGTTGATAAGCAAGGGAGGAAAGGTTATTTGGGGATTTGGGATCAGTGCAAATGTGAAGAAATGAGATCATCCATAGTCTTATTGATTGGTGGAGCATTCTCAAGGGGTTGAATGGCCTTGTGCTCTTATTTCATATGTTCATATGTACATTCACATTAGTGAGTACCATTCACTTGAATTCTATTCTTATTCAAGTTTCCTCATGAGCAGCTTTTAACACCAATAATAACATAATATTTGTCTGTATCTTTTGTTATTATTTCTCATTAAAAATTCATCAGTAAGGGGACTCTTGTAGCACAGTATTAGTGTCTGTATATCTGAATGAGAAGGCCTGGGCTCAAGTCTGCCTGCTCCAGAAAGTTACGTAACACGTTTGAACAGGTTCATTGAAAATATCTAAGCTCCAGCAGCTTTAATGAATTATCCTCATCTCTTTTGTTCTGATAATAAATTCAGGTCAGCTCCCATAATCTTTCCTCTGAACTTCAGTATTTGAGACTGGAGTTTTTGATAAAGGTGGAGGGCAGAATCCCAGACTGAATTATTTTTAGGTTCAACATGTTGAAGAACTTTGTTATTTGTAATGGCTTGCCTTGTTAATATTTAAGTATCAAATTGAACTCATCCAAATTATAAAGCTCCAGGCACTAAAAGAATCTCATCCAACTAAAGTTGGCTGTTCTTTTCCAGTTTTTCTCCTTGAGCTGGGATTGATGATGCTCAGGAATTGTTCTTTAGCCCCAATTGCTATGTCCAACTCCTTCCTGAAATTATATAATGTTTTGGCCTCGACTGTTTTCTAAGGCAGTGAATCCATAGGGTCACCACTCTAGGTGAAGAAATTTCTCCTCAACTCAGTCTTAAATGTTCTTTGCTGTATCCTTTGACTGTGACTCCTGGCTCTGGACCCTCCCTGTCATCAGGAACATCCTGCCTGCGTTTACCCTGTGTAGAACTTTTGGAACTTTACAGGTTTTTCATTCTTCTGAACTCCAGTGAACATAATCGGAACTAATTCAACCTGTCCTCGTATGTCAGTCCTGCCATCCCAGGAATCAATCTGTTAAACATTGACTGCAGTCCCTTTAGAACAAGAGCATCCTTCCTACAGATAAAGAGATCAAAACCACACATAATATCGCAGGTGTGGTCGCACCAAGGCCCTAATATAATTGCAGCAAGACATCCTTCGTGAGATAGTAGGAACTGCCGATGCTGGAAAATCTGAGATAACAAGGTGTAGAGCTGGAGGAACACAGCAGGCCAAGCAGCATCAGAGGAGCAGGAAAGCTGACGTTTCGGGTCGAGACCCTTCTTCAGAAAAAAATCCTTCCTCATGTACTCAAATCCTCTAGCAATGAAGGCCAACATATCATTTGCCTTGACCAGCTGCTGCACCTACATGCTTAACTTCAGTGACTGGTGTATAAGGGCATCCAGGCCTTGTTACACATTCCCTTCTCTCAATTTACAGTCATTCATGTAATAATCCACCTTCCTATTTTTGCTCCCAAAATGGATAACCTCACATTCAGTCACATTGTAATGCATCTGCTGTGCATTTGCCCACTTACTCAGCTAGTCCAAGTCATAATGAAGGATCTCTGCATCCTCCTCACTGCCCACACTCCCTCCCAGCCTTGTGTCATCTGCAAATTTGGAAATATCATATTTAATTCCCTTATTAGTATCATTAATATGTATTGTGAATAGCTGGGGTCTTGTTTATCCCTACCCTTTGCTCCCTGTCTGTCAACCAATTTTCTATCCATTTCAATACTCTACTTCCAATCCCATGCACTTTATTTTATGCGCAACTCTTTTATGTGGAACTTGTTGAAATAAAGTCCAAATAAATCACATCCAGTTGCGGTCTTTCATGAGCTCTGTGAGTAACATCCTCAAAGGATTCCAGTAGGTGTATCAAACATGATTTCCATTTCATAAAACCAATCTGACCCTGTCCAATCTTCCCACTGTTTTCCAATTGTCATCGAGAAATAGCATCGAAACAGGCCCTTCAGGACACCATGACTATGTCAACCAGCAAGCACAAACTTCATTCATCTCAACTGAACTCATGCTCAGCTACTAAATAATTAATAATGCACACAAGCATTTTCCCCACTGCCAACGTTAGGCTGATGTTTATCACAATTTGGTTGATCACAATAACTTTAATTTTAAAAGAATCTCTTTCCTTAAAGGAGCCAATGCAACCAGGTTTTCTTAAATTAACACAAAAGGTGAGTTTATTAAACACTAAACTCAAGAACAAATACTAATGCAACACACTCAAATAGGTGAGAAGTTAGAGGTGAGTCCATCAGGTAAAAGTTTTTTAAAAAAAATCAGGCTCTGAATTATTCATGAGGAACAAATAGTTGAATGTTGCACTCATTTTAGTGAAGGTTACCAGTAGTCTTATCAGGGTTGGTTAGCTCAGTTGGCTGGATGGCTGGTTTGTAGTGCAAAGGGATGCAAACGGTGTGGTTTCAATTTCCACACTGATTGAGGTAACCATGAAAGACTCTCCTCCCAACCTCTTCCCTTGCCTGAGCATGGTGACCCTCAGGTTAGCCACCACCAGTTGTCTCTCCCTAATGAGAGAGTAGCCTTACGGTCTGGTAAAACAATGGTGACTTTACCTCTTCTTTACCAGTAGTCTTGATGCTATAGTTGAATGATTAATTTCAACATTTTGGCTTCTTCGGTTGATTAAAATTCTTATGTCCTGATTGCTTTTGGCAGTGGCTGATTGGCATCACTCAGGGACAGAATGAGTCTTTCTGTTTTCTTCAGTTGCAGCATGGGTGTGTATAAATTGTTCTGAAGAAGGGTCACTGGACCTAAAACGTTAACTTGGCTTTCTCTCCATAGACGCTACCTCACCTGCTGAGATTTTCCTGCAATTTTTGATTTTGTTTCTGATTTTCAGCATCCGCAGTTCTTTTTTTTGTATAAATGGACTGTCCTCAGAGCTGTGATCCTTACAGTGCTCCAATCAACACACTAAAATGTAAGGATGACTAAAATACAGATAGGATCAAAGTTCAATTTTAACTTTTGTCCCTTTGTACTGTTGAATGGGAGAAAGTGCAAATATGCTTCTTGCCCAGACTACTGTCTTTGTTTTTAAACATCCTGTTCACAATGATGCTACTAAGAGATTACAAGTTTAGTTTGCAGTGTAATTTTTCGCTTTGAAGCTTCTTTGACAGTTTGTTGGGTGGGACATTCCAGTGTCCCTCACTTCAGGCAGTTGTTAAATTTATATCTGCAGTCAGCATTTGACTGTGTTCTTTTCTTAAAAATAAAAGCAGTAAAGTGCAGTATTTCCGCAGGTGTTATGATTTGTGGTTATGGCGATATTTGGATTCATGAACACATTTCTCATTTTCATCGAACAAGGTTGTGCCAGTGAATGTAATTCCAGTAGACTGGGTTTGAATGCATGTTCATGGAAAGCTAATGAATGCAAAACAGGCTTATCACCACAAATGTCAGGAAAGCTGCCCTTCTGAAATGTTCAAAGGATTGAATATCAAAGCTTTAACCTGTCGTCAGGCAACAAAATCATTGTCTCCCACCCAACTGAATTTACCATTCAGGCAAGCGCAGAAAATTTCACCCAACTGTTCTGAAACATACAAGAAGTATCAGTAAATGAGACAAAGAGCTGGCAAATAGTAAAGGATGAATTAGTAGACAATCTTAGGAAGTCAACTGTTTGGACAAAGTCAAAAATCACACGACACAAGGTTATAGTCCAACAGGTTTATTTGAAGACACAAGCTTTTGGAATCTTACATACCTGAAGAAGGAGCGAGACTCCGAAAACTTACGTCTTCAAATAAACCTGTTGGACTATAATCTGGTGTTGTGTGATTTTTGATCTTGTCCACCCCAGTCCAACACCAGCACCTCCACATCACCTGTTTGGGCTTAAGGACAGAAATTTCATTCTGTATTCATAACCATTAAATGGATGCAAGGTAATTAATACCTGGCTGTACTAAGCATAGAGTATCAGCCTCAGAGGTTTGGATGCATAGGACAACTGAACCAGGTAAGTCTACTGCAGTGCTTTAAGCAAAAGTACATGGCAGTTTAGGCATTACCTTAAATTAATCACTCTTTACTTGAGAGCACTGGAGATTATTTCTGTTTTCTAATTCTCGGAGATTGACGTGGATTGTCTTTCAGAGTAAAGCTTTTTTCCTATACCTGCAAGCTAGCTAAACCTTCATGGGATTTATGCACTGAAATGTGTCTGTAAAATGCTTACTGTTGTTACTAGATAAAGAAGAGACAACACACTGCTATCCACCACTCCCAAGAGTAAAGAGTAGTGTTCGGTGTTAAGTGCCCTTGTAATTATCTGTTTGCAATGGTCAACTCGCAAAGGTTTAGTCTATTCTCATTATGCTGCAATAACCATAGCTTTGTATTCCCACCGGTAAAGGGATTCAATCAAACTTTCTTCGAAATGTGTTTTTGGGTCGATGCTTTCCTTGACTTTTATATGGTACTGTTTAATGAAGGGTGATGAAACTAGAGGGTCAATTTTAACCCAGCCTGTCTGATGAAAATCAAGCAGACAAGCACTTAAAATCAACTAGAACGTTTATCCATCAGCTTCTTACTCCTCTTCTGTAGTATTCAATTGTAATTCACTTCAGTGCATTTATGGGATGTGGGAATTTCTTTGTAGAGCGGTATTTATTCCTCATCCTTAATTGCCCTGGAGAATTTCTGCAGTGTGTCTTGTAAATGGTACACACTGCTACTATTGAGCATTGATGGTGGAGGGAGTGAATATTTGTTGATGTGGTGCCAATGAAAGTGGGTTGCCTTTTCCTGAATGGTGTCAAGCTTCTTGAGTGTTGCTGGGGCTGCACCCATCCAGGTAAGTGGGGAATATTCCAACACACTCCTGACTCGTGCCTTGTAGATGGTAGACAGGTTCTGGGGAGTCTTGTGTTGAGTTACTCACTGCTGGATTCAAGCCTTAGATCTACTCTTGTAGCTATTGTATTTATATGGCTAGTCAAGTTCAGTTTCTGATCAACCCCCAGGATGTAGGCAGTGGAGGGTTCATGATGATAATGCCATGGAAATTAAGGAGTGAAGGTTAGGTTCACTTGCTGGAGGTGGTCATTGCCTGGCATTTGTGTGGAGCACATGTTACTTAGGTTTAGTCTTATTGTTAATTGTTGTTTCTACTCAGATATTTTTCCTCATTTTCACTTCTGTGATCGTCACTGCTTGATTAAAAACAAACTTCTATTAAACTCTCTGTGCTTGCTAATGACGAACCCCCTCCACAAAATCCATGAATGTATTGTTATCGCCCTCAGCCATGTCTGACCTTTCTGGAACTCCACGTTTGAGTCCTACTAATTAGATTCCAAAAGGCTCTTATGAGAGTCAGAAATGACATCCGATGTAACTATGACAAACGTAAGGGCAATGACTTAACCTGTTTACAGGTTTAATATAGTTGACCGCACTAACCTCTTCTAATAACTAATCCTCCACTCAATGCCACTTGGGTGGGACCACACTCACTTGGTTCTGCTCTAATCTAAAAGTTGCAGCCAAAAAATCATATCCAATAGTTTCTCTTTGTGCACATGTAACACCATACCTGGTGTCACTAAAGGATCTAACATTGATCCTTTCTGATTTCTTTGAGACATGGTGTCCCTCTGCAATGCCATATGAAGAATTCTTAGTTTCTACATGTACATTGTCAACAAGCAGGCTTTTTAGCTTAGGTAGGAGTAAATTACGACAGATGCTGGAATCTGTACTGAAAGTAAAAAATATTGGAAATCACAGCGGGTCAGGCAGCATCCATGGAGAGAGAGCAATCTAATGTTTCAAGTCTAGATGACTCTTCAACAGATCTTTGTAGCTTGCCCACTGTCCTCATCATTTCTCCCCACCCTCCGTCGGAATGCTTATTCAACTTCTAGTACCAGTTGAGCAAACATTTCCTCTCAACGAATCACTCTAGGAGTTCCTCAGGATAGTGTGCTAGTCCTAACCATCTTCAGATACTTCATTTATGATCTTTCCTCATTAGAAGGTCGGAAGTGGGAATTATCATTGATGATTGCTCAATGTTCGGTATTAATCATGGCTGCTGTGACACTCCAGCAGTCTGTGTCCACATACATAAAGACTTGGACAGCATACAGATTTGATTAGGCTCCTCCTGAACCTGGAGCAGCGATTCTGAATGTAACCAATAGTGATATTGTCTAACGGGAAAGGGCTTTTCCACATTCACACCATGTAGAGCAAGGGTGAACAAGCCTGCTTGAAATACATACAACTTTAAAAGTAGTGAAAAGCCTCATTAACTCTGGTCACTGCTCTGCACTAGATGAGTAAGGGGTTTAAATTTGCCAGTATTTCAGTTAGTTGGGAAGTAGGAGATTTAATATAGGCCTCAGCCACGTCTTCTAATTCAACCCCATCGTTACACTTAACCACCAGGGAAGGTGGTAACAGGACAGGCCATTAACTATATGTCAATTTCTCAGCAGGGTATTGTTTTATCATGTGACATGACACAGCCTTTCCTTATTGATCTGGAAGCTCAATCAGATAATTTGCTTCTCTGAGCTTTGTGGTTATTCTATATGGGCCACTAAACTGGGTCTTTGAGGGCTCATCTGATGTTAATGTAGGAGCACTAACATTGTCTTCTGGTTGGAAGGTTCAAGTCCTGGCATTTGTGTGGCATTTTTAGGGATTTAAGCTTTTCCAAACCACCACATAGAACTGCTGTAGGGTCTCTGCTACGTAGTCTAACATGGAGAGTTCCTCCTTCTGTTCTGTAAATATTTCCTTGATTAGCGTCAGAGGATCATGCACTTGGTGCTCATAAATTAATTCATGATGTGGAGATGCCAGTGTTGGACTGGGATGATAAGGTCAGAAGTCACATGACACCAGGTTATAGTCCAACAGGTTTATTTGAAATTACAAGCTTTCGGAGCGCTGCTCTATTGTCAGGTGAAGTGAAGAGAAGCACACAGGCACAGAATTTATAGGCAGAGAAATGAAAAGATCGTACAAATGGTGTGAGTGGAGTGTTGACTGACTGAATAACAAGTCTTTGCAGGTGATCAAAAGTGTCAGATGTGTGAGTAAAGTGTCAACAGCTGACTAGCAAGTGAAGGGATGACCTATGACCCGATTTAATTGAGGCAGAGAGTTAATTACAAAAAAATTAAAATATAAGGTGGTGCTGGAGACAAACCAAATGGCTGGAATAACATGATAGGTAAAAGAGTCACATGCCGAGGGTCTAACCAAAGTAATACGTAATCTAAAACTGTACAAACTAATTAAGGTCGAGAGTTCACAACAAATTATCCAGGTGATGGTATCAAAACAGGACAGTTAGGAAGATTTTACAGATACAGAATAGTATAGTGGGGTTACATGTAGTGCAACATGAACCCAAAATCACGGGACCATACAGACACTATGACAACAGATGAATGGACACTGTGCAACAATCACCAGATGGGAATGTTCCCTCTTTGCTGGGGTACACTTCAGCAGTTAGGGACATTCAGCCTCTGATCTTTGGGTGAGCAACCTCAAAAGTGGCCTTCGAGATACACAACAATGCAGAATCACCAAGCAGAAATTGATAGCCAAGTTCCATACCCATGAAGATAACCTCAACCGCTATCCATTCTCCTCCTCATTGTGACTGTTCCGTCCAACCTTCATGATGTATCCTGCTGCAAACACCGTTATTCTTCCTTCCCGGGATGCTCATTCAGTGTCCACAGTTCACTGGCTCAAAGCTAACGAGCTCAGTCTCCAGAGCTCAAAATTACACACACCAATCCATTCAGGACCAGGGATCAATCCCCACTATCTTAATATGTCTACTTTGGGTATGAATGAATTCAACGTTTTTTTTTAACTAAAGCTTTCTGAGTTTAAAATCTTTAAAATCACTAACTCCTTGAGCTGCTCGAAGAATGAAAACATGTTTTATACTTAAAGGTTAGGGATGGATGTGATCCAAAATATTAAGTAAATTGGGAATGTAGTTTTATGTGCAAAAATGGGTAGTCTAGATCAATGTACTGAAAGGTGTGAAGCCCCAAACAGTAGGAAAGAACATGTTGGTGGATTAAGTCTTTGACTTGTGGATTAAAAATAAAAACCCAATTTAAACATACACGGAGAAAAAAGATCAATTCTTGGCTCAGTTAGTATTTGAACAATATGTTATATAATTGAGTTTGATGAAGCAAATGACTGTACTTCATGACTTTTTTTTTAGTTTTCATCTTTTTTACCTATACTTTATTCATCTTGCAATCCCTTCTCCTTTTTTTTCAGCCAAGGTATTGGGAAATCAGTCATTGCTCACATTGAACCTTGACAGGTATATGACAACTCATCACTGACATACATGCTTTTTCAATAACATTGCTCAATAATAATCAGGAGCAGTAAACTTTTTCATCTTTCCCCTTTCTAATTCAGTGATCCCAATTTGAAATGCCCTCATTATTGAATTAATTATTCACATTGAGTTATTGAGTATTATGTATTGTCATCCCTGCAAATCATTACATTCTTGAGGATCACCTCATCCCAGATTCCTTTCTAAAGAAACGGATTAAACAAATTTTTGTTGAGTGTCTCATCCATATTTAGTCGGTTGTTTGTTTCACAAAAGAAGACTCTTTCTTTGCAGTAATTTTCTTCTCGTCTGTTGGGTTCTATTCACATTTTGTCAACTTTAACCAATCATACATCATATAATTATCTAGTCAATCAACCTCCAAATAAAGTGTGATCATATACCAGAGATTGTGTGTGAGATGGTTTCTATTCTTTGTGATGATAATAACCTTAATCTCGCATGTTTTTTTCTTTCTCTCCTTTTCTGTGTTTATTTTTAGCTGATCAGTGGCGGTTACATTGTCAGTGCTGAGGCAGTATGGGATCACGTCACAATGGCCGACCGTGAGTTGGCATTCAAAGCTGGGGACGTTATTAAAGTCCTCGATGCCTCTAACAAGGATTGGTGGTGGGGACAGATCGACGATGAAGAAGGCTGGTTTCCGGCCAGTTTTGTGAGGGTAAGTGAAGGAGAAACCAATATTTTCCATTTATGGTTGATTGCTGTTTTCATGGGAAATTAAGCTGAACAGTAGCACAAACTGACATTTGTGAACAGGACTAAAAATGTAAATGATTTAAAAAAGCTGTAATATTGAAATTGTGAAATGCGAACAAAAAGTACTGGAAATACACTGCAGGTCTGTTAACAGCTATAAAAAGTGAAACAAAATTAATTATTTTCAAAAGATATTTCAATTGGAAATATTTTGTGAATTCTGATAAAGGGATTAAATGATAACTTTGGTCTTACTTTGAGTTTATAAATGCTATAATTTCACTTTACATATCTGAAGTCTAAGATTTAGAAAAAGCATACCTATATTTTCATGACACAAAGGACTGAATACGTTATAAAACTGTACAAATGATTAGTCTCACCAATTGCTTTCCAGTGAACAGTTCTTTTAATTTATGCCTTCCCCTGAACTCGTGCACCTGAACAAAATTTATGTTTTGTGACAGATGACAAGGTTTATTTCATTGACCAAATGCCAGATTTATTTTCTGTTTAACATACTGCCAAGTGATTAAAATAGTCAGGTCAGTCAATATAAATTCTCCACTGATTGGAAGAGTGGAAACAAATTAAGTTGTTGACTACTGCTAAACCTTACTGTCAATGCCGATGTAGAAGCTGTTTGCATCCGGATGAACTGACCCCTTCTGTCTGGAACACGGTCCAATATACCAGAACCTCATTCGAAATACAAGGAGTCTCAGGGGATTTACTTTTGTGCCCTTTAAAACCTCATGCAAATGTTTTCTATGAGCTGTGGCTACACACTCTCCACTTTCTCTCCTTTGGCCGCCACTCGGATACATATTGGTGTGACATCCTACTTTCTGGAAGCAAAGATCCCAAGTCAAGACTATCTATAAGGGGGTCCTTCCTCTTTTCATTAGGGATCTGAAATGGAGAGTGTTGCACACAGTGTCCCATTGCAACAGAAGATCAGGTAGGTTCACAAGGTGCCAGCAGTTTCTGTGGCCTTGAGGAAAGTGTATCACATGTTTATGTTGAATGTTTTCATTTGCAGCCACTCTTTAGTTTCTTCAAAGGGCTGCCTTCAAATTTCTCGTTGCATTCAGCCCACAAATCTAGCCCAAGGGTAGTCTGTGCAGAGTCAGGTGGGCAGAAAGGAAGGCCTCCTCATAGACCTGATCCTGGGCTTGAGTACAGTGACCATTAATAGTGACCAGGCAGCTGGCAGTAGATGGGGTTGTAATGCCTAACTGTCTGCCCTGTTCCACAGTTACGTTCAAGCTCAGGTGCTCATTGAGATGGAGAATGTAGTGACTGCTGGCATGGAAGAGGTCTTTAGAGATTGGTGGGCACTGCAAGGTCTCAGTTACGTCATCACTCCGGGATCATGATATATTGATTTGGTTTGGATAAGTTTCCATTCAGGTTCTGTAAGGTTCCATTGACTGTTTAGCTCTCTTTTTTTGCAGTGCCCCACCAGGGACCATCTCGTCTCATTAATGTTTTGTTTAAAAGAGCAGAAAGAAAGTTTGGTGCCTCACCAGGGCCTGTCTGACTTATGTAAGGTTTATTTTAAGAGACCACAAGCTGGTTACAGGAGCTTTTGTAGTCCAGTGATAGTGTCCCTACCTCTGGGCAAAAGGTCTTTGTGCAAGCCCCACCTATCCCAGAGGTGTGTCACAGCATGTCTGAACAGGTTTATTAAAAATACATTTTTTTAAAAGTTGGTCACAGGTGAAGGACTGTCACTATCTGCACTGGACAAACTGGCTGTGTGATGTTTTGACTGGAACTGGCTATAGCTAGTAGTGCAACACGGCACTGAAAATGCATTAAATGTAATTCAATAGGCTGTCACTCAGATATTCCTGAAACTGTCCAACAGAGCCATTTGGACCTGAATATTTGGGGCTAGATAGTGCAAATTGAGTTAACTACATGATGTGATATTTCCTTCCATGTCTTCCAACAGCCAGCTATAATGCATACATCCTGCAAGTGGAAGCAAAGGCCAAACTATTTCAACCTTGTTGGTGTCTTGCAGGTCAAAAGATGCAGAACAATGATCCCTAAGAAGAAAACTTCAGTACTGTACAGAAGTGTACTAACCTGAAGGGTTACCCTCACCAGGGTTTTGTGTGGTTGCTACCGTAGATACTGGGCTGAATGACTTAATCACCAGGCTGTAGTCTCTCGAGTCTAGAATCAAGCCCAGCCCAAACTGATAGAAAAATGTGTTTCTAAGCTATGGGTGCACACTACATAACTGCTTGTAATAAGTTGCTAAATTGGCAACCTTGTTGACAAAACAGTTGGCTGCTATAGAAATAGAAATCAGAATGCGGTGCTTTCTTGGTTTTGAACAATTGATTGGACAGTTTTATTCTGTAACTAAACATGCTGTGTTAATTAGGGAGTGATACAGCTATTGCATCAGAAGTAGCAATAGCATTGTAACAAATTAAATGTTACAGTAGGATGTTTTATCTACTAATGTGATATAGAAGCAATAGCTTCAGAAAATTTCCTATGTCACTGAGTATTCGGGGGTTTCAAGGTACCTAAAAACACGTAAGTGATATGTGGTTCATTGTCACGATGTCTTCAATCCTATTTAATTTGATTGGACTGACTGAATGTGACCATTAATGAACAAAATCAGAGGTGTAACAGTTGGTACTAGCAAATGTATTTTATTTTACAGGAGCATAGCACTTCATATGAGAGAAGAAATTATGTCTTCTTTGAATTTAACTTTTTTTTAATAATGCGCAGCTCAACGAATTAAATCCCCATGTTTTAACATGGTTGTTAAGCCGAAATGTGAGTGGTTAAATGATAAGTTACAGAAGAAATTGAATTTGAATTCCATGCACTGAAAAGAAAAAAATGTTTTAGACAATTCTGTTTTTCTTAAAGATGAACATTTTCATTTGTAGATGTGAATGAGTTGACTTTCAGAATATTTCATAAGATAACTTTTTTTAAAAATTCAAAAATAAACCATAAATTAGGAAGTTGAATTTAGATGCCAAGATTGAACAGGAAAACTTTGAATATTTTAAAAACAGCTATGAAAATATTCTCTTTGCAGATGCTAACTCCTTGAAAAATTACAGGTTCAATCTGGTAGACTGAGTGAGAAAAGTGAAGGCCAGCTTCCTGCAAGTCTGGTTACAAGGAACAGACTGTAGGTATAAATGTGTCATGTCCTGAAAATCAAGATGTAAAGTCTGCTGTGCCATATGGATCAATGCTGCGGCCTCCCTCCTTACAATTTATATAAATGACTTGGATAAAGGCACTGAAAATGTGGTTGCGAAACCTGCTGATGACACAAGTAAAGTACGCAGTTGTAAATAGTACATCAAGAGGCTACAAAGGAATACAAATAGGTCAAATGAGTAAGCAAAGATCTGGCAAATGGATTATAGCAGTGAATTGAGTATTTTGGCAGAAAGAATAAAAAAAAGGGTTATTAGCGAAATTGCAAGAGGGGTAGATGGACCTGGGTAATCTCATGCATGGGTCACAAAAGGTTAGTAAGCAGGTACAGCAAGCAATTTGGAAAGCTCATACATTATTCTGTTTATTACAGGGGTAACAGAGTAAATTTAGGGAGGTTATACTACTTCATTTATACATGACATTGGTGAGACCACATCTGCTTTCGTCCAGTATTGATCTCCTTATTTACAATGTAAATGTGTTGGAAACAGTTCAGAGAAGCTTTACTAGACTAATATTGGAATAGGCGAGTTGTCTTATGAGGAAATATTGAACAGATTAGGCTTGTATTTGTTGGAGACTAAAAGTGTAAGAGATGACTTTACTGAAACATGCAAGATCCTGAGGGGTCTTGCAAGGATGTGGGAGAAGGTGGAAATGGAGTTGCCCATTTAAGACAGTTATAAGGAGAAATGCATTGGTGGGGGAAACAAAATATTTAAATATTTTTAAGGCAGATTTTTGATAAGCAAGAGTGAAAGTTTATTGGATTAAGTGGGAATGTGGAGTACCCATATCAGCTATGATCTTATTGAAAGGCAGATTAGGTTCAAGGTGGTGCCACGTGGCAAATCTAGTAGCTAATACAAATGTTTGTATATATGTTGTAGAATTAGAATGTTACATATGTATGTTTCAAGCTGTTGCCTAGTCTGTATTGAGTCAACAGATCTTGGTAAATCTGCCTGGACTACAATTTCTCCATTTTCTTTTGTTTAATTTTTTAGTAGTGAGAAATAAAATTTACTTTGTTATCTAGAGCCTCAAGTTACATGTGCAAATTGGAAAAAGAAAATGCTGTAAAGACTCAGCAAGTCAAGCAGCCTGTATGGAAAGCAGAACAGTATTAATGTTTCAGGTTGATGACCTTTGATTGGAACTTCTGATGATAGATTATCAACCCAAAAAGTTAACTCTGTTTCTATTCCCTTAGGTGCTGCTTGACTTGCTGATTATTTCCAGAGGTTTCATTTACATTTCCTATTTCCAACCTCCACAGTGCTTTGTGATAGGAGTATACATATCTGGCGAGCTTAAGTTTCGTCACAGTGACTAGTTCTATCACTTTGTACTGAAGGAAGCAAAAAAAGGACATTACCTCCCAATGGTTCTTTGCTGATGAATGGAATCCACCAGAGAAAGGAATTGCAATCTTTAGAAGAACAGGCAGCAAAGGGAAAAATATTAGCAGGAAAAGGAGGAGAATAAAAATAATTACATCAATATTTTAATATTAAAAGGCCATTACAAGTTGACAGATAAAGTAACAGCATCTGTGATGGTTGCAAAACTATTCTGAAAATAAAAGCTACCAACCGTTAACATGTGATTTACTTTACGAAAGCATTCAAAGCTGCTAAAAATTGCTTAAGACTGCCTTATGGTCATCCCTTGCTAACAAGCTGCCAGTTGTGTGGACACACACATCCATTACGGGCTAAAAATAACTCCTGATTTCACCATCTGTAACACAACCCTGTGCATGTTGCTTCAGATCATGAATCTGACTATTCTGGTGATATATAAAGCTTTTAGAAATTAAATCATTAAAAATCAGACAGACCTCTGATTGATGTTGGACAAGAAAAGTGAGCACAAATGCAGACTAATGTAATGACTCAATGATACAAGACAGTTTAGTGAGATTAGAAGACTCCAGTATACATACACCTGCATTTTGCTGAAGGTATATATTTTAAGGAAAGGATGCAGTGTGGAATCACATGACAATATATCTATTCGTTTTTGTAAATTCCCTTATAATTGCTATGCTCATAAAGAACAGACATATAAATTGTTGTTGGTTGTCCCTTGATTTGAGGTTGACATCTGCTCAGGTCATGAGTTTCTGCAGTGGGCTTTCATATAAAACAGCCAAAGAAAGCTCATTACAAACTTGTTACCTTTAGTGCTTTTCCCAACAGAAAGTCAATTGAAAGAGGACGCGATTGTCTGTTCAGACCTGACGTTAATTTACTCCCAGATGTGAAACTGCTCAAGGGGATAATAATTTTTCTTTACTCAATCGTTCTTCTACATATAAAATTAAACTGTCATAATAAACCAATAGTGATGCTCTTAATTCATATCCACAGCCACAGCTCTAGACTCTACATCAAGTCAGTGATTGTCTGCATACTTACCCCAAATTGGTAAATGTATTTGCAGCTTGACATGAAGTACAGGTGTTGCTGGTGTAATTTCTGTGCTGAATGATGCCACACTTTTAGCTTTTCAGAGCATTTACACAGTGAATTTATACCAGGGCAAAAATTTATTGATACTGTCAGCCACCTAAACTGTCAGGATTCTCAAAGCCATGCACTTTCACAAATAATGTAATCACTCTGCCTTACCTGTGTGTTTGTCTTAATTTTGCACACTCTGTCTGGGGTGTAACGACTGCAGTTAATGTTAGAGGACACCGCGTTTTATTCTGCAGATAAACAATCCAATCCATACACAAGAGATTTTTATCTTCATTTATGTGAATATGTATATTGATCCAGCCACCTAGTGGAGTGGCTAATTTCATTAATGTTAACGCATTTAGTTTGCACTGCCACTAATTGTGGCTCTCTCATTCATTCTACATCTCTGCAAACGTGAATTTGAACTATTGTTTCTGTGGTTTCAGACCCAAAATCTGAACATGTATGGATAGTTATCTTACTCAAAACATATTCAGAAGGCTGAATCTTGCCATTTATTGGATAAGTGTCAATTCATTTGAGTATTATGGAAGGTTTCTCTCCATAAAGCCTAGAGAGTTTGCTTGTGCTGGCTTTCTGGCCGACATGACCTCACATAGTTTGGTAGGTGAGATGGCACATATGGGGAAATTTGCACCCCCACTTTGTGGGCAGGGTCCTTGGGTCTTGATGGATGGGGTGGTGCAAATATCCTGTTCTTCTAGAATTACCAGAGGAGACTATTCCACTTGTCCCTGCAAGCCTGGTTGCTCTGCATATCAATGAAGGCTCCACAGGCCGAAGGTTCCAGCAATGGAGGAGAAAGACCAGTGACCTTCTCCACTCTGCAAGTAAGTGCCACTATCCTCTCTGTAATGCTTCATTCATACTCTATCTCTCCTACTGCACTAAGTCTCATGCTGTGCCATGCTCACTTTTGCCTGTAACATCTTTCCTTGTTTGCTGTTGACCACCACAACCCCTGACAGCATTAACCCTACATGCCCCCTGCGTTGTCTACTCACTTGCTTGGTGTACGTCTGTACCTGCACCAAAAGTAGCAGCTGTGCCACCCACTGTTATCGCCACTAATACCTGCCTTTCTTTCGTTCCAGGTGGGAAACAGCCCGCAACAGGGCAGAAAGGGTCAAAACAGATGGTATTCTGCCCAATGTTCAGCTTTTCATCCCTTATGACGAGAGGATCCTGATGCTGACTGCCCTGAGCAGCTAATAAACTGTGCACAAGCCTCTGGATGGGAGTTAGACGTTCCTCACGACTTGCTGAGACCCCACTGACCCGACTGAAGATTTCTGACAGTCATGAAAAGCTTCCTAGCATTGTACCTACACTAAACAGCACAGCATCTGGTATTCCTAGTTGAGAGGTAAAGCATAAAAAGACATGGCCCATATGCTTTGAGCATCCAGATAGGGTCAGGGTGAATGAGCACTAAGGGACCAAGTGAACTGGCTTGAGAAGTAGCCTAGTTCATGTACATGAACTGGGTGAGTGTCCCTGAACACCAGTTGTCCTTGCAGCAATATTACAATACTGGTTAGCAGCGCAACATTGAATTGTGGAAGTATATTATAATTGGATCAGAGATATCCTATGAGTGCATTTCAATGCTAGCACATTGGATGCTGGTGCCCTGGACGTAGGTCAGTGTGGCCGCTGCCCGTGGAGTGTGCCTTGAGATGTTGATGGATGGTGTCCAACCTTGAGGTCCTTGGGAGGAAGTGACACACTGTGGTCTCCAGGTACATGCTCTGACTTCCACAATGAGAATTGTCAACATCAAGCTTGTTCAATATGTTTGTTAAGATAGGAAGCTGAATATTATTGAGGTGGTTATGACATTAGTCAGGCTTTCAACAAGTTGTCCTCCTTAATTGACAAGTTGTTATTGCCCAGTGAGAAATTCAGTTTGCTGCTCAGGAGCTACATAAAAGCTGTAGCAAGTTGCTCCCACTGGTGAACTAGACCAAGTCAGACTTTTGCACAATTCATTACATTCCACCACCCATGTCGTCCAGGCCCCTATAAGTTTCTGCCCAGTCTATCTCAGACACTGTATACACCTCCTGCCAAGGCTCATGCACTACCACAATCTCTGCCGCATGCAGCATCTTCCTTCATTTCCTGTCATCAGCGTCCCCCCACCTTGGATACTAGCCCTCAGACCCTCAGTGCTGTGTACTCACTCACTCGGGTCAACTCACCACGTTTCCCCTTCCCTCACCAGCACTAACAGCTGTGATACCAATGTCACGAATTGCTCCCTCCCGAGAGGACCCAAATAGATAGTGGTGTACGCAACATTTGGCTCACTGCCACATCTCCACTGCTGGTCAAGGGAGAAGCTCTGCAGAGCCCTGGCACTGGGAGAAGTGGTGGAGACAAGGCACCTGCTCAGCACCAGGCAGGTGATGTCCCCATTGTGCCAGCAATCAGGGACTTCATATAATTGCATAAGGTGACACAGGAGCAGCAGGAACGTTTGCAGGACAATAATAGCATAATGGCTGTAGAACTGCAGTGATGCAATGGAGACCCTGCTGTATCAAGCATGTGATCATCCAGTAGTCTCCTTGGGGAGGTTGGCAGTTGCCATGGAGATGCAGGCCCAGCAGTCTCAATAGGCTGGTTATGTGGATTGTCCTACAGCCCCGCCATTCTAACCATTTGTCCCCAGCACCAAAAGCAAGGCAGCAAGGGGACAAGGAGTCTTGATCTCACTCCAGGTGCCCCTTCCTCACAAGATGACAGGGTGGTGCCAGTAAACACCCAGCTGGAGGAGGAACCATATACAATATGCCCCCAAAGATCTCCAGAGATGGCTGGACCTTTCATCTTCACCTTGCAGCCACCCTTAGTCCTGTGGGAGTCCAAACTGAGAGGTTACACCTGCCTCACAAGGAGACACTCAGCATGCCTTTCACCTCCAGACACAAGCGCCCCTGGGGATTGGCCAAACAAAGCTCCAAAGTCAACAGGCCCCACTGTACACTGGACTCCTTCCATCTCGGGTATACAGCCAAGGACTGTACTGAGATGTAGTGGGAGGGAAAGAAAGAAGAAGAGCTTCTGCGCAGACATTGGTGGCACAAATAACTCTTCATTGTAAATAGGTTCTCATATTTGTAAAATCTCTGTTCAGTTCAGAGTATCATCTGCTTGTGGAAGTATGTGTAGCTACAAATGCAAACTTGAAGATGCTAAAGCCGCTGATCTTTACCCCTAGATAATGTTCCATGGAGCGAGGTGCGAAATGAGCAGCTGCTGCCCCATGAGCATGCAGTGGGTGACTCGCAAGTGACTGCAACATGGACAACCAGGCTCCATCACTGCAGGTGCATAGATAGTGCTATTGCCTCACAGGCATCAGTGGGGTTCAGCTGTTAGTCTACATGAAATATTCAGGAGTGATTGGTTCATGGGGTTGGACTTTACAGAGACACAAGGAATGCTGAGTGCTTCAGCTTTACTGTAGGGGGATGTGTCTGCTAGTGTTGCTTTTTGAAGGGCCTAACATAGCCATCAATTGTAGACCAGCCCTCTCACATGGCACTCATCCTGCCCACTCAGTGTGGTCACAGCCACTTTCATTTCCATTGTGCATTTGTAATTCATGGAAGGCAACAACAGCCATTCCTCAGACTTTGAATTCTAGGCTCCACCCCAAACATCAGCACTCTCTTCTTGTACCTATTGACAGAGCAATGTGTCATATAGCAACATATCCACTCCATTGTATATGGCTGATAACAATCGTGACAACTTGCCTGACTTTGTGCTGATACTAAACATAAACAGAGCATTGCCACGAGTTTTCAATAAAAACAAAGTGCTGCAGATGCTGGAATACTGAAACAAACACAGAGAATGCTGGAGAAATGAAGCAGATCCGGCAGCGTCTGTGTAGAGAGAAACAAAGGTAAAGTTTCAAGTTTGATATGACTCTTCGAACGGTTATTCAGAAGATAAAATTTCTTGCCATAGCCCACATTATTCAAATCTTGGTAGGATTCTGCTCATTGTTTCTGATAATTTAACCTTTTGCCAGTGCCAAAAGTAACCATTTCCCAAGGATCTGGTTTTCTGGTATGGACTCTCAACAAATATGCCTTTCCACTGGAGAAGGGGCAAAGCAGCATCATTCTTTTCGTGGACAAACCAAAATAGTGGATAAGCAAGTTGAGTAGAAAATAAGCTGATGAAGAATTATGATATTTGAGCTTTGAGTGAAAGTGTTTGATTGATCTAATTGTTTTTTTTTTGCTGCTCTAGACTTTTTTCTTCTAATGAGCTACTATGACATAGTTAGTAAAGTTACTTATGCAGCAGTGAAGTGTGGAAACGAGAAGATGATAATCGATGGAGAGTTATGTGATAATACCTAAAATAATTAAAGAGATGCCACCATTAGCATCAATGCCTCTAAGTTGAGAAAGGATAAATTAGAAATTAAAGCTTGCTATGGAGTGATTTCCACTGAAAGATGTTAACGACTGAATGCCAGATGGGGAGTTGATCACTTTCAGATATGAAGTTGTCAGTGATTCAGCAGACATCTAGCAATGTCTAGTCTCTTATTTAACTCTTGGCCATCTTAGCAAGGTATAGGCATCTGTGCGTGTATTTGGCTAGTTAACTGCAATGGTATTTTAAGTATGAAGTAATACATAATACATTTTGATAGGCAGAATAAGGAGAACATGTACTTTTTGGAAAAGAGCGATTTTGTTTCCCATTGGGTGTTAATCAGGTTGTAAAACACTCAGTATTGTTTTTCTAACAAAACAAACTTGCCCTCTGTCTTCTTGACCATGCACCATTTTCATGTGGATTTTCATGAGTCTGGAGGAAAATGCACACAGCACTCCTCTGAGATTAGAGACTCCATTGTGAGGACCACCAAAAACCTGCACTTCCTACTGTGCATAGTATTTGTGTGCTGATGTGGGTTTTGGAAGCCAAAAAAGCACCACTTGGGAGAGTTTGTGGGAAAAGCCTCCTGGGAGTCAGGATATTCTGACAGGTAAGTGTAAAATTCAAATGACACTTTTAGATGCTATATTGTAACATGGATCTAATGCAGTGATTGAGCATAGGGCTTTGAACTGCAAAGATAAATGAAACATTATATTGACCAGCATTATGTAAGCCTTGCCATGGAAATGGCAAGGGAAAGGAGCATGCAGATGCCATCTTAAGGAGGAACACTGATGGGTGTGGGGATCTGAGAGGGCATGTGAGGGAAGGAATATGTGATGGATGCTGCTTTTTGGAGAAGTCTTCTTTGAAGGCTTCTGGCTGGTCCTTTTATCAGACTAACGACCCAAAGAAAAAGAGACAGCATTTAGGATGCTGCACAATTGATGGAGCAATACATCATAATGTAATTTGACATAGTTGAATAGGCTGCATATTTTTCAGTACTCTATGAAGTGTGTTTAGTAACTGTCAGAGACCCTTGTAAGTGAAGCCTTCAGCCTCAGAATTGCTGACATGCATAGGTTTGGAAGTGCCACAATTTTTTGTGGTTTCTATGGCTTTTTTCTCCAGATGACCTCATGAATTTGAGCAATATGTTCATTCTTCAGCTGTGTTCCTTTCATGATTATCGTACTCCATTTTGAGAAGGTGAGAGTTAGCAAGTGGCTACTGAAAAGAATGTGTAGGCAGGAGTATAGATAAGAAAGACAGATAAGATAGCAAGCCACAGAGAATTTTGGATTATACAATATGAAAGTAATTACAGGCCCTGTAGTCAAGAGATTTATCCCTGAGAGAAATATTGAGTATAATTTCAATCTTATTCCCAGCTGAGTCATAAATAGTTTAAATTGCTATGAAGTCTAACTGTGAATTCATTTAATTTTGAGTTGTCCTGGTTAATGGATTAATTCAATCAGGTTTATCCTGAATTAACTGATTTATTTGGCACCGTGATACCTAGCTGGTGGAATACTTTGGCTGAATAGTCAATAGAATACTCATCATTTAATCAAGAGGCTGTGTTCAGTCCATCTTTACTGTAGGCAATTTAAGGTGATCAAGCAAGTTAAGGTTGAAATATTCTAGCTCCCACTTCATATTACAGATGCACCAACATTTTTGTGCCAGACTTTACAGATTGAGAAGAAAGTTATGTTGCAGGTATGTGCAAGCTCCATCTGTGGCTTGAAGAGGTGCATTTTGTCCTTTTTTTGTGAAGAAAGGTTGAATCAGAGGCGGCGAGCAGTATGCTCAAAGCCAGTAGAGTAAACAGCTTGTGATGCCTTGGGGCTTTTTTAAAAGTTGGAACAATAGAAGCAGCCTGAATGGTGGGATCAAGCCCCCCAAAAAACCAGGAATTTTAGTTTTACCTTTCTGCAGTTGCTGGGGTTTTGAAGCTGGGTGGGGAACCTCTTATTCGTCTATATGTTACAGGTAAAAGCTGCTACAATTACATGTGAGACAATCTATTTTACTAAATTTGCCTTTGCCAAGGGTGTGTTTGTGGGATGTCACTTTATTAGAACAGTTAATTAGTAGTAGTTAATATATCTATTATTTTGTTAAGCATTTTGATAGAGTTACAATTAAGCCAATTGTTTTATTTTTATTTTGTCTGTATTTTAACTGTTATGTAAAACTAAAATATGTTTTGCTTAACATCGAGTAGTTTGACAAATTGAATTGCAACTGGAATGCAATGCCTTACACTTACTTTTAAAATAGGAAAAGGTTAGGGTCTAGGTTATCTCCTTGACATGTTTTGAGGGGGCTAGGTCTGTTCCATAACATATCTAAGTGAATAATTATGGAAATCCATCCTGTGTTGAACTTTATAACTTGGTCAGGGTTCTGCTGCCATGATACTACCATTGCAAGCTGGGAACATAAAGATTTACAAGCTTTATCAAGTGTGTTATACTGCAGTTACAAGTGGATCATTAAAACTTGATGATTTTCTTTTGACAGATTTCTCTTCTTGTGCATTGAATATCTTGTGACATTTTTATTTCACTTTGTGTTTTTGCCTATTTTGTTAAAGTCTTCAGTTCCTAGAAACAGGTTTTTCTGGAGTCTGGGTAATTATTGTTGTTGTGCTATTTACAATTAATGTCAGAAGAGTAAGAATTCTTTGTTTATTGTTGATTCATTTCTATGAATGAGTTCCAGATTAGCCCTCAAATGACTATACCCGGCATCACTTCTCTGTTGAACATAGACTTGACCTGACATAGTCATACTCGTGGATTCATAACCTGCAGAGCATCTAAAACACCACTATCACCATTTTTGGGTATATTTTGTACCAGTGGCATAGTAGACTCAACAGAGTGCAGCACAGGGATATGCAGTCAGGTAGGAGTTGTCCTGAGAGTCCTGAACATTTACTCCATGAACTCCATGAAGTCTCATGGCATCAGCTCAAACACAAGCAAGCAAATCACCAGCTCATTACCACCTACCACACCCCCTACTTCTTTGGCTGATGAATCCGTACTCCTCCATGTTAACTGCTACTTGAAAGAAGCAATGAGTGTGGCAAAGGTGCAGAGTGAACTCTGGGTGGGGACCTCCGTGTCCTGAGGTGGCTCGGTCTTAAAGTGCATAACTGCCATACTTGGACCACACCAGGGAAAAAAGAACACGCAAAAGGGAGAAGCATACTTGACCTTATCCTCCCCAATCTTCCTGTCATGATACATCCATCCATGATAGAATCAGTAGGAGTGATCAGCACACAATACTTGTGAAGATAAAATTCTATCACGGTATTGAAGATGCGCTCCATCGTATTGTGTAGCTCTATCACTGAGCTAAATGACATACATTGAACAGATCTAGCAACTCAAAACTGGCCAACCACGAGGCCCTATTGGCAATCAGCACAAACAGAATTGTATTCATCCGTAATGTGTAACTTTGTGGCCCATTATAACCCCTACTCAACCATTGCAATTAAGTTGGAAGGTCAACCCTTGCCCAAGTAAGACTGTAAGAGGCAATGTCAGGATTAACACAAGGCATTCCTAAAAATGAGTTGTCAATGAAACTACAAAACAGGATATATGCATGTGAAGCAGCAAAACCAGCATGGAATAGACAGGGCTAAGTGATCCTACAGCCAATGCACCAGATCTATACTCTGCAGTCCTGCTACATGTAGTCTTGATTAGTGATGGAGAATTAAACAATTAACAGGAGGTGGAGGGTCCATGAATGTCCCATCCTGAATGATGTGGGAATGCAGCACATCAATGCAGAAGACAAGAGTGAAGTATTTGCACCCATCTTCTTCTAGAAATGCTGAATGAGTGATCCATCTTGGCCTCCCCCTGAAGTTCCCAGAATCACAATTTTCTATTTGCAAATCCACGCTGACTATGCCCAATCAGGTCATTTTTACTCAAGTGTCTATTTATCACAACATTTGTGATAGACTCTCACTTTTTCTGTGCTACTGATGTAAGGCTGACAGGTCTGTGGTTCCATGTATATTTCCCTTGCTCCTTTCTCAAATAGTGGGTGACATTTGCAAACTTCTAGTCTGCAGGAATTATTCCACGATGCGCAGAGTTTTGAATGTGATTAGCAATGCATAGATTACATCTATAATCACCTCCTCACACACTCTGGGATCTTAACTATTAGTTCCTACGGACTTACCAACAGTCAGCACCATTAATTTCTCGGGTAGAACTTCCTTACTAGTGCTAATTTCCTTCAATGCCTCATTCTCCTTAGTCACTTGGACCTTTTAATCTGGGCGATTTCTTGTTTCTTCCTCAGTGAAAACAGATACAAAGTAATCATTTAGTTTCTGCACCATTTCTCTGTTCCATTATAAATTCTCCTGACTCTGGTTTTAGTGGACCCACATTTTTCAGAGCCAGATGGTTCCTTTTATCATTTCTGTAGAAGTTTTTACAATCCTTTTTTTATGCTAGCTTGCACTCATGTTCTATTCTTCCTTTTCTTTGGTCCTCCACCTCCATAATGATCATCTGGAAGATGTGATCACCCCTATTTTAACCATCTTATGAAGTTCACAGAAGAAACCTCCTATATTGGCAGTGTCCACTTTTCCCAGATTGTTTGTCAACATGCACAGAGTCAGTGCTCTGATTGGCCCTCTGACCTAACATTCCTAACTGGACAGGATTCTTGGAGACAATCTGTTAACTTGTTGCCACCATTAAATCCAAGTAGGCAGTCAGGACAAGACGACCATGACAATTACAATATACATATGGTCTTGACACCCCAGAATCTTTTAAATTCATATATGATTCTACCCACTGAGTCATCTAATGATGGGAATTAAATGCATTTGTCCAAATGGAGTTTTGGATTAATCATCCTGTAGATAACAGTGCTTCTCAATCATTTAAGGAGTTTAGCTGAAGGGCCAAAGCCCATAGTACGGTACATTACCAAAGTTGAAAGTATCAGAAAGAGAACTTGAGATAAATCTGAATGTAGAGATTAAAATACATGTTTGGATTTTCAAGTCTGAAGTTTGTAAGAGGAGGGCAACTGTGAAGAAATGAATGTTCTACAGTTTGTGAATGCTATAAAAAGAATGAGTTGGAATGTGCAAATGCAAAACTGTGCACTTTAAAATCCTCAGTACCAATGAAGGTAACTCTAGTGTTATTAGGCAATTTTTCATAGGTGCCAAAATCATAGACACAGTTTTGTGAATAAGTTATATAAAATCATGATGAATATCAAACCATTCAGTAAGATCAGGGAATGCGCATTTATTTGTAGCTATTTTTTGACTCTTAATAATGGTAATTGATGTTTATTGACAAGAGTATGGAACACCTTCAATCAACAACCCAGACATGATATCACAACATATGGTTGTGGCACAGCCATACGGTTAAATATCTTATCTGAAAGTTGGCACCTGTGACAGTGTAGCATTCCCTCATTACTGAGATAAAATGTCTGCCTAGATTTCACACCCAAATGTGTGAAATGGGGTTTACAGATCCAAAGCCTTCTGAATCAGAGATGACGAAGCCACCGTTATGTTATATAGAATAATAACTTATGTTTAACTGGTCTCAGCCGGTCGTCATAATCACTCAATAAGTGAACTCTTACCGAATTAAAAGAATCTAGGATATCAGGGCCATATATACATTGCAATCCTGATGATCATAGAATCCCTACAGTGTGGAAACAGGCCCTTCAGCCCAACAAGTCCACACTGACACTCAGAGCATCCACCCAGACCCATCCCCCTAATCTACACATCCCTGAACACTACGGGCAATTTAGCATGGCTACTCCACCTAGCCTGCACACCGTTGGACTGTAGGAGGAAACCCACACAGACATGGGGGAGAAAGTGCAAACTCCACACAGACAGTTGCCCGAGAGTGGAATTGAACCCAGGTCCCTGGCGCTGTGATGCAGCAGTGCTAACCACTGAGCCACTGTGTTGATCTTGTCTGCTTACATGACCTTAATTTACAATAAATTTATAGAACCAAACGAAAAAGGATAAAGCAGCCAGGGTTCTTTCAATAAATTATGAAGCAGTGACCTCTGCTAGCAAATGCATATCTGCATGTTGGTCGAGGACAGGATCAGGTCTAATTGTACAGCCCTCACTGTTCAATAGTGCTGAAATTGCTTGTCTTGCTCTGCACATGAATAATGGCCATTGAGGAAGTTACCAAAGAGTTGTGACAATTAAACTGTAAAGCAGCAAAACCAATGACTTCAATGAAGTGAGAAAATTGAAAACACTCAGCAAGATTAATAATGTTGATTTGTGATGCAGGAAAACTGAATTATAAGGAAGAAGGGGCAGGGAAGCTAGGAATTATCAACCCTAAAAAGAAGCAGGCAACATATTTTATGGAAATATTTAAGACACTGGTGAAATAGAAAAGACTAATCTGGAACATCATTTTTGTTTCCACCACAGCTGCAGGACAAAGGTATATAAATACACCATAATAAAAGTCAAGAGGCAGCTCGTCATAAAAAGTATGATAACAGTCTCATATCGTGATTTTCCAACTAAGGTCGTGGAAGCAAAAAACTGATATGATGTATTGCAACAAAAATCATTTTTGCATATCAAATAGTAGAAATGGGAAGGGAGTGCGTAGTTTATTTAGCTCATCATTCACATTACTGCTTTTGTTACATCTCCACTAATACAGTTGGTTAACAAAAATATTAATTTCAGATTTTAAAAATATCAGAATCAATCAGTTGTGGAGAACCCTAGATTTCTACCACACTTCATGGGTACAAATTGTTTCCAAATTTCATTCCTGAAATATTGAATATTTAGACTATTTCAACCAAGCCTAAGCAACAGCAATGATAGGAACTATCTGTTACTTTTGTTATGACCAGTCCTTGGTAAGGTTCCTTCATTTATTGCACTTCTAGGCAGGATACCTCAAATTGTTAAGCTCCCAGGTGAGGAGGGATGAGCTGACTCATTTTTATTGACTTGCTCCTCAATTGGTCGCACAAGCTAAATTTACAAAGGATCCCCGCCCTTTATGGTACTCTTCTCCCAGATCAAATTTATTTTTAAAAAGAACCAATCCATTGAAGCTTTATTGCATTTGCAAAGAAGTGAGTTTATTAGTTACTAAATGAGAGAAGAAATAATAATGAAACACACATACATACAGTTTGTGAAGATGAAATTAGTCCAAAAAAAGTGGAAAAAACATACAGATCAGTCACTGAATCAATTGTGAAGAGTAGATGGTAGAATGTTGTAACCACTGGAATAGATGGTCCCGGTAGCATTGATGTTAGTAGTTGAACAGTCAGTTTTGAAATTCTTGGCTTTTCAGGTTGATTGAAGTTCTTTTGTTCTGCTTTATTTCGATCATCTAGCTGGCAGTACTCAGAGTAAGAGGGAATTTCCCCTTTCTTTACCTGCACTTCAGAGGTGTTTAGTGGCTTTTCTAAAGCTATGACCTTCACGAAAAACTAGGTGACACACTAGGACATCCGGTCACTAACACCCCTAGACCAGGGTTGAAACTCACTATTAAGATCTGTCCCTGAGTATTCTTGAAATGGGAAAATACAAACACGTCTCTCACCCAGAATCCTGTTTCTCCTCTCATCATGTTCACATGTTTGAGATACTCACATGAAATGACAAAGGTCCTGCACAGAAAGTTGCTTAGCAAAATTACAGTACATGAGGTAGGTGGTAATGTATTGGCATGCATTTGGCATTGGCTAACAGACAGTAGAAATAAATGGGTTATTCTCACATAGGCAGTCGGTGACAATGAGTACTGCAAAGATCAGTACTTGGGTCCCAGTTGTTCACAATATCTATCAATTATTTGGGCATGTGATTCCAAGTTCACAAATGATACAGTGCTAAGCAGGAATGTGTATTCTTGGGAAGATGTAAAATGTCTTCAGGAGGATTTGGAAAGTCTTCGCAATACTGCAAGAACATGGCAGATGGAATATAATGTGGATAATTTTAAGGTTATCTACTTTAGTAGGAGAACAAATATGCATAGTAGTTCTTAAATGGTGAGAGGTTGGAAAATGTAGATGTACACAGGGACTTGGATATCCTTGAAATTAAGTGACTGAAGGCTAACATGCAGGTACAGCAAGCTATTAGGAAGGCTAATGGAATGTTACCTTTTATTGCATAAGGATGTAAGTACAGAAATAGTGAAGTCTCACTTCAGTTGTATTGGAGATTGGTTGGACTGAATCTGGAGTAATGTGTGCAGTTTTGTTCTCTGTAACTCCGGAAAGAGATTATTGCCAACAAAAGTACACTAGTGTTGTACTATGAATAGAGATTGGACAAAATGGCCCTGTGCTCATTCAAGTTTCATAGAATGAGGGATAATCTCATTCAAACTTAAAAAAAAATCTTAAATGAAGAGACAAAATGATGCAAGGAAGATGTTTCCCCTGGTGGGGGAGTCTAGAACCAGGAGACACAATTTAAAATTAAAAGAGATACCAGTTAAGATTGTGATAAGGGGAAATTATTTTCCTCAGCACACAGTGAATCTTTAGTATTCTACCTCCAGAAGACTGCAGAAGTTCATTCTTTAGTAGGTAGAGAATGATAGATTTCTGATTACTATTGGCATACAGGTGATGGGGATATGGTGAGTAAAAAGCATTTAAGTGTTTGATCAGCAATAATTGTATTAAATGGTAGAGCAGGCTGAATGGTCTACCCTAGTCCCTGTGTTCAATTTGTACTGCACTTATACCTTTGAAGCTTCTTTAATGCCTTCAGTTTGATATACCAGGATTGCTTTCCACCTGGCCACTGAATTTACATCTGTAGCGTTAAATTGATGGGTTTGAATCCTGAACTACTGGACATTTTTAACTTTAGTTCCAGAATTCCAAAATGTGTTTTTTTTAAAGCGCAGCTACAACCAAAACTGTCTGTTTATATAAATTGATTGGCTGCCTCGGAGAGATTGATGGAATTTTTTTTATTCTCTTGTAGAATGTGGATGTTGCTGGCTGGCCAGCATTTGTTGCCCATCCTTAGTTGACCTTGAGAAGGTGGTCGTAAACTGATTTCTTGAACCGGTGCAGCCCATGTGCTCTAGGTAGACCTACAATACCACTGGGTAGGGAACTCCAGGATTTTGGAAAGTAGCCATACAGTATCAAAATACCTTTAAATAGAGTGAACTGTAACTTCCTTTCGACTACAAAGATAATGAGAGACAGATGAACCTTTACTCAGCCTTAAGCCATCCACCTTCAAATTATGCCCCAAACTGCAAACACATTTTATGTTTTTCTCTTGGAAGAATACACAGGGAGCGAAAAGGCAGTTCAAAGATGTGGGGGTTAGGTGGACTGTCCATGCTAAATTGCCCATAGTGTCCAGGAATGTGCAGGCTAGGTGGATTAGCCACAGGAAATGCAGGGTTGCGGGGATAGGGTGGGATTCTCTTTGGAGGGTCGGTGTGGATTTGAGGGGCTGATTGGCCTGCTTTCACATTGTATGGATTCTATGAATGTAGGAGTTAAACAGCCAATTTTAAATCAATTGGAATGGTCTTCTGGGACTGAATGCTGTCTTGTGTACCACCCTGGATTTAAGTGTTGATGTGCTGTAACTATCCTCTAGTTACCCCTTATGTCACAGTTATTCCTCCCTCTCATTCCAAGTACTGCAAAGCAGGTAAAGGAAATAAGATAGCAAAGGGCCCTCTCCACCATGTAT
The DNA here is from genome assembly GCF_021869965.1 of Rhincodon typus. Lineage (NCBI taxonomy): Eukaryota > Metazoa > Chordata > Chondrichthyes > Orectolobiformes > Rhincodontidae > Rhincodon > Rhincodon typus. The sequence continues at coordinate 30,304,028 of NC_063345.1, read as the reverse complement.
GCTCGAATTTGATAATGTTTGAAAGGCAGCAAGACTGCAAATTCTCAACTAATCTGTAAAACCATGGATTGTGGAGTCAACTGTTCATTGATATCATCATTGTTACCAGTAATCTCCACTTCAGCAGCCACCACATTCAACTTTCTGCTCCTCATAAACAATTGTACGTTTTTTTGAAAATCTTTTTGGACTTAGATTAGAAGTAAGAGGTATGGGGAGGTGATGGCCTAGTGGTATTATCGTTTGGCTGTTAATCCAGAGACCAAGATAACATCCTGGGGACCCGGTTTGAATCCTGCCACAGGTAGAATTTGAATTCAATAAAATATCTGGAATTAAGAACCTAATGATGACCGTGAATCTATTGCCGATTGTCGGGAAAAGCTCATCTGGTTCAATAATGTCCTTTAGGGAAGCAAACTGGCATCCTTACCTGGCCTGGACTACATGTGATTCCAGACCCACAGCAATGTGGTTGACTCCGAACTGCCCTCTGGGCAATTAGGGATGGTCAATAAATGCTGCCTAGCCAGTGATGCTCTCATCCTGTTAATGAATAAAAGGGGAAAAAAAAGGTATATGTGTTGAATTAGCAAATCTTCTCATGTTTGGTAATTAGAAACATAATTTTTTGTTAATTCAAGAAAGCTAAGTTAAATTGGCTTCTTTCAAGATCATAAGATATAGGAGCAGAAGTGTACCTTTCAACTCATTGAGTGCACTCCACCCTTCAATGAGATCATGGTTGATTTGATAATCCTCAACTCAATTTTCCTGCCTTTCCCCCATAAATCTTCATTCTTTTACTGATTTAAAATCTGTCTATCACAACCTTGAATATGCTTAACAATTCAACCTTAAAGCTTTCTGCAGTAAAGAACTCCTCAGATTCACTACTGTTTGAAAGAAGAAATTTCTCCTCATCTCTGCCTTAAAAAGGTGACCATTTACATAGAGACATAGAAAATAGGAACAGGAATAGGTCATTTGGCCTTCCAAGCCTGCTTTGCCATTCAAAAGGATTATGGCTGATCATCCTACGCAGTGCCTACTCAGTCTGGGCTAATCTAAAACTACTGGATGACAAACAATAGTACACTTCCATCAGCCTGTCCTGCTTCGAGTAGCCCAATTTAACATGTAGCCTGGAACCCTTGTATCTTCAGGACATAGACTCTGATATAGTGATGATATCATGAGCATGTCTCTTAAAGGCATACTGCATACTAACTGTGAGAGTTAACACAATAGATTTATAGTGTTTTAATGGTCTATCATTTTGGGTTTCAAGTCTCTTCTGACTTCCACTGTTACTGATTTTCAACATTTAGAAATAACCTATCCATTTTTTTTAGTTCCAAAGTATCTCTTTGCAATTTTTCCCTTCTGTCAACTCAGCTTAAAATGCCACCTGTCTTTCTTTGTCAGTTACAAGTTTGGATGTTTCTTAGAATTCTATCATCATAATAAGTATGTTATTTCATTCTTGAGACTCATTTGCAGTCCGAAGACTGATTTGCCTTTAGTCTTTGATCTCTTTTAATCAGGGTAGAAGTATGCAAACATATAATAATTGTGTAGTTTAAAAAAAAGAACAATTTGGGAGTAATAGAGAAGTATTAAACAGAAAATCAAAAGGTAAAATTGAATTAAAATGATAGTAAATCTACAAACCAATACACCATTCCTACATTACAGGTGCTGAAGTGCACAAAAATTTAATCATGTATTAATTTATTAAGAACCCAAACCAAACCATGTGAAGAATAGGACTACATTGGTACATTCCTATCCTGTTCCATACAGGATTGAGTTCAGTCAAACTACTGATTTACCCTCTTTACTCTGGGTTTTGTGGAGCTGGGAATCGCAACCTGCGTCCAAGATTTGTTTGATTTCATGAGGGCTTTTCCTAACTTTATAAAAATATTAACACTTCTTGTTTGCTGAATTTCAAATTTTGTGGTAGAAAAATGGTTTTTCATTAAAGTTATTAAATTACATCGGTAATAAATATGGTGAATTTGCGTGCATTACAATTACATAGAATTTGCAGGCCATTTAGAGCAGATCCTGGACTAAACTTCTCTCACCTTACATATTGTAATCATCTCATCATCGTCCTCTATTCCTTTCTCCATCATGTGTTTCTCTATCGTTGCCTTTGAAAAGGACTAGAATGTTGGTCTCAGCTACTCTGTGGTAGGAAAATCCTCGTTCTCACTAATGTATAGGTAAAGAAGGTTCTCCTCAATCCATTATTAGATTTATTTCTGAATATCTTAAATTTCAAGAATTCTATAAGGTGGGTGTAGATGTGTAGAATGGTTTTTCTCATCTGTTTTATCATAGCGCTATGTGAGTCTAGGGAATGAGTCTGTAAGGAAGGGGAAGCATTGATATTATCACTAAACTATTAATCCAGAGACCTAGGTGATGTTCAGGCTTGAATTCCAGTGTGGCAGACGGTGACATTTGAATTCAATAAAAATCTGGAATTGAGCATCTAATGATGACTGTGAAGCCATTGTTGATTGTCAGGAAAAGCCCGCTGATTGACTAATGTCCTTCAGAGAAGGATATCTGCCATGATTACCAGGTCTGACTTACATGTGACTCCAAATTCACAGCAATATGGTTGACTCTTAACTATCCTCTGGGCAGTTAGGCATGGGCAATAAATGGTAGCCTAGCCTGCAACTCCTTTGAATGAATAAAAAAAAGGGAGTATTTAATCCCAGGCAATGTCCTTGCTCAACCTGATCCTTTCTTCACTTGACTTTCCACTTGCTGTAAATTTTGCTGTAGAGGTTATTGGATAGTGCTTAGAAGTTGAAGCTTTGGGTAAGTTTTCTCATGTAGCTCAAGGCACTGAAGCTTATTTTAGCACTCTCAATGTCACATCATTTGGTAAACTGTTAATTCAGCATAAATTGAGTGAGCAGCAAATCCAGCATCTCCTGGCCTACAGTTTTATGCGTTAAGGTACGGTGCCTTTACCCATTGGGTCACTGGTTAGTTGAAGTCAATTATTAGATTGTAAACAAGTATTTTTTTTTTAATGATTCAGTGCTCAAAACAAACTGGAATTATCTCTAGCACAATTCTGATGATGAACAAAATTATGGATTAGGTCTCTGTATGTAACATGGGAAGTGGAAAATTTTTATTATCTGTATTAATTCCTCTTATTATCCCTTTTGATTAGCAGCCAAACAAAAGGTATCAGGATTTTGCTGCCATCCGAATTAAAGCAGTGTAAAATGTACAATGTTGTTGTTACAGTTGAAGTTTGTGGACATTTTGGTTATATTATCTGTGTAGGGGAATCTGCAAAAATCAGCCTTTGACTGAAATAGCAAAACAATGACAATGAATAAGCGCCTGGTTGATTTGATTTTACATTGCATTATTGTTAGGAATAAATATATTTATTCATTCATATGAAATTTATTTGTTATGCTGATTTAATAAGTTATTAACCCCTAACAAAGGAACTTATCGTGAATGTGTTAATATGTTTGATGCTGTTATCATATTGTGTAATTTTTAACCATTTGTATTTTAAACCACAGTCATTACTTCGGAATGAGCAATAGAAATTGTAAAATAAAAGATGATATTGTAATATTGTAATTGTAAAATGTAATAAGTTGCCAGGAACAGCTATTAAAACAGACACTTAAAATGAATTCAAGAAAGAATTGGAGAGCAGTATTGTTAGTTACAATGAACTCATCATGTTCTAAAATTTCTTGAATGCATTGTCTACGCATCAGTAAAACAGGCCTTTTGCTCCAACAGGTTTATGTTCATGTTCATGCTCCATTCTGGCCCCCTTCCATCCTTCTCTCGTGAATGCATCAACATCTCCTTTTATTCCTCTCAACCTCGTGTACTTTTCTGGATTCTTCTTGATTGCATCTGTTATTCATCTCAAATGTTCCTTCTAAAAAAGCATGGTGCACCTTTGTAAAACATCAGTTTGGCCTCAATTTGAATAATTTTCCCACTACGCATTAAGAAGAATGTGAAGACATTAAAGAAGATGGAGAAAAGACTCCTCCTTGTAATAAACATATATCATAATCTGGTACCATCTGCAAACTTTTAAAATGTACCTTTACTTTCTAAGACCAACTTATTTGTTTAAATAGTGAGCAACATGGTCCCCCACTACAGATCCTTGTGAAACATCACATCTCACCTTTTCCCAATCTGAGCAAACATCTTTACCCCAACTCTGTCTTTTCTGTTTTAGAAAGAGCTTACTATGCATTCTGCTGCTTGTCCCCAGACTCCACATATTCTGAACTTTGTCAAGAGGCTACCATGTGAAACATTTTCAAAGGCTTTTTGAGAATCCAAAAATGTCACCTCTATGCATTTCTTTTATCTAAGCCTTCTGAAAATTGTCCAACTAATTCAATAAAGGGAGCTGAGTGTTGCCTTCTCTTTTGGAATCTTTGCTGACAACTGTATTGCATTTTCACTTTGTAGATATTTTTCTATTTGTGAGTGAGGGTTCCATTTTATTTCTTACTTTTGACGTTATATTAATTGGTGCATAGTGCCTGGAATAGTTCTACCTTTTTTATATTTAGGAATCACATTAACTGTCTGCCAGTCTTCTGGCACTATTCCATTTTCTAATGACTTTTTAAAAATGCAACTAATAATGTTTCTGCTATCTCTTCCCTAACTTCTATTAACATGCAGTCCATCAGATCAGAGGATTTAGTCTCTCTAAATTTGATTAGTTTATCAATTATCTCTCTCTCTTCTGTCTTAAATGACTGCACATTTTTTTGATCTGTTCCATTGTCATATCACTATGTTAATCTTTCTGCTAAATACAGAGGTAAAGTAATTATTTAATATGTCTGTCATTAACTATTTATTATATGTATTTCTTAGTGTATCCCTACTCTGATTTCCCTATTTTTATTTATGTGTTTTAGAACACTTTTATTTTTTATTATTTCAAGATAATTTTGTACTTGGCTTTTACCTTCCTATTTCATTTGACATTTTCCTAATCTTGTTGTATTCCCCTTGGCCATAAATTCCTTTGACCACTGTATATTTAGCAGCCTGATTTTAGAGTTGGGTTGTTTCTATGATGCTCAGATTTGCTATTTGAGAAAATACACTGCAACATCAGATGGGTGCGGGTATGGTGTTGAGGTTATTTGTTTAGATCGGTGGAGGGCGGCTTTCTGATGTGTGACCACAAGATGATTGTAGACACCGGTCAGGCTTGCCACAGTACTCCAGGATAGTTTAAAAACAAAATAACCCTCAGTTCTCACAGCCAGACATGCTCTGCCACCTCAGTTCTCCATCCAACCCCCATGGCCCTTTATAGTGTCCATGCCAACATATGCCCTCTAACCATCTCACGGTTCCACATTCTGTCCAATGCCAACTGACAATCTTCACCCAACCTCATGGTCCTCGAGAACTCCTATGCAAGTTAATGCCAATTCATGCCATACCATGCTGCTCATACACTACACGTATACTTTTCTTCCCACTTTCTCTGGTCTGTTGAGTTTACTCTGGATATCAATAAGCCAAGGCAATTCTAACAATGTAATATACCAAATATTCTTTATTAAAGCAAAATACACTGCAAAAAATACTGCAAACAATGCCAGCAATCACAAATGAACTCATTTACGTAGACATGACTGAAGATCAGACCAGAACGGGTGATAAGCCTGCTCTGTCTCAACTTCTCGTTGTCAATTAATTGACATCTTTCCCCAGCTAGTTAAATTTTACTGTGAGGCAAGCTGCTTCACATGAAACAAGAAAACAAAGAACTTCAGATGCTGGAAATCAAAAACAAAAACCAAAATTGCTGTAAAAACTCAACAGACTTGGCAGCATCTATGGAAAGAAAGCTGAATTAACATTTTGGGTCCAGTGATCCTTCTTCAGAACCAAAGCTGCTTTACATGTTTTCCATACAAAGAAGCTATTTATTTTACACTCAACACTATCCAGTCCCCAGAAAATGATCAGTTTGACAATTGGCAAACATCACAAGTATGTAATGTTTTCCACATCAGTTTGGTCAATTAACTCGTTAAGACTTGCGTCTTTTGCCCTTAATAAATGTTGACATAAAACTTCAGCTTGTGGTTGCTGTTCGCTACTTGAATGTTATCTAATCAACTATAATGATATGATATGAAGCAGGCCATTTGACCCATCGAGTCCACACCACCCCTCTGAACAGCATTCCACCTCCTCCCTAACCCTGTAACCCTGCATTTACCATGGCTAATCCACCTAGGTTGCAAATCCCTGGACACTGGGCAACTTAGCATATATTTAATGCCCCAACATTCATTGTTCTTTGTGGATGAGTATTCCACAGACCAGAAACCCCCTGAGAAATCATTTTTTTTCCTCTTCTTATCTCCTCATCTCTATCTTAAATACAAGACCGCTTTTGAAACTGTGCCACTTAGCACTAAATTACACAAAATGAGGACAAACACCTATTCAACATCTACCTTGTCAAGTCCACTCAGATCTTACATATTTTGGTAAGATCACATCTCATTCTTCTAAATGCTAATGAATATAGACTCAACAAGTTTGAATGTTTCTCATAAGACACTTTAATCCCAGGAATCAGCCCAGGTGAACTTTCTCTGACCTGCATCCAATGCAAATATGTCCCTCATTAGGTAAGGTGAACAAAACAAGTTAACTATTTGAAATATTTTCTCCTAAAAATGTTCAAATACCATCAGTAACCTGTTACACAATAATATCAGTCAATTATTCATACTGTGTGTTTCTTTGTTCAATGGTAGCTTTGGGTGAACCAGGAAGACACTGTAGATGAAGCCAGTAGTGAAATTCAAAATGGACATCTGGACCCAAACTCTGACTGCCTGTGCCTTGGCAGGAGTGTTCAGAACAGAGACCAGATGAGAGCAAATGTCATCAATGAAATTATGAGCACAGAACGACACTACATTAAACATCTGAAGGACATCTGTGAGGTAATAATAACATAACAGTTTTGAGTTCCCTCATGCTAATGATGTAAATTTCATGAAAGAGCTCTGAGATACTCTGAGTAATTGTTAGACATTTGTTCTTGGAAAAATTCAGACCTACACTGCAAAATATCACAAAGGGCTACAGACTACTTAAATATTAATAAATTATGTGTCTGCAGCTAAAACCTCGAGATGCAATACAGTAAAGCATCAGGTTACTCATTAAAAGGTAATACATTCTCATCTAAGTAATCTTCCAATGAAGAGCATTCCAGGTATAACGATTTAATGATATTAATGTGAAGGTAGGTGAAAGTCTCATGGTTTAAGTCAATATTACATTATGCATGAAGTGATTGTTTTTTACCTCTGAGAGTTAAAAGACAGAGGATATGTGTTTACCTGTAACTGCCTCAGTCCATCCCTTAGAAAATAAACCATTTAATTAGGTGATTCTTTGGATTCCTCAATTTGTATGGACTAGAATTACTTGGATTTAAAGTTGCAGTGTGAATAAGTATTGTAATAGTAACATTTGTATTGTTAAAGTTGGCTTTAGAACCAGTGGGCTTTTTGATTTCTATTCAGTGATAATTTAACTCGTGCGCATATATGCTTTTGTTAATTATAGTATTCCAAAATATCTGCCTGATTGTCAATATGGTCAAGGTGGTGACTTTTAAATCATGCTTATTTTTATTGTAATGAGGAATGGAATATTGAGTGAGGAATATGCTCCATTTTATAAATAAAACTCAAATTGGGTCAATTATCAAATTAACATGCAAAAGCTCAAAAATAAATTTAGGTTTGATTTTCAAGGTGATAGGAAGACACTGTGGACCTTTAAAAATAATGGGTGGGACCTGGATGTGGAAGTCCCACCACCATTGCAAGAAATCACATTTTGACAGCAGGGGAAGAGGGTTGGACATCATGCACAAAGGAGGGAAATCCAAACTCAGTAGGGCCACTTGAACTTGCTGCTGAGTTCAAACAGACCAGATTTTGGCTCCTGCAAGGGTCTGAACTTGTACAATTTGATAGAGTGGACGTAAACACTTGTGAAGGCTGAATAAGACCCTAATATTTCACAGTGTGTGTGAAATGCTAAATTTCCCTGAAATGCTTGAGCATCCTATAGGATAGCATTGAACCTGCGAGAGATGATACTTTATGCCGTTTTCCTCAGCATACCAATGCGATGTGAGGGAGAGTGGATACATGAGCTGCACATTGTACATCTCCCAGCCTTAAATTTTAAGATGCTCCCTTGGAAAGCTGAAAGATAGAAGGAAATCTTCCCTTCAAAGATGTGTGGAATCATCAGTGATTCCGTACTCTTGCTCACAAGGTGGGTGTAAGTGTGGAGTGATGTGTGCTGGCCAGGCACTAGCATTTTCCCTGTGCATTTCATTTAGCTCCAGTGTTATCCACATTAACATGTAATGTCTTTGCAATGACCATCAGCATCATGGTTCAAGGACCCTTGACATCTCAGCTTCTTTGCAGCTTATGAGAGATGAGTAATGCTTGGTCATTACAACTTCTTTCATCCTTAGCATATCTGAAGAGACTGCTCATCCCTTACCTGCGTGTGACTTAACCAGGTCTGATGGTAAAAATGATACAAAGGACTCTTTTCAAGAGTGCAAGCGAGCATGTATTTATAATGATGTTCCATCTCTCCCAAATTTGTACCCTTAGGAAGTTTTTCCTGCTTCCTTTATGTTGCTTCGATGTCTACATGCAGTCCTGAATTTTGCAAACTGGGGTGGAGAGAGCCTGCTCTGTGATTGACCCAGTTGCCTTGAAAGACTAGTGCAGTCATCCCTGGTGTTTTTGGGCTCGAGATATCTGCTGGGAATGCCCTGCCCGGGTGTAGGCTCACCCTCATCGATTTGAAATTCTGTAGACTTCAGCATTGTAGGCAGCCAGAGGTGGAGGGGCTTGACACCTCTGGAGTGTCCGTAGAAGAGGATTCTGTGGGTCCTGAGCATGGCTCCTCTTCCCTCTGTGTGCCTGCTGGCACTATGCTGCCTTCCTGGGAGGAAGGGGCACCTGGAGTGAGGTCAAGGTCCCTCATTCTTCTCTCAGCTTTATCCCATTGATAGTGAACACCTATGACTAGAGCAATTCAGAGCAAGTCCATGTGCATATCCATCAGACCCTGAGTGTGCTGGACCTGGATCTCCATAGTGAAGTAAACGGCCAATTGCAAGCCTACAGAGGTGCTACTGATAACATTGGTGGACTCCTCCAACCTTCAGTCCAGTTTACCAGTTATCTCTGACAAACCTGCCTGCTATCCCTGCACCTATTCATGTATTTTTACAAAGTCATTAATCACCAAAATCATGGGATCATCTTCTGTCCAGGTGACAGAGTTACCTGTTTTTCAGAAATCTTCTGAGTGCCAGAGATCTGGAGTGTTTTTTTCCACTGCAAAGATGTCTCAGTGATGTGCTCACCAGATTGTGTTCCTGGATGTGACCTAGAAAGCGAAACCCCAAGGTGTGAGCTTGTGAGCTGCAGGTGACAGTCTTGCCAGTGCATCCTCAGAGGATTCAGAGATGTCAGAGGTGAATGTGGAGAAGAGAGTCTCTGTCACTGGCCTCTTCTTGCCATGAGTGTCTATCTAAGAGATGAGAGGACATGAGTTGTCTAAGAAGAAAAAATAAGTTACCTAGATTAAGAATACATGTTGGTGATAATAGGAGATGAGCACACAACTGCACAATGATGCTTAGTGGACTGGTTGGCCTTTGACCTCTCCCTGTAGTCACAGTGTTCTCCAGCTAGATTAGGTACTTTTTCCTCATAAGGACCGATAACCCTGATGCTCATCGACATCGCAAGCTTAGTTTTGCGGTGATTGAACTACAGTGAGACAAAAGAAGGGATTGGGTATTATGAAAGTGGATGGAAGAGTAGTTAGTGATGATGCTGGAGCAGGTGAGGTAGTGAGGTGTCTCCAGCGATTGAGTAGGAAGTGCAGAGGGCAGCAATAGTTAGTAGTTTGGAATGATGGGTTGGATGAGAGCCATTAAATGGATATGATGCAACAGTGAGAGTTGTTGCCCATGAGCCTTGGTGAGATGTGTGTGCAGGAGAAAAGTTTGTGTAAGTGGTGCCCTGTGAATGTGAGGTTGCAGAAAGAAGATGGTAACACTTACCCTTGCACTGCACAGGAGATCATTGACTTTCTTCCTGTCCTGCTGAGCTTTATGCTTCACTTGGATCACCTCACTGACCCAGGCCACTATCTGAGTCCATTTCTGGGTTCACTTAGTATGATGATGTGGCGTCCTTTGGTGATCTGCAGAAGAAAAGACTGCCTTTCTCTCCACCACTGCAGTCACCAACATTTACAGGTCCTTATCCATATCTGAGGAATGAACTTTGCTTTTCTGTGGCCCATGTATTTGTAAGAATGCTGGAACACCACAGTGTGAGGGGCAGTTCCTTGCTTGTATCTGAAATCATTTGCAGCTGGGCTGTTCGTATCATGTCAGCAGCGTGAAGTTGGAAGACCCCAGTAGTGCTGGGTGTTTCTGCCTGTCCTACAACAGGATGCTCCAACAAAACACTTTAACTGAAAATGGGGACATTTAGTGTCAACCATGTCCAGATCAGACATATCATAGACTATATGCAGATTAATGCATTTGGATTTCTGTTTGACTGATGAGAGTAAGAATTCCTCTGCAAGTAGCCCAAACATCTTTGTTAAGATTTCATTTATATGGTATAGTGTATGTTCAGTCCATTATAACAGATGTTTACTGAGAAAAGAGAACAATTTGGAGCCTCTTAGACTGTATTAAATCACAGTGACAAAAAATGCATCAGCATTAAAGTACATTCCAAATTTCCTTTATCCATGACTTGAATGAAATTGCAGAATTTGTTTGGCCCACAACCAAATACGTTACAAGGAGCATGTAGTACCTGTAAATTTACCATTATACCACCTTTCAAGTTATTGCATATCAGATTCAACTTATTAACATTTCCCCAAATTATTCATTCAAGGTAAAACTACTTGGATGAGGAGAAAACAGGTCAATAGAAATTAAATATCAAACTTGCTACTAATTATTAAATGTTATTGTTATATTTGCTGCTGTAAATGAAGTTTACCACAGGCAGCTAAACTATTTTTTTGTTTATTTAGGGTTACCTTAGGCAATGCAAGAAACGCAGGGACATGTTCAGTGATGAGCAATTGAAAGTCATATTCGGAAATATTGAAGACATTTATAGATTTCAAATGAGTTTTGTCAGAGACCTGGAGAAGCAGTACAACAAAGAGGATCCTCATCTGAGTGAAATTGGACCCTGCTTCCTGGAGCATGTAAATTATAATCCTGTTAGATTAGATTATTATTTTCATAATTTTCATTTCTGCGTGTGATTCATGTGTTCCTCTGTGCTGACCTGCTATGCTGCTCCTGTAAAAAAAAAGGTTCACAGGGGTGTTGAAGTTGTGGTGCGCTTTATTAGCAGCTAATACATATGAAATTTCTCTGTCTACTATTTTAATGAAAGCATTAACTCCCTTAATGGGCCTTCATTAAAATAGTGGATAGAGGAATTTCAAATGAATGGGTTCATTAGCAATATTGCACATCACAATTTCGACCCCAAGCATATTTTAACTTTGTTGCCCTTACTTGTGCATTAGTGGTGTTATCGTATGAACATCTTTCCTTTAAATTATTCTGCCATTTTAAAAAAAACAATATTACTGAAGCATAAAAATATAACGCAAAAGACAATCATTACACAAAAAGAATCAAAATTGATTCTGATTTTTTAATTGGACCTATTCATTCTATGCCTGTTTTTCTGCACCGTTTTTGTATCGATTTATATTCTTTCTTTTCAAATACTTAACTTTCCATCATGTTATAGACTGAATTTCTGCATGCATTAAAACAATCTATTTAAAACTCTGTGTATGACAAATATTTTCTATTTGTTCTAATAGCAATCCTGAACCTATGTCTAATCCTCTTGGTATTGATTTTGTTTTATAAATGGAAACTAAGATAAACTTAAAAATATATTTTAACAAGGGAAAACAAGCCCAAAGGATTGTACATCTCTAAGAAAGACTGTATAATTTGTTGCCCAGTAATTGACATGGTTAGAAAATTGGATGACTCTGCTACAAATATATGAGCTCTCCACTTGAAGTTCCTTTATGTGCTCTGTCAAGTGATAAATTACACCTAAGTGCAAAACGTGAATATTTGGCCCATAATATTATATAGCTGAATAATCTAAACTGAAAACAATTCGCAACTCAAAGAATGAAAAGAAACAGTTCAGGGACTTTGGCTAAAGTTGTTGGAATGTCTGCTGGGCATCTATATTTTGAATACAAATAAAGAAAGAACTTTTCCCTTTCATGGATTCACAATGTCATAAAATACTCAACAGTCAATGAAGTTGTTCTGAAGTGTAGTCACTTATAGTGCAACACTGCACCTGTTGGTTCATAGTAAAACAGGACCAGGTTATCTGTCTTAGTGATATTGGCTGGGGGTCAAATATTGACCAGAGCACCATGGTAACTCCATCTGCTCCAATTCTACCGTAGAATCTTTTGTATCCACTTTAGAGGACAGATGGTTCCGGGTTTAACATCACATCCATTAGACAACATCTGCAAAAATGCAGCATATTCTCAGCACTGCAATGAAATGTCAGTCCCTGCAGAATTGAATGTGCTGAGTAAAGGGTAAGAGAGCTTCAACCAAACCATGGCAACGTGGAAGCAATTCTCTTAAAGATTTGCCTAAATATAAAAGATTAGATGCAAATAATTACAATCTACTGTTAAAGATTTTATGAATGTAGTGCCCATCCACCCCCCAACCATTATCTTTGTTGCCCACTCTGATTTATTAGTTAGTCAGTTCAGAAAGTTGAATAGTTGACTTTTCCTAAACATCTGATATTGACATGTATTTGTTGTATTCTTTTACAGCAAGATGGATTTTGGATTTATTCTGAGTACTGTAATAATCACCTGGATGCTTGCATGGAACTTTCCAAGCTGATGAAAGATGGCAGGTATCAGCATTTTTTTGAGGCTTGTCGACTCCTTCAGCAAATGATTGACATTGCCATCGATGGCTTTCTCCTCACGCCTGTGCAGAAGATCTGCAAATATCCACTACAACTTGCAGAATTACTCAAGTATACGGCATTGGAACATAGGTAAGCATTGAAAGCAGTTTTTCATTTTGAAGCCAAATGCCATTAATTTTATAATTTTATGTTCTAACTGCACTTTTGTGTTTAGTGTACTTAGCAAGACCCAATGGCCTCAAAAGAGGTTAGATGTGGAGGGACCATGGTAAATTTACCTCAGAGTATCGGGAGGGATTGTAAAGAGTATGAACTCATTTAATGGAAGTATAATGAAGCGTATGTAAGTCTAGTGCCAAATATCACGCAATGGCAGGACGTATCTAATCTGGTCAAGTACTCCCCATCAGTTTGCTCTTCATCAACAGTAAAGTAATGGAAGGTGTCATCAACAGTGGTATCCAACTGCACATTGTGTGCTTGTTCATTGATGATCAGCTTGGGTTCTGCCAGGACTACTCAGTTCCTGAACTCCATTACAATTTTCATCCAAGACTGGATGAATGAGCTCCATTCCAGAGATGAGGTGACTGCCCTTAACATCAAGGCCACATTTGACCAAGTGGAAATCAAGGGGGAAACTGTGCTTGTTGAAGTCATTGCTAGCACAACAGAAGATGGTTGTGGTTGTTGGAGGTCAGTTATCTCAGCTTGAGGGCATCACTGCAGGTGTATCTCAGGGTTGTGTCTTAGGCCATTTCCACCATCACATGGTCAGAAATGGGGATGTTCAGTGATAATTGCACTATGTTCAGCACAATTCTACAGATATTGAAGCAGTCCCTGTTCAAATGAAGCAAGACCTAGACAGTGTCTGGGCCTGAGCTGATGGGTGGCAAGTATCATTCATGCTCCAGTAGTACCAGGCAATAACAATCTGCAATAGGAAGGAATCTAACCATCGTCCATTGAAATTCAATGGTGTTACAATTGCCGAATCTCCCACTATCAAATCCTCATTGTTACCATTGACGAGAAAGTGAACTTCACTAGTCACATGAATACAGAGGCAACACAAGCAAATCAGAGACTGATTTCTCTACTTTCCTGGATGAGTGCAGCTCCAGCAAAGCTCAAGAAGCTTGACACCATCCAGAAAAATAGCAGGCCACTTGATTGATATGACAGCAATAAAAATTCATTCCTTCTCCTAGCAATACACTGTGGCTGCATTTGCACCGCAGAAATTCACCAAGGATCCCTAGGCAGCATCTTTCAAATACATTTACTACCACCTAGAAAGAAACAAGCAGTCGATAAATGGGACTACCACAACTTGCCATTCCCCTCTAAGTCATTTACCATCCTGACTTGGAAATATATTGCCACTCATAAGAACATGAGAACTAGGAGCAGGAGTAGGCCGTTCGGCCCTTCGAGCCTGCTCCGCCATTCAATAAGATCATGGCTGATCTTTTCATGGACTCAGATCCACTTACCCACGTTCTCACCATATCCCTTAATTCCTTTATTGTTAAAAAAAAATCTACCTTATCTTTAAAAACGTTTACTGAAGTAGCGTCAACTACTCCACTGGGCAAGGAATTCCATAGATTAACAACCCTCTGGGTGAAGAAGTTCCTTCTCAATTCAGTCCTAAATCTGCTCCCTCTAATCTTGAGGCTATGCCCTCTTGTCCTAGCTTCACCTGCCAGTGGAAACATCCTCTCTACTTCTATCTTATCTATTCCCTTCATAATTTTATATGTTTCTATAAGATCCCCGCTCAATCTTCTGAATTCCAATGAATATAATCCCAAACTACTCAGTCTCTCCTCATAAGACAACCCCCTCAACTCTGGAATCAACCTATGAACCTCCTTTGCACCCCCTCCAGTGCCAGTACATCCTTTCTCAAGTAAGGAGACCAAAACTGCACACAGTACTCCAGGTGTGGCCTCACCAGCACCTTGTACAGCTGCAACACAACCTCTCTGCTTTTAATCTCAATCCCTTTAGAAATGAAGGACAAAAGTCCATTTGCCTTCCTAATTACTTGTTGTACCTGCAAACCTACCTTCTGTGATTTATCCACAAGGACACCCAGGTCCCTCTGCATAGCAGCATGCTGAAACTTTTTACCATTCAAGTAATAATCCTTTTTACTATTACTCCTACCAAAATGTATGACTTCACATTTATTTACATTGTATTCCATCTGCCAGACCTTTGCCCACTCACTCAATGTATCTATGTTCCTCTGCAAAGTTTCACAGTCCTCTGCACACTTTGCTCTGCCACTCCTCTTAGTGTCATCTGCAAACTTTGACACCCTACATGTGGTCCCCAACTCCAAATCATCTATATAAATTGTAAGTAATTGCGGTCCCAACACCGATCCCTGAGGCACACCACTAGTCACTGACTGCCAGCTAGAATAGCACTCACTTATCCCCACTCTTTGCTTCCTGTTAGTCAACCAATCCTCTATCCATGCTAATACTTTACCCTTAACGCCATGCATCCTTATCTTATGCCGTAGCCTCTTGTGCAGCACCTTGTCGAAGGCCTTTTGGGAATCTAGGTACACCACATCCACTCGGTCCCCATTGTCCACCTTGCTCGTAATGTCTTCATAGAATTCCAAAAGATTTGTCAAGCATGACCTGCCCTTCATGAACCCATGCTGCATCTGCCCAACGGGACAATTTCTATCAAGATGCCTTGCTATTTCTTCCTTGATAATAGACTCAAGCATCTTCCCCACCACAGAGGTTAAGCTAACCGATCTATAATTCCCCATCTTTTGTCTACTTCCCTTTTTAAACAGTGGCGTCACATTTGCTGTTTTCCAATCTGCTGGGACTGCCCCAGAATCCAGCAAATTTTGGAAAATTACCGCCATTGCACCTGCTATTTCTCCCTTTGTTGATTCCAGAGTTGAGAGGGTTGGATTATGAGGAGAGACTGAGTAGACTGGGATTATACTCATTGAAATTCAGAAGATTGAGGGGAGATCTTATCGAAACATATAAGATTATGAAGGGAATAGATAAAGTGGAGGCAAGGAGGTTGTTTCCGCTAGCAGGTGAAACTAGGACTAGGGGGCATCGCCTCAAAATAAAGGGAAGCAGATGTAGGACTGAGGTCAGGAGGAAGTTCTTCACCAAAGGATTGTGAATCTGTGGAATTCCCTGCCCAGTGAAGCGGTTGAAGCTACCTCACTGAATGTTTTTAAGGCAAGGCTAGATAAATTTTTGAACAGTAAAGGAATTAAGGGCTATGGTGAGTGGGCGGGTAAGTGGAGCTGAGTCTCGAAAAGATCAGCCATGATCTTATTAAATGGCGGGGCAGGCTTCAAGGGCCAGATGGCCTACTCCTGCTCCTAGTTCTTATGTTCTTATGTTCAATGTCACTCGGTCAAATTCATGGAATTCTTACTCTAGCAGCCGAGAGTATGTACCTACACGAAATGAGCTACAGCAGTTCAAGAACCCAGTGCATCACTCCCTTCTCAGGGGCAACTAGGAATGGATAATAAAGGCTGGCCCAACCAGTGACTTCCACATTCCATGAGTGAATGAAAAGAAGTACGGTCTATGATTTTGCCTATTAAACAAGCTAGATAAATTTAGGCTTCCCTCTAATTGGCCGAAAGCTAGCCTCCAGAAATGCTGGAGGTTTTTGCATCCAAATGAATAATCAAGGGTACTGTGCATGCTGTTTTTAATTCTGCCAGTTTCTGACGCATATTGTGTAGGGAAACTAATAATCACATGAGGCTATGCTCATAATTCTGAGATTTTTGGGATCACTGAAATGATGTTTATATACATTAATGGTTGGCTATTAATTGCTGAATTAATGATTGCAATTGTATTGGATTCAAAATATTGTAGAATATAGTCAATTTAAAATCCACTGATTTGCATATATCAGTAATCTGGCTAGATTGGTAGCTTCTCAAAGCAAACAGGAAGCAAAGAGCTGTTGCCATTTTCGGCAGTGTTCTTTGCAAAAGTTCTTTATCATTTATAGATTATTATATACTTTAAACAAAATCTATCAGCTTTGTGTTTGTGAACATTTGTTTATCTTGCTTTTCATACTTTAAACCCTTAACTTTGAACTTCTGGTTATAAAATGCACTTAGAACCTGACAATGAACAGTAGTCTACTGATCTGGGTCAGTGTGTTTTGCTTCAGGCATATAGTATTCAGATAATGGCTCATTCTGCTAACTGACAGACTGATTTTTATTGTCTCGTGTACTGAAATACAGTGAAAAGCTTTGTTTGTGAGTGGTGTAGGCAGATCATAGCAAGCAAAGGATGTACAGATCAAAAAGACTTAGAGGCATACAGATTATATTGCAGGTTGCATTATTTGAGGCTCAAGTCCATTCAACAGTCTGAGAGCGGGAAAGAAGCTGTTTCTGAACCTGCTTGTGCATGTGTTCAGGCTTCTGTATCTTCTGCCTGACGGAAGAGGTTGTAGGAGGTCACTACCAGGGTGCAATGTGTCTTTGATGATGTTTGCCACCTTTCCACAGCAGCTAGCCTTGTAAATAGTGTCCATGGATGGGAGGTTGGCTTCTGTGATGGTGTGGGCTGCGCGCACCACCTTATGCAGTTTCTTATGGTCCTGGGCAGAGCAGTTGCCATACCAGGCCAATATGCACCCGGACAGTATACTTTCAATGGTGCACCTGTAGAAGTTGGTGAGGGACCTTATGGACATGCCAAATTTCCTGAGCCGCCTGAGGAAGAAGAGGCGTTGTTGTGCCTTCTCGACTGTCTTATTTACATGGGAAGTCCAGGACAGGTGGTCGGTTATCGTCACTCCGAGGACCTTGATGCTGTTCACTCTCTCAACCTCAGTTCCTTTAATGTAGATGGGAGCGTGTGCTCCTCCTTTCTTTCTGAAGTCAACGATCAGTTCTTTAGTTTTGCCGATGTTGAGAGACAGATTGTTTTCATTGCATCACGTCACCAAGCCCTCTATCTCCCTTCTGTATTTTGACTCATCATTGTTAGATATCTGTCCCACTACGGTGGTGTCATCAGTGAACTTGCAGATGCAACCTCAGTCATGTATTTAATGTGGACTTTGTCATATTGGTTTAAAATATAAGTATTTACTTAACATTATTAAACTAGTCCTTCAGTATCCAATTGTGAACAATGCATTTTAACTCCACATTATATTTGGAATTTGTTGGTAGTATATGCTGCACTTTAAATAACACTTAAAGGTGTTATGTGCTGGAGGAGGATAGGAAGCAAGTTTGGGAGCTCACTGCAACTGCTAGCCGAGGGCAAGCAACTGGGCTGGAGAGGCTGGTGAAAGGGGAGAAAATGGAGGCAGGAAATAAAGGAGATCTGAGGAGTGGTAATGCTGGTAAGACATTTGGATAGGACCAATGTCCAAAGTTATGTCCAAATGTTATGTGTTATAACACATAACACTTTACTGATCGTTATTTAATTCCTGGCCCTGGAAGGAGAAGATTGGATAAGTACCAGAAGCAGACAAGCAAACTGGAGTCTTGCCTGCAAAGTGTGCCTGTTAGAATGCTAAATGTAGCTTTCTCTCTCACCTTCTCTATTCATGAAATCTGCTTATTCTATAATGCGTATTGCTCTTCACTTCTTTTGGGCTGATTTTTCTATTTTTCATGAACAAAAACAGAAGTTGCTGGAAAAGCTCAGCAGGTCTGGCAGCATCTGTGAAGAAAAAAATCAGTTAACGTCTCGGGTCCAGAGACTCTTCCTCATATTCGGAATCCAGAATGAAGGGCTATTCTTAGTAATGTGAGACATCATTAAGACAGGAGGGAGTGAAAGAGGAGTTAAAATAAATTAGGGAATACACATTAAGCAACATCAAGCTACAATTTAAAAAATCTGAAGATAATAAATAAAAGATAAAACTCAGGATGGCATGGAACTCTAGGGGTGGACTTTATAACGTTACCTTCTGAACAAGGATTTCTGGAGGTCCTATCCAAATGTCTTACCAGCATTATTTCCTGCCTCCATTTTCTCCCCTTTCACCAGCCTCTCTATCCCAGTTGCTTGCCCTCCTCACTGGAGGCTGGCAGTTGCTGTGAGGCCCCAAACTTGCTTCCTATCCTCCTCCAGCGCATAACACCTTCTATAGGCCCAACAATCACCAGCATTCTTGTAAATACTGCTGATATTGCTTTTAAAGTGCAGCATATACCACCAACAAATTCCAGATATAATTTGGAGTTACAATCCATTGTTCACATTGAATACTGATGGCCTAGTTTAGTAATGTTAAGTAAATACTTACATTTTAAACCAATATGACAAAGTCCACATTAAATACATGACTGAGGTTTCATCTGCAAGTTCACTGATGACACCACTGTAGTGGGACAGATATCTAACAACGATGAGTCAAAATATAGAAGGGAGATAGAGGGCTTGGTGACGTGATTCAATGAAAACAATCAGATTCTAAATGTAAAGTTAAAGTTTCTATAGTCCTACCAGCCCATACGGCTCCTCTCTGATCAGAGAGAGACAACTGGTAGTGGTTTAACATGAAGGGCACCATGCGTCAAGTGAGGGGAGGGTTTGAGAAGGAGTGTCCATCATAGTAAACTCGGCCAGTGCAGGATTTGAACCCATGCATTGCAAACCAGTCATTCAGCCAACTGAGCTAACTGATACTAGAGAGCTGATGATCTCTGATTGGCTGGTAGCTGTCTAAGGCAAGATTTCTTGTTGCTGAGTGGTAGATGTCTCAGCCTAAACTGTTTAATGGTTATAGTCAACCCCCACATTTTACATTGTGGGGATGGAACGACTGCCTTGAGCAGAAAATGCAGCCCTTATTGTTTTTTAGATGCTGGGAAAGAATGAACCTAGAACGAAATATTTGCACTTTAGGAATTTGGGAAAAAGAAAAGAAAATTCAAAGCACTACATTTCATAGTATAGAGATAAGAAGTGGAGGTTAGAGGCTGGAGGTGAGAGACGAACTGTACATCAAGTACTATCTTGCTGTTTTCCTTTTGTTCTGGTTCCCTTTTCTTCTCAATGTTCAGTATGTGTATTTGCCCTTCTTTCTATTTTTATGCTTTTACTATATTTCTGTTCCTATTTTTATATCTTTTCTTAATCTACCAATGCTGTTTAAGTTTAGTGGAGGAGATGAAGAAGGTATTTATTTGGTTGCTGTGCATGGCAAACAAGAGAGATGTTTTCATTGTTTTTCTTTGTTACAGTTATATCATTTGTTTTTTTTTCCATTTCTCTAAATCATCACATGCTGTTCTTGTTATATTTTTTATTTGTTCTTGATCTCTTGATCTTCAGTTCTGTGCATTCCAACCTCCCTGTTTACTCTCTTTCTAGAAACCTTACAATGAAGATTTAGTGGCTAATCTAATTAGATTAAAAATAAAGTTGTCAGTTTGCATTCCATAAATATAACTACACTGTACACAACAAGGTTTAAGAGAAAATCTGTGGAACTGGGCCTAGTTTTTTTTTCAAGTTATTACTGTTGACAATCCTGAAAGATTTCTAGAAAATGGTAATTTTATTAAGAACATTAGTAGTCTACTTAGCTCAATGAATTTATGCCAATGAGTAGCTGAACTGCATTATCCAGATTTGATTCCTTGTCTAAGCTTAAGAGTGGCAGAAATTATACAGTTTCTCTCAAAACATCCTGGTTCAAAAGAGTAATTTGTGTCCTTACTTGATATTCACATACAGCTACTTTCCAACTATTCATTGTGCAGTGATTAAGAGGATATACTGTATCACGATAATTTCAACATTCTCAAAGCAGTTGGTACAGCACAAGCAACGGAATTTGGAACCTTCCTGATCTATTGCAGGATTACATCTACACAGGGAAGTGCACTTGCTGAATTATCTATTGATGGAACTCATGTCCCCTCTTTGGCAGGATAGGTGAAATCAGGAATTTTATTATATGGAATAAGGGTAAACTTTCATTCTTCCCCAATATATTATATATACCTATGTATCCTCTATACGTGTATTCTCAAAGTAAATTGTGGCCCTGAGCACCATTCTATAAATTAGATACTAAAATAAATAGATGTGAGTTTTAGAAAAATAAATATAGCCACCTGCAGTTGAAAGAAAGTAATGAGCTTCAAAGATATCCCTTCGCAAGATGTTTGCAGATAATTTTCCAAGAAGTTGACACTTTCCGAAGGATATTTGCCTGGCTCTGAGACTTTGTTTATTAACTTTTTCGTAAGATGCTTTATTTTCTTCCAAGATTGCACTTCAATTAGCAAAATGTGAAAAATCTTCACATAATGTTCGTCAAATAATGTGGCTCTATTTTGATAATGTGGGTTATTTCGAAGTATCTCTGTCTCCAGTCTTCACTCTCACATTATTTTTAAAATTAAATTTGTTTTCCAAATTTTCATTAATCCAGTTGTTCTTTAAAGATATTTTAAACCATGAAAAGTCTTTTTTTTAAAAAAACATTTGATTATGTTTTGTCATTCAACAAGAGGGACACTAAACACTTGAAATAAAATGCTCTTTATTTTCAGGTTTTGAGGTCCCAATTCAGGGCAGTTATTGTAGTAAAGATAAATGGTAAGGTTTTCTTTGCTTTGTTCAGCCTTAGGATAGCATAAGAATTACATAGAATAACAAAGCAAGGTTTTCTTTTTCCTGAACTGACCTCTCAGAATGAGATTGTCAGTTTAGTGCCTACTTAGAAATAGATTTGTGCTGTGTGCTCTTGCGTATCATGAATTTCATCGAAGCTGTTAAAACTCTTTCATACAAGACTACCCATGTAGTGTGGATCCCAATTAAATAACTCAGTAATGAAGTTTTGTGAGTTTAAGAATAAAGGAGGTTGCGTGTTGTCACCCTGAGCTCAGTACAATATCTCACTTGTTTTCACTCATGCACTCACAAAGACTGGATACAGTTAAAAGTAATATATTTTAACTGATGGCTGTTTCTCTTGTTTCAAAGGTGGCGAGTATGTGTTCTTTGAATAGTTTCAATTCGTTAAAGTAGAATTGAGAGTCATACAAATTGAAGGGTCAGAGCTGACCATGGGTTTATCATCGTCAAACAACCAAGGTGGGGTGTTCTTCGGTGAACTATTAACTGAAGCATGGTACATACTCCTCTGCTTGGAGTCTCACAGCTTGTTTTTGAGTCTGGTTCATGGACTGGGTGAACTGATAGCTCAGTGGTTTTGTTGGAACTGTTTGGAAACAAGTCTTTTTTTTTCACTACTGTTGTCTAACGTTTTCACACAAGGGGCCACAAATTGATTTCTTTCTCAGTCTAGTGGCCATTGAGCAAATTTCAGAAAGATACCATGCAGGGCAACATTAAAGACAAGTTTCAAAATGAGTTGAAGTATGAAGCAAATATTTGAGTAAAAATGTTAGAGCAACAAACTGATAATTTAAAAATATCAGTAATTAATAAAAACAATTGTAAAGTGCCACATAGCAAAACTAACTGATGAAACTCTTCTTGCCTTTTCATTTAAGAAGCAGAACTGGAGCAAGGGAAACTATGCACCAAGTCCTGATCACCACAGAAGAGTGTGAGGACTGGAGCCATGTTAAGGCATTGGATTTAACCAAAACCAGATTTGTGTTTGTCTCTGGTAGCGCACGCTCTGAGCTGGCCTCAGCAGGGTTCATGTGAGAGTGTGGGTCAGAAATGGGCCGCCTTTCAGTTTGGGAGTTCCTCCTCGCTCCTGTACAGATGGTTTTGGGACAAAACAAGAAATGGGGAAAATATGCATGTCTGCAATTCTCAGACTAACTCACATACAACTCCACTCTTTTCCTCTCTCTCTCACAAACTTAGAGACTCCGTCATAAACACAGACAGGCACAGATTCATTCACTTGCAAACTGGGAGTTATGGGAACTGGGGCATAGTTTCAAAAGTAACGTTCACTGTAGTCTCAATATGGGGAGAATATATTGGCAACAAGGGCATGGCGATTGCAAAGCTATAGGCTCAGGGGTAAATTGGGGACATTAAGGAGATGAATGGAAACATGAGGATACTAAAAAATCAGTGGGGATACAGGAACATCAACACAACTTAGAACATGAAGGGTGAGTGGATCATTCTGCATCTCAGATGGAACCTCCTCAGGTGGAGGGTCTTACGAAGACAAGTTTAAACATTGCCAGAAAAGGTGGCTGACTGCACACAGAGTAAATACTAATCTTCTGTTTGCTGACGGTGGGGTGAGGCGGTGTAGAGTAAAATTCATTGAATTTGAGGCCCTGATAGGGATAATTGGATTAAGCATGCATCCAATGACCCAGTTTTTCCATCCATCAGCCATCAAATTGCAATTCATTGACAGGTCACTCTTTGTGCAAGAATGAGCATTAAAAAAATTATAGCATCAAACAATCATGACCATTATGAAGTTTCACTAATTGCCCTCCTTGTCATGTCAGACAAGGAAATCTGTTCAGATACTACCAGGTCTCACCTGGAATTACAATTTCACACCTGATAATAGAAGACAATGCTTCACAACTGCTACATTCGCACACTGCATCATCCTTGATGCCCTACATGTCTGAGATAAAACACTTGGGCATTAGACAAGTCACTGTTTCCAATATTGCCCACTAGATCAAATGATTTTACTTTCTGGAAGAAAGCTTTGAGTTGCTCTAAGTGAATTCCCAGGTCTCACTTTACACTTGGAGGGCGTCTCAGTACTTTTTGGATTTAAAAGTAAAAGTGTGTAAGCATATTTCAGGATTCTGATCCGTCATTGTAAGAATATAAATGACTTCCTCAGGTAGGTCCTATAACAAACCTGGGCATTGCTGTAGTCTCAGCATTATCCAAATTAAGATGAATGATATGGTTGCAGTCATCAATGTTGGGGGTCAAGGATCAATCAAATGGTGCGACATTAACAGGTACGGCTGTGAAATTATACAGACCGAGCACTTTAAATGTGCAAGTGAACATTTCCTTAGAAAAATACAAGAAACTTTATATTGATGTTCACCATTCCACAGTGTGCACTAAAATTTTTTCTTTAGTTCTTTTCCATCCTGCTACATTGAGGTGGACGGCTGACTTCTGCAGCAGGGATGGAGAGAGCCTGCTCTTTGGTTGGTCCTGTTGGCCTGAAAGATCAGGGTAGTCAACCTTGGGAGCATTTAGGCCTAGAGAGCTCCTCCATCCTCGGGTGCCTGCTTGCACTACTCTGTTTCCCTGAGTGGAAGGGGCACCTGGAATGAGGTCTAGGTCTCTCATTCCCCCTTTTCCTTTGCCGTTTGTGTTGAACACCTATGGCTGGAGTGATGGAGTGTGGGTCAGTTTGCATATGGAGCAGATACTGACTGTGCTGGACTTGGGTTTCCATGGATGCAACTAAATGCACACATGCCTGAGCCAGCATCAAACTGATAACACCGATGGACTCCTTTATCCTTTGTAAAAACCAAAAGAAGGCAGATGCTGTAAATCAGGAACAAAAACAAAGTTGCTGGAAAAGCTCAGCAGGTCTGGCAGCATCTGTGAAGGAAAAAAAAGGTTAACATTTCAGATCCGGTGACCCTTCCTCAGAACTGATGGTGGCTGGGAAAACACCAGTTTATATGCAGAAAGTAGGGAGGTGGGTCGGGTAGGGAGTAAATGATAGGTTAGAGCCTTAAGAAAGAGAAGGACAGTTGGACAGACAAAAGGAGTTGATAACAATCAGACTGGGAGGGTGAATGGTTGTTAATGGGGTCTATTAGTGACTAACAACAGATAGTGTGTAATGGCAAGCTATGTGATAACAAAGCCTGGTGTATGGGGGAGGGGGCTGGGACAAGGGAGAGTTTAGGCCCTAAAATTCTTGAACTCGATATTGAGTCCAGAGGGCCGCAAGGTCCCCAAGCAGAAAATGAGGTGTTGTTCTTTCAGCTTGCATTGAGCTTAGATGGAACACTGCAGCAAGCCAGAGACTGAGATGTTGGCCAGGGAACAGGGTGATGTGTTAAAGTGGCAGGCAACAGGTAGTTCAGGGTCTTTTTTGTGAACAAAGCGTAGACGTTCTGCGAAGCTGTCACCCAGTCTATGCTTTATTTCCCCAATGTAGAGGAGACCACATTGTGAGCAGTGAATGCAGTAGACTAGATTCTGGGAAGTGCAGGTGAAGTGTCGCTTCACCTGGAAGGTATGTTTGGGCCCTTGGATACTGGAGAGGGAGGAGGTAAATGGGCAGGTGTTGCACCTTTGTTGGTTACAGGGGAAGGTGCCATAGGGCTGTGAGGGGGTGTTGGGGGTGAAGGAGATGTGGACCAGGGTGTCCCAGAGGGAATGGTCCCTGCGGAAGGCGGACAAGGGAGGGGAGGGGAATATGTGTCTGGTGGAGGCATCTCGCTAGAGGTGGCAGAAGTGGTGTCTGATGATCTTCTGGATGTGGATGCTGGTGGGATGGTAGGTGAGGATAAGGGGAACCCTATCGCTGTTGCAGGAGGGAAGAGAAGGGGTGAGGGCAGAAGTGTGGGAGATGGGTCAGACCTGATTGAGGATCCTGTCGACAACGGTGCTGGGGAATCCTCAGCTGGGGAAGAAAGTAGACATTTCGGAGGCTCCCTTCTCAAAGTTGGTCTCATCTGAACATATACAACGGAGACAGAGGAACTGAGAGAGTGGGGTGGAGTGAAGTGGGGGTGTGAGGATGTATAATCCTTTATCCTTTTTGTTCCTTTATCCTTTGATCCAGTTTAATGACTGCCTTGACTTCTCACAAAACTATCTTCTGTTCCTGTGTCTGTCTGTGTCAAAGTCATTACTGTCTAAGACCATGTAAGCATCTTCTGCTTGGAGACTTTGTCTGGCCTCCAGCAAGTTCTGAATGAGGAGAACTGATTGTTTTTCTTCAACCAGCTATGGAAGCCTGTCAGTTATGAACTTACCAAAATATATTCCCAAAACCAATCTAGAAGGAGAGCCCATTGAGGTGAAAATTTCTGAGCTGGTGCAAAGTGTAGCTGAAAGTTTTTTTCCAATACATCCATTGAGTGGCATCCTTCACAGAGATGGAGGTGGAACTGACATCTCCTATAGTGACCTTTTTCTGGTGAGGTTTGCCAGTGCTTGCATAAGAGAGGAAATGGATTTTTTTGTGTGATAGGGATAAAATTTTGTGTAGGTTAAGAATGAGTTAGTGTTGTTGGTAACAGGAGAGCAGTGCACTGAAGATCACTGAGTTCGTTACCCATGAAGATGTCTGCAGTCCCACACGAGCAATTACCAAGTTTTAGAATCTTCTCACTGTGGGTGTGAAACCTTACATCTTATGTCAGCCTGCCTGCTTGTCTTTACAGTCTCAGCCTGATGATGAGACAAATTTTCCTGCAATGGGACAACAGGAGAGTTGAGTGTGATGAAATGGATGGGAGAGACGCTGGTGATGATGCCTGAGGTGGTGAGGAGTCCCGAGTGAGTGAGTAGCAAATTCAGAGGGCAGGAAGGGTTAGTGGATGGAAGAGTTGGTTGAGAGCCTTTGACTGGTCATACTTCATGCAAATGTGAGAATTGTAGTCCGTGAGACTTGGTGAGAGGTGTGTATACTGACAGGCTTGGAGTGAATAGTGGTGACCATGTAAATGTGAGCTAGCAGAAATTTACCCTTGCAGATTGCAGAAAGTCATTGGCATTCTTCCTGCACTGTAAGGAATTTCTTTTGACCCAGGACACTGTGCTGACCCAGAGCACTATCTCAGTCCTGATTGGCTCAGGGTGGTGGTATGGACTTCTTTGCCAGTCAGCATGAAGCAGGATTGCCGTCTTCTTCACCACTGTGTTCACCATCACCTTGAGGTCCCACTCCACAAAGTGAGGAGCTCACTTGCGTTTTTGGGCCACTTCCTCCAGGATAATATTGGAGCACCACAGGGTGAAAGCCAGTTCTTGGAATGCTGTGCAGCTGGGGTTTAAATGTTGTGCCAATGATGTGAACATTACAAAATCCTGTCAACAGCGGGCACCTCATTATCTCCTGCCACATAAATGTATGAGGCTGGTGCCTAGGAGGTGTGTATTGAGATGAAGAGTGAAAGATTGCATAAGTAAAATCAGCATGGGCAGTAATGGACGGTCTGCCATGAATTTCAATCAAGAAGCTTTCCCAAAAACTGGAAAAATTCACACATGCACACACATGCGAAGTTTTAAAAATAAAATTTAAGGCATAAAAATTCCCTCCTGCTCTCATCCCCTCATTCCATTCACTCTCTATGTCCTCTTGATGCTAATCCATGCAACCTCCCAGAATCCAAAGGATTCTGCACTTCTCCCTTCTCCCTTCACTATGATCCCAATCATTCCCATGACCCGAATAGCCCCAAACTCATATTTGCATCCACCATCTTTTTCCTTCCCCCAGGCTATCAACCCATTTATCATATATGTGATTAACTGAGAGGCATCCTGAGAGAAAATAAAGTTAGCTGCCTATTGATGATGATGTCACTACTAAAAAAAAAACTCTTAGGTACAAAACAACCAATGCTTTGAAATCACTTTGTCTACTTCCTTATGAAAACAAGCATCCACCTAAGTGCTCAATGCCTGATATAAATAAACATTTTCAAAGCAGTGAAATCTTTTATATCGGCAAACATTTTCATTCAATAAGCCTTTGGAGCTGTTCATATATAGGCACCCCAGTGTGAAAATGACAATTTGGAAAATAAATCATGCAGCACAAGTCCAATAATTTTTTTGATGTGATCAGGCACCTGAAATAGCTAGCACATTTTTTTTTTATCAGGCTGTACATATCTGGACAGTTTCTTGACAGCTTTGCTAGTCCCAATGGGTTTATGTATTTTTTGTACACAAGTGTGCCTTTTCACTACCTCCACTAAAGAGTGCCTTATTTCTCCAAAGGATACTTTACCTCCACCAAAGGTGTGGTTGGACCAGATCCAAAAGGATACTGTATCTTCCCAAACAGGGAAGAACAAAACTCCAGCACTCAGACCCCCAACTCCTCCAATACTCCCGTTGTCAAACCCTGCTATTCCTCATGGACCAAGATATCCATATGTTAACTTAGTGCCTGTTTAACACCATCATCATTTACCTATTTACTCACCATAGCAACTCAATGATTATCCATATGTACCCATTCATGTAGGAACAAAAAATATGCTTCTGTTTCTTGAATTTCTATATTTCATTCTACATTTTATAGGGCAGCATGGTGGTTCAGCAGTTAGCACTGCTGCCTCACAGCACCAGGGACCTGGGTTCAATTCCATCCTTATTCAACTGTCCATGTGGAGTTTGCACGCACTCCCCATATCTGTGTGGGTCCCCTCTGGATGCTCTGGTTTCCTCCCACAGTCCAAAGACGTGCAAGTTAGGTGGATTAGCCATGGGGAATGCAGGGTTACCTGGACTGGGCAGGATGATGTTCGGAGAGCCAGTGTGAACTCGATGGGCTGAATGGCCTTCTTCCCCACTGATTCTATTTAGGAAAACACTTATCCATAAATGCACTTGCACAAACCTCTTGAAAGGTGTTGACAGCTTCTTGACAGGTCAATACATGTTGACAGGTTGCACAATTCCAAGAAGTTTATGCACCATTTACACAAAATCTTTTTCACAGATAACAGCTTTACTGGATACCTGACCCCTCCAAAAAAATCCCTGAGTTACACCATCAAAGCATTGTGGGACCACATCTGTAGGGGTACCTCAACTTTCCAAATGGGCAGCCAGATTATCCAAAAGAAAAGCGCTGAGAATAGATCTACTCTTACCTGATAAAAACTCCATACTCTGGGACTCCAATAACAGCCCCGTTTGGAGGCACCTGTTCATTTATATGGCCCCAGGTACACTCTCTCTCTCACACACACGCACACACAGTTAGACTGTTTTCTCCTGACCTCAACCATCACAAAGGCCAGAGTGCCTTGTCTGTGCCCCACACCTGCATTGCTCATGCACTAACAGACCTCTTTCCAACCCATGGAAGAATTCTGAGGTGAAGAGGGATCTATGTGCTCTAGAACTGATCCTCTGGCTTCATGATAATGGTAGATTGGGGGAAAAGCCAGGCCATGTGGCTACAGGTTATACTTAAATACAACTTTGTTGCTGCTGATAGCCCACAGCACATTGTTGGTGCCCAGCTTTTGATTACTAGATATGTTCAAAATCTATCCCATCTCACATAGTGTTAATGCCACACAATATGTTGGTTACTATCTACAGTGTGAAGATGGGACTTAGTCTCCACAACGAGTATTAGTCACTCTTACCATCCTGTGATAGATGCATCTACAACAAATTGATTGGTGAGGAAGAGATCAGATAGATTTTTCCCTCTTGTTGGCTTCCTCATCACCTGCTACAGACCCAGTCCAGCAGCTATGTCCTTTAGGATTCTGCCGGTTCAGTCACAAATGATGTTACCAAGTCACTGTTTATGATGGAAACTGAAATCCCTGAACTGAAGTAAATTCTGTGCCATTGCCATCATCAATACTGCCTCCAGTTGGAGTCCAACCTGCAGGAACACTGATAAATTAGATCAGAGGCTGTATCTAGGTTGTAGTCAGCAGGGGATATTCTTACCCAAGATTGTTGAGGACTCTCAGGGCAAACTCCTCCTGACTGTACACTGTGCTCCACTACTGGTCAGTCTGTCCTACTGGTGGGACAAATCATACGCAAGAGTACGATATTGTTAATAATTCCATGAATATGACTATGTCACGCTGTTGCTCAACTAGTCTGGGAGGACAGCTCTCCCAATTTTGGTACAAGCTCCCATATTTTTAGTAGAGTCCTTTGGAGAATTGGCAGGGCTGAGTTTGTCATTATTGTTTCTGTTCCCTGGTTCGATCATGAGTGATCTGTTTGGTTTCATTCCTTTGTGACTTTTAATATAATTGAGTGGCTTGCTCGGCCATTTCAGAGGACACTTTAAGAGTCAATGACTGTGGGTCTGCAGTCAAATTCAGTCCAGGCAAGATGAGATGGCACTTTTTCCTTCCCAAAAACGTGAGTGAACCATATGGTTTTATGGTTACCAACAAAATAGCTGTTGATTCCAGATTTTTTTTTGTCCATTAGTTGACTTTAAATGCCGCCAATTGCCCTGAATCCATGTCCCAAGATAAAAAGCTCAGATTTCTGAATTACTAGTTCAGTCAGATTATCACGACGCCGCTGCCTTCCTGGCAGTTAAATGTAACTATAATAATATATCAGATGCTCTGCTGCACGTTGTGCTGGTCCTAGCTCTTTCAAAGAACTCTCCATTTGGTCTCATCCCACTTCTCTATTTTGCCATAACTGTACATTTTTTTTTTTAAGGACTTAGCGAATTGCGTTTTGAAAGTTTCTCTTCAATCTTCTTCCATCATCCTTTCAAGTTGTGAAATCCAGATCACACC
This sequence comes from Rhincodon typus, assembly GCF_021869965.1. NCBI lineage: Eukaryota > Metazoa > Chordata > Chondrichthyes > Orectolobiformes > Rhincodontidae > Rhincodon > Rhincodon typus. Next base: position 30,273,443 of record NC_063345.1, on the reverse strand, counting down.
TTGTTCCATAGAAAACTTCCACTCAACTCCTCATTGATTGTTTTGCTAAATAACTTCAGAAAGAGATATCAAAACTTTTTTTTAAAAATTCTCTTCCAGTGACTATAGATACGTTGCTGCTGCTTTGGCAGTCATGAGGAACGTGACACAACAAATCAATGAACGCAAAAGGAGATTGGAAAATATTGACAAGATGGCTCAATGGCAAGCTTCAGTCCTTGACTGGGAGGTAGGCTTTTCACTACAGGCTGCAATATGGTTCAATACTAATGCTGAGTGTCACATCTTAACTTGTAAAGTGTTTTGTTGTACCCATGTTAAAAAGTTCAATTTAAGTGATTCTAGTCACTCAGCATGATTGATAGTGTTTTAAATGATCTTTTATATGAAAATACTGGTGTGGAACCAACCTGTAAAATCATCACATGGTCGTAATATTACTATAATATTTTTAAGCATTTGTTTTTACTTTTTTCATTTTCTTTCCATATATCATGGCTAATATCTCAATCAATCAAATGAGTTTTAATCTCCTTTTTGAATCTTCCAATATTTTTATGGTTTCAATTATTCCCTATCTCCAATCTTCAGTTTCCTTTTATCCTTCATTGACATTGATTACCGGCTGGATTTTTTTGGCCTTGATAGATACGAATGTAGGCAGAGTTTAACGTGTCAGTCAGTTTCCACCTCCCTGGTTCCATCTGCACCTGGACCATTTTGCCAAAGGTGGAATGGGAGTGTCAGTGGAGCCATTTGCCCATAAACAGCGATAGCCAATTCAAAGGTCTGTTAAGACTTATTGTCAGCGGCGGACTTTTGAAATTCAGGCCCTCAGACGCATGAGGGAGCATAACTGTCTGAAACTGTCTCCACTCCAAGTAGTAGACCAGGGGATCAGCCATCCAGGTGCCCTTCCCTATCTGAGATAACAAGGTGTAGAGCTGGATGAACACAGCAGGCCAAGCAGCATCAGAGGAGCAGGAAGGCTGATGTTTCGGGCCTAGACCCTTCTTCAGAAGATTCCCTATCTGCCTGGTTTCACCTACAGCAATGGGCCTGCCCTGGGCTTCCTTCCACAATTGTAGCCTCTTTTCTTTAATTTAAATTTATGAAAAACTGGAGAGACTGTGTCTCTATTTACTTATCTGTAAAGGCAACCTCCTGCTTCTTCCGAGCTAGTGAAGCTCATAACGACCCTTTGGCTTCAAGAGCCCATCCCTCATCCTTAATTGAATTTCAAACCTACCCATAATTATTAATTTGCCAGTTCAGGGATATTTGCAGGCAGGTGATTGTTCCTTACACAGAGTGGACTTCTTCCAATCTTTGGCCATACCAACAGGATTCCAAAACCTGCAGGTTGTATCTTTCCCCACCTTTCTGATGTTCTCACAAGTAAGTAAGCTCTTTTCTCCCGAGATATTTCAATATGTCTTGTGAACTACAACATGATTCATGTGCTTGGATTTAGCAAACATCTTAAAAATGCTAAGTTGACTCAAAACCTTTATCAATAGCTACAACTACTCCTGTACATTCCATTTTTAAAGACTTCAGTCATCCATCCCTGCTTTTCTGTTCTTTTCTTCTACTTTCCTAGCCTTGGAGACACCCTGTACTAACAGTGAAATTACATATCTACAGCACTCTCATAATTTCACAAAGGTTTCTGGAATTTATAAAAAAGAATTGTCTGAATTCTCTCTAAATGTCACCTACATTTCTAATACCAAATCAATAAGAACTGCCAAAATTGATAATGACTGAAATAGAAAATTTACTCAGCAGTCACACCAAAATAAAAACTTAAAGGCTGGTTCAAAAATCTAAATGTTCAATGTTCACTTGCTTCGGAGATAAGGAATGAGGAGTCATTAGAATAAAACGGGTCTACTTTGCTAGTTTATTGTAGATGTTCATCCTTGGAGTCAAACCTTTTTTTCCCATTGTTGAGCTATTAAATAACTAAATGGCACCATTAACTACCAAGAGAAAGGTTGCCATTATTACTTTAAATCAACATCATGATTGAGTCAGTAAGTTAATGGACAGATAGAACTGGTATTGTGGTATTAACGATAATGCAAATAATTTTTAATCAGATATCAATACAATAACTACGTTTTCCGCTGTTGTTGCCAGTTCTCCTATTTCAAGCTTTAATGAACAGAAGAAGAGAATGATTCTATATTTATGAAAGTCACTGGCCATAAAGTTTCCAGTTCGTTCACCGTTGAATTTGAACAGCAGTTATTTTACAGCAAGTAGAAAACACAAATTTCTCAATGATACCAGAGACTCAGATATTGGTAAACATATTCTAACAGTCTTCTGCATTGATTTTACATTTCTATTTGGTGGAAAATTTGCTGCCATTGAGAAAATAATATTTAAAAATGCAAATCAGCTTTTAATAAGCACATCATTCAGAGGAATTGTATCTTGATATGCAGAATTGTGGAAATTGTCTCATCCATGCTCATTATTGGAGAGATATGTTTCTCATCAATTATTTCTACTCCCCTCCTAAAGATATTAACTAGTAACTAGAGGACAGTTTCACAGGTGATGATTATCTTCTAGTCTCTCTTGCATTTATATCTGAACCACGAGACTTGAAAAGCTCTTCGACTATAGATTTGGGTATTCCAGCTGTCCTCATCTAACGTTCTCATGTTGTTATGATCTCTGATAAAAGTACCAAATTTATGTTACAGTCTGGCTAAGGACCGGTAACTTTTTTGTTTGAAGTGACAAAGTGTGAGATCCAATGTACTCGGGAAAAGATTAAAGCCACAAAATTCTAAGGTTTTGAACAAACAAAATAAAGTTTACAATACAAAGTTAGAACTTCAAAACAATCTACAACACAATTTATACTTAACATCCGGAATTAACATGATGTAAAAATGAGTAGCAGTATAATCAAACATTCTTCAGGACACATCAAATTGCAAGTGTGGTCAAGTTGATCACATGGATTTTTCAGAAGCACCTCAGATCACTAATGCTGTCAACCACTAACTCTCATTGAAACTTTCTTTCCCTTACAAGGGATCCAATTCTTCATTTCTAGAGATCTGGCTTTGAAATTCCCTCAGAAACCATTCCATCATGACTGCCTCAATGACTGCTCACATCCCAGTAATGTAATCTCTTTCCCGGGATAGCGTTCCACTGGATTCTTAAGGTTGCACTCTAGCACCTTCAAATGGGCACAATTCCAGCTCTTTTGCAGGTAGCTACTTTCGCTAAGCTGGCACTGCCCTTCTGTATTTGCAACTCCAATATTTATCAGCTACACAAAACAAACACTGTTTGTAAGCTTCCTTCTGCCCCACGCTCAGCTGCACTGAATTATTAATGCTTCCCAGGATATTTTCCAAGCCCCACTTCTCTCGGTGGTTTCCAGGACTTTTCCAGAGCCCTAACCCCAGCTTTTGGCTACGCACATTGTCTCCCAGCACTCTTTTGGCCTGAACAGCACAGTGCCTGTTATTGGGACAGAGCCTCTTTTCCCTGCTACCAGACATCTAACTCCCAAACATGTCATGTGACTTAACTTTTATTGTCGACTGAGGTCCTGTGATCTCTTTCTTGCACCAGTCCTAGTCCCACGGTCTCTCCCTTCGCAATCTCTATAACCCTACAACTGTACTGATGACAAAGCTGGCTGGTCCCTTTCATTTAATAAAAAAGAAGCGAGCATGCATCGTCTGTCATGTTGCCGCTCTGAACATGCCAGGCGACAGAGGTCTTGACATCAGCCTGGAAAGCTCTCCAGAGAGATGGGTAAACCAGTGCTCTATAACAATGTTGCAGATCCAACAAACCAGAGGACAAAGAATGTGCCAATTGTGCTGCTGCTTCAATCAGTCTTCAGAAACCAGTTGATAAAGGATAGAATTGGAGCCAATCTTTACACACTTCTATCAGCATTTATTTACATAGTTACACAATACAAGCATGTACTGCCTAACCTAACACATTTTCAGTCTGTTAAAACAAAATATTAATCAGACTTTTCCTTCGAATGTTGAATATCATTAGATCAGTGTTGTTTCTTCTCAAGTTACATCACTCAAAGCAAACAAATCATCAAAGCCAATAGAATGCTGCATTGTACCATCCGTCAGTATAATATAAATTTAGGGTGTCAGAATGAAACCATACAGTGTTTTCGTGTCTGGTGCTCTATTTTGGTCAGATAACTTCTTAAGCACATATCCACTTTTGTTAAACAAGGTTTCAAATCACGTACGCAGGACCTGGAGACAACAAGAATAATATATAAGATTAATTCCTATGGAGGATCAAACTATGGATATAAAAATATTTGGTTTGTTAGCTTGAATTAAATATGGTATTGCATAATGTTTTAACTGGTGAAAGACTGATGGCAGGCAATTCCACACACAACTAGTGATTAACATCCAAATTTGACTATCCAATCAATTAATAAATCTGGTGTAGGAAACAGATTTTGTGATTAGGCAGAGCTTTTCCTGAATAAACTCAAAGATGGACAAAGCATCTTATACTCAAAATCACTTTAATTCTAGATGTATCAACTATGCCATCATACAAACAGTGTAGCCATCTTTTCGAAGCTGCTTATCTTGTCTATAAATCTGCATTCAAGTTATTCAACATACTTCCTATGCTGCATTATTCAAACTTTAGTGGAAGATTTAAGAGATATGATGGCTTGAACTACTTGGTTTGAATTATTTCTTTCGAAATAACAAATTACCTTGAATAAACAGTGCTATATTAAAACAGATTTTGCACACAGAAACAAACATCAAAATTTCTAACTGTGCAAATATAACACTACCCACACTACCTCATTGGGAAGCTTTCCTATATTTTGATTTTACAGAGCACAAGGCTCACATCAGTGACAAGAAGATATTGGAGAAAATTCTGAAGGAGAGAATTAATCTCCACTTGAGAAGCAAGGTTTGATCAGGGACAGTCTGCATGGCTTCATCATGCCTAACAAACTTGATTGAATTTTTCAAGGATGTGACCATGTGTAAATGAGGATAGTGAAGTTGATGTAGTTTACATGGATTTGGAAAAAAGATCAAGAAGGCAAAAGCTAATGATGTCAGCTAACTCTTTCAGGTACTAACTCCCTTATAGAATATAGCCAAGTGGAGGCAAGCTTATCCCAACTTTTTATCTGCGGATGGGGTCCACTGCCACCTTTATAGAGACAAACAGCACAGAAGAGGCCCTTGTCTAGAAACATGAGATCCAGAGTAACTTGGAAAGATGCATCCAAAATTTGCTAAGTGATAGAAGTCAGAGGATTGTGGTAGAAGGCTGTTTGTGTCCAGGTACATGACCAGTACCATATCACAGGAATTGGTGCTGGGTTTCTTATTGTTTGTGATTTATATAAACCTTAAAGATGAAAATGTGGGTCAATGATAAGCAAGTTTGTGGATGACACGAAGATAGATTGGGTGGTTAATAATGAGGAAGAAGGACTCCGGTTACAGGAAGAAAATGACAAGTTAGTCAGATGGGGAGATAGAAATTAATCCTGAAAAGTATTAGGTGATGCACTTTGGAAGAAGTAACAAGACAGTGGAGTACTCAATGAATGATACAACACTAGGAAGTTCAGAGGAACAGTGGGATCTTGCCCACAGAACCCTGAAGGTGGCAGGACAGGTTCAGACCATGGTTGAGGAAGGTATATGAGATACTTGCCTTTATCAGTCAAGGCATAGATTATAAGAGCAGAGAGGTTATGTTGGAGCAGTACCAAGATTTTGTTTAGGCAACATCTGGAGTACTGTGTGTAGTTCTGCTTGTCTCACTATAGGAAAGATGTGATTGCATTGGAGGGGGTGCAGAGGAGATTCACCAGGATGTTGCCTGGGTTGGAGCATATTAGCTATGAAGAGAGGATAGATAAGCTTGGGTTGTTTTCCTTGGAGCACAGAAGGCTAAGACGGGACCTGATTGAAGTGTATAGATTTATGAAGGCATGTACAGAGCAGCAGTTCTCCTTAGTTGAAGGGTCTGTAATGAAGGGACACAATTTTAAAGTGAAGAGCAGGAGATTGAAAGAAAAAAATCTTTTCATCCAGAGTGTGAAGGGAATCTAGAACGCACTGCCTGAGACAGTAGTAGAGGACGGAAACCTCACAACCTTTAAAAAAGTATGTGGATGAGCACTTGAAGTATCATAACATTCAAGGCTATGGGCCAAGTGCTGGATAGTGGGTTTAATGTAGATATGTCGATACAGATTTGATGGATTGAAGGGCCTCTTCTGTGCTGCATGGAGGCAGCGGATCCCCTTCCTCAGGTCAAAAATTGGGAAAGCCTGACTCTGCTTGGCTGGTTCTGTAATGGAGTTAGTACCTGACATGGGTTGGCTGACATCATGAGATAAGCTCTACCCATCAAGAAATAAAGTACTGTTCCTGGAAGGAGCTAACCAGTTTTGTGTTCTAGTTCAGCTCCACATTACTACAAATTCTACATAGATAAACAATAATGGATACTTACTCTTAAGTATAACCTGATGTCTTGTAAAGGACTGTCATAAAACTCAGAAGGAATGACACAACTTCTTCCAGGCTATGTAATAAACCTATTATGTTTATTAAGACTGAGTCTTAATTTTACTGAAGACTTCTGTGGCCATTCTTTCCCAGTTGGCATCAATCACTCAGACTAATTGAGTACCAATGAGAAGGATTGATGTCAGTGAATCTACCAAGGCATTTCTGATCAAAAAATACCATTCTGTCAGAAGTGTGAAATTCATAATATATACCTAACCTGGTAACCTCTAACCTGGAGTTGATTTTGTTGTCACTAGGCTGTTCAGTGGTTCAGTGTGAGACTTTTACCCTTATGTTGAAAGGCATTCCTCCACAGAGAGCTGTGAGAAAATAAGATGGCCAGCAGCTCTCTCATCCCACTAGCGCCACTGGGAATGGTGGTCAGTACTGGGACTACATGTAGCCCAACACCCTGAGGAGCTGTGTAAATGACTGAAGGCACTTGGGGGGCTTTTGCTAGGGTCAGTCTAGCATGTCCCCGTAAAAAGATTGGGTGGCCAGATTCATGAGGGTGATGGAGCCAACCACACAGATGTGATCTGGGGGTAATTCCCAAACAAGACATACCCCCATTAACATGGTCAGTAGGGTTCAACTGGAGCCTTGCCATGTGACATGGGCATTCCTGACACTGATGAATAATCAACAGGCAGTGTGCAGAGGCCCTTAAGTGGATATTAACTGGCAAAATCCCAACCAGAGGTGGGTAGGTGATGAGTATGATGCCACCGCTGTTCATTCTAATTTAGTGCTCCCACCCACTGCCTATCCCAGACAGCCCCCTACCCTGTGATAGTTTACTCTCGAGAAGAGGGTGACAAAACTGTGAAATCTACCCAGAGGTTTTTCTTAGGAGTTGAACTGGAGACGACATCCTAAAGTGTTACATCAAGATAGTTAAGAAAGACTCTGCCTTTGGAAGTGGAGTTGTATAGTATTCAAATAGAGCTAGATGAGGAATATTGGAGATTTGAATTGAAGCTGCAGGAGGTTGCAAAGGAAGGCTGAAGCTGTGGAGAGATTTATAAATGCAAAGAAGCATTTTGAAATTAGTTTTTGATTTTGTCTTTGTCAGTTGTGGAATGATATGCTGTCTGTGCGGAATCAGAAAAACTGAACATTGAATTGCACATTATTTGAAGAATTTACAGAAGTCATTACCAGGTTCAAATTCATTCATGACAACCTGAGCATTTTGGTATTTTGACATGAATTTAGCACAACAGTAATCTTTTTATTTTGGATGCTTGTTTTTTTTACAGCTTCAAAGAGCAGCCTGTAGATGACTTATACAATAGGGATTAAAAGATGGTCCTACGTCTGTTGCTTCAGATCTTGCAGACCTGACAATGATTGCCATGGGAACAGTTAAGACTGTTACTATGATCACATAGTTTTTTCAGCCTTCCTGAGAGAAAGCAGATGACCTTTATGATGTAAATGCTGCAGTCTCCTGATAAACAGAAATCCTTCATATCTAACAACAAGTGGTTTCAATTTTTTTCCCAAGTACTATTTGTGCACCTTGGTTCACATATTCGCATTAATTCCTATCTGTATTATTTTACCAGTCATTATCTGTTAAAAATAAACACATTAACAACTGCGCAGACAGTGATAACACAAACACCTTAAGGCACTAAAAATAGTGGAGAAAAGTAATTATACCACAAGGTGTGCCTACAGATTTATTGTTGAAGCTTGCAAAACATCCCTACTTTAAGCTTATTGTATACTTATAGTGCATTTCAATTGCACCGTTTATATTTATTTAATATTTGTGCTTACTGAGATATGGGATGTTAGTCTCTCACCCATGCTGTTCTTGCATGGCTTAGAGCATACCACTGTTTTTAAATAAAACTCCTACAAGCTTCCTTCAAGACCCCAGGATAGTCTAAAGAAGTATTTCTGATGAAGGGTCTAGGCCTGAAACGTCAGCCTTCCTGCTCCTATGATGCTGTTTGGCCTGCTGTGTTCATCCAGCTCTACACCTTGTTATCTCTTTGTGAATTGTAGTCACTTTTGTAACATGGTTTTCATTTGGAGACCAATTCTTTGGCCATTTTTATGCCCACAGCTAAGAGTTTCAAAGCACATCTAACTGTCCGATTTTCATATAGTTGACTGATATAATATTCAGTGGTTTTGTAGTTATTAAAATTTATTCTTTTGAAGCATGTGGGTGTCACTGGCTTGGCCAGTGCTTGCTGCTTGCTTCTCATTGCCTTTGAGAAGGCAGTGGTGAGTCGCTCGCTTGAACTACTGCTGTCCACATGGTATAGGTACATGCATTGTGATGTTAGAAGGTTTGGTTTCATAATCAGCATCTGATAGTTGGTAAATGACAGATAAGGCTGGTGTGGATCTTATGCACCACTGGGAAGGTGTAATCAGCCAAGTTATAAAGAAAATGGGAGTTTAGTCACCTCAGTTTGATGGACAGCTGGTTTGCACAACAGGGTGTTTCAGACAGACTGGGTTCAATTCCCACACCAGCTGAGGTTATGATGAAGGACTCCCTTCCTCAACCTCTCCCCTCACCCAGTGGGCAGTGACTTGCAGATGAGAGAGCAGCAACCAGATGGTCCTTTGAGACTACAGTGACTTTACCTTCTTTTCAAAGAAAACAGCGCCTTTGTTGCATATTAAGCATCCTTTGAGATACTTAGGGAGATGGCTACACTGTACACTTACTCCCAAATTGACATAAAGAGTATTTTTATAACTTCCAAGGATGAGGGATTAGAACGGAAAAATGCCATGAATAACCTAAAGATAAGAGGGTTGCTTTTCTTGAAGTGTTTAAAATTCTAAGTATAGGTTAGCTAAATGTCAATGGGTTTAACATTTCAAACTTAGAAGAAGGGTAATGAAAAGGTAGTTTAGATTTGACTGTGGAGCGAATGAAAAAGGTATGGGTCCGGGTAAGCACGCAAATAACTACTAATTGTATGAGCATATGCAAGCAGTAATTTAATTAATGCTTGACAAAAAATTTGATGGTAAATGTAATGTCAAGATATCGTGACCAGCTAAATAGCCTGCAAAAGCTTTTTTGAAATCTGTCCTATGTTCCTTTGTAAGCTGCCTTAAACTAAATATGTTATGTAGTACATCAAATGTGTCACACTTTTCCCAAATAAACTCAAAGATGGACAATGCACCTTATACTCAAAATCATTTTAAATCTAGATGTATCAACTATGCCATCATACAAACAGTGTAGCCATCTTTTCGAAGCTGCTTATCATGTCTATAAATTTGCATTCAAGTTATTCAACATACCTCCTATGCTGCATTATTCAACCGTTAATGGAAGATTTAAGAGATATGATGGCTTGAACTACTTGGTTTGAATTATTTCTTTCGAAGTAACAAATTATCTTGAATTAACAGCGGTACATTAAAACAGATTTTGTACACAGAAACAAACATCAAAATTTCTAACTGTGCAAATATAACACTACCCACACTACCTCATTGGGAAGCTTTCCTATATTTTGAATAAAAGGTAATTTCATGCCAAATCTTGTAACTACTTGTATGGAAATAACCAGATAATTAGCTTTTTGGTTTCTCATTTTAGGCATTTATTTTTGGCCATATTTTGGGATTTTCATTCCTTTGAAAAGCTTAAAAAATATTGCACTCAATACAAAATCAAAAATTAGTACTAATAACAGGGTTTGAAATTACATGGAGTCAAAATCTCTGGCTGTTTTTATGTCTAAATTGTTAAAGTATGCTAACATTAACTGTTGTAACAACAAAACTGTTATTTACATTTTGCAAGTCATTTGAATTATTACTTAACCAAAGAAAATATTCAAATATATGAATCTCCCAAAGGTGTGAAAGCTTTGTTTAAAAGCAATTGTTGTTTTCAGTCAGCATTTTCACATAATTGTAATGTTGGGGGGTTACATAAAGAAACAAGACAGAACCTTCTTCTCCTGAGAAGTGGCAGGGAAACTGGTGGGAGGGGAAGATATTCAGGCAGTTTGGCATCGGGAAGATACCTGCTGCGTTGGCACACTACAGGAATTAGGTTCTGTACAGAAGGGCCTAGGCTTCACCTTCTCACCCCACTGCCAATTGAGATTTGTAAGTGATCAATTAACAACCATTTAAGGGCCTCTTCATGCGTAAGAAGGCTGGCAAGTCTTCTTGACTGGTGAAATGGTCTGCCAGCTGGGCTGGGTTGTGTGATGGTGGTGTGTCTCAATCAACCCCAATAAGGAGGTAACTGGGGGCAGTGATGGTAAGCAGGAAGTAGCCAATAAAATCCAACCCAATTGCCTGTAACTACAACCCCATGACTGCCTATCCCTGACAGCCCCCTACCCTGTGGTATCCCTGAAAAATAACCTGTCTTGAGCATTGTTCCTGGACTTTGCTATTACTGAGCTGTGAGCAGCCCCTGGTCACTGCGACTCACAGAGTCTACCAATCTCTGACTGGTCAGCAACCTCCAACAGAGTTGGACATTGCTGTTGCAGAAGGTGCCCCCCGAAAAGCCCACCCGGTGACCAGTTAGTGCCTGATAGATACAAGAGCCTTTCCCACTTAGAACGGTGGGTAGGGTCCTGTACTTTCTGGGGCTCGTCATCACACTTGGGTAAAAAAACAGGTCAGATGATGCTATCCACAGTTTCAAAGGTTGCCTTAATCGACAGATTGCACTTTAAATTGTGTAGCTCACTCTCCAAAAATAAGTATAAAGTTATTCAATACAATATCAATTCTCAGAGCATGGGGTAACTCGAAATTGTGACATGTGGGATGTGACATGTCCAATTTTTGAAAAAAAAAAGATGGTTTAAGTGGATGATCAGAAGGATTAGTGTAAAGGAGAGAAGGCTTTCAATCTGTCTAGCTTATCATTCCTATAGAAATCTATGGTCTCCCAGTCATTTGGTTGGACTTTTGCGGATTTGGGGCTGTGAATGTTTAAAATGGTGAGTGGGCCCTGATTCCAGGATTCCTGACTCCATCAGTTTTCATCAGTATGAGATAAGAGTGCAGATCTGCACCCTGTGTTCCCTTCCTCGCTGGCTTCATTGTGGGGATAGACTCAGCTCCCTACAATTTTTAGGAAGTCAGGCCAGCTTTTCAAGAACTCATGATTCATAGCCACATAGAAGTTTCATGAACCATACCCTGGAAGAGAGGACCTTCCGAACGCAATTTCAAAATGTCTTCCCATGTCGCCTTGTCAACCTATGGCCGTCCACCCATCCCAATTGCTCCATTTATCCTCCATGCCAACCTAGATACCTCTCTCACCCCAATGGCCTTTCATACATTTCATACCAATTTATGGTACTTTTGTCTTTATTCACCCAGTATACACTCTGTACATAGCCAATTAGTAACAATGGCATGTGTGGAAAAGAAAAACAACGAAGCCTTCATATTTTCTTTTAAATAAAAACTTCCTTTACTACAGCCCTGTAAAAGAGACAACAATCTAGGCCTTTAAACTATTAATAGCAGAGACTACAAGCACATTATGCCACTTTATCTCATGTAAATAAATGTCGATCTATTTTCTCAATTAGTCAAAGAGAAAAAGCTCTCAATCAAGGAGTGGCTTCCCTTGGTTACAGCAGTTTCAACAGACTAATGGATGCCTGGGCTCTCAGCAAGAAGGCATTATGAGGGGAGAGGTTGAAGGGCCACATGTTGGCATAGAGAACATGAGGGGCCATCAAGGCATGGATGGGGCATGGTTTCCCATGAATAGGACATGTGGAGTGTGTGAAGGAATTTGAGGAATGATGGCTAGATGGCCTAACATCTGTAATTACACCAAGAAGGAAGTCCCAGAACATCGAGACAAGCCTTTTATACAGCCTGTCAGCACTCAGCAACCCGTGGTTGCCTCTAAACTGCTTATGAGGTTACTGAGCTGATTCTGGTTAGCATCCGTCATCCTCAAACAAAAATCCTACCTTTGCAGGCACTTTCTCCAGAGGTGGGCACACCAAGCCAGCAAATTTCCAAACTTCCACTGCACTGTTCTAGGATGAAAATCTAGCCCATCATAACCAACTCCTCCTGGGTTGTTCCAGTCATTTTTTTTTGCTCTGTTAACCAATCTGGAAACTACACTAATCTCACTATGCTCCATGGCATTAATTATGAATATACCTTTTTCCAGTTTGAACTTCAATTCCTACAATTAATTTTGAAATTAGAACTGTGCTCTAGATTGTTCTTGTTTATTCCACTCAGTGGGGAATGAAGTAATTCTGGCCAATAGAGCATCGTCAGCCCTTTCACAGCTTTCTTTTGTATTGAATTTACATCCTGAGTATCTGTTACACTCCGATAAGGACCACTTTCAGTTACCTGTACTGAAGACTAAAAGCCACGATTCTTAATCTTTCTATTTAACACAATCTTTTGACAGTAGGGATCGGCCTGTCACAGCTCTGTTCACATCTTCAGAACTTGTGGTTTCCTTGTGTCTTGGTGATCACAACAAACATTACTGTTGAAGATATTGGATAGGATACTTGCAGCTTCAGCAGAATGACCTTAGATTTATAACACAACTGAATTAACAATAGACAAATTTGTACATTTTTAAAGTAGGCACGAATTGAAGATATGGTGAAAAAGCGCTGGTTTATGAAACAGGCTTGGTATTTTCTGTGCAGTGGCTGCCTCATTGACGAGTCCTTGTCTAAAAAGCGCTTCTATAGAAATTTGTTGCTGTCCAATATGGCACAAAAGAGGCAGTGATGTAGCCTCAATATGTGATCTTACTGGGAAGCCTGAGACCAGCACAAAATTGAGAGCCAGGCCTCACGTAAACAATCTGGGAGATCTGACTTTGTCCCTGTCACATCTCTATGGTCAGCTGCACTTCGTATGAGTAAGTTTCAGGTCACCTGCTTCAGTGGTTTTAAGTGGCTGCTAGGAATGGAGGGGGATAATATTGGAGGCATTGTGGTAGGGGGCATGGTTGGGACAAAACAAAGATGGAGCATGAGGATCACAATTTTTGGCTCCTTGTGTTTTTTTTGCAAATGTTAATTTTGCTGAAAATTTAATTGGAAAGACTTGTATTTATGTAGCACTGCTGTGACTTAAAGGCCTTGCATAACATTTCACAAACACTGAGGTCTTTTTCAAGTGTAATTTCTGCTGTAATGTGGGACAAAAGGCAGTCAATTTGTACACAGCAAGTTTCCATAAATGACAATAATGATCTGATAATATGTTTTTAATGAAGTTGATTGATGGATAAGTATCAGTTAATTATTGAATAAATTTCTGTAAGCTGCCCCTTTTTAGCTGAGCTGATTTCAAGGATGCAATGTAGGCAAGTTGAAGCTCAGCATTGTAGTTTAGATACCTACACTATTCCTTGGGTCACCAACTTCCCAAAAGGACAAAAAATAGCTGGTTGTTTTACCATTTATGGCATAGCTTGATAAATAGTTCAGTCAATTTCCAATCTTTGTTCCCTCATATTAGCTCACATTGTAAGTAAAACTGTTGCAACTAAATCTGATTTCTACTCCTTATGCATTAATGGTCAAAAAAAGGTCAAATTTGATTAGATCAAATAGATTACTGTAATTAAGCTTCCAGGCCCTTCAGAAGACTTCTATTGTGATAAATCCTCAAGGTTCGTAAGATGCAAGTTGTTATATGAGTTTTTTAATATATTTTAAGGGCGATGATGTTCTGGACAGGAGCTCAGAGTTGATCTATTCTGGGGAAATGACATGGATTTACCAGCCTTATGGACGGAACCAGCAGAGGACCTTCTTCCTATTTGACCATCAATTGGTGATGTGTAAAAAGGTAAGACACTTTTTAATGTGGTTGTACGATTATGGTGCGAATGTGAAATAAACTCCAATAAGAACATTTTTGACAATTTATTTTCACCCTTAACAAAACTTCAGACTACCATTTTCCTATTAAAATATCTAATTTGTGGGGCAAAAACTGAAAGACTACAATTAGCCTCAGAGACTTACAAAATATCCAGCATGTCTGTTTTCTGGCCATTGAGCCCTGTTGATGAACAACCTACTATGAGAGGTGACAGTTCTGTGTTGGTGTCTGAGGAGCTGTGCACAAGGAAGTGTCTATGGATGAAGAAATGTATTCATTTACATTCATTCTTTGGAGTTTGAGTGCCCTTAAAGCTCTAAAAATGGCAACAATGGTGCACCACATCCTTTTGAGGTGAAATGTGTTGAACATTATATTGGTGAGCACCCGCAGTAGGTGGATCATATGTCAGTCAGCATGCAATGTTGATTTGATGTCCGTGCTACCATTTGGAGCTCAGTGCTCTAGCTAACACTGCCCCTTAAAGAGTGGAACGTGTATTCAGGAGCAGAAAAACTTCCCAATTAGTGTTATTTAAAAAGATCATTAACTGCTTACAGATTAGGCTCTGGTTGTTTTCTTACATTCTTTCAGTTCTTGCATTTTAGTGTTATCTGTAGTTGTTTTCCATTTTCAAAGCCTAGACAGAGTCAGATGAAAGATTGTGAAAGGGCTTTGACAGACTTTGAGGCTTTTACACGAACATTTGCTTCAGGACATGGGTGCATTAGTAGCTTTTTGCCTTGGATTACAGTATGATTTGGAAAATGAACAGAGACCACAAAGTGCAGGACAAATTGATGGAAAAAGGAGAAGTGGAAGAAAAGCTCAGATGTTCAGGGAGTAATTCTCCAATCTCATCATGTGTGGGCAATACTGTGTAACATATCTATGTGTTTATCAGGATGTGCGTACATTGAAAAGTGTAAACTGCTCCAGTCACAACTAGAGACTCAGAACAGGGCAAAACCACATTAGCACTGATAGTGAATGGAGCTGTGATAGTGAAGTTGTATGAGTCCAGCTTTTAGTGGGCTGAGGCTGAAGATACATGCAACGTCTTAGAGTTCTGCTTTTGTTATAAGGGCTACCAACGCTCTCTCTACAGCGAAAGCTGATTGTAATCCATTCTCTGTTGTCAGAGTTCAGAAGGTGAGGTGAGCAGTGCCTTCATTAGCATTGTGGGCTTGTATTGTAGGTGCCATAAAATATGCGAGCCGTATCATTTTGCAGATGCTGGATGCCAACTGTGCTCTATATCAGAATTGGAAAGAATTCAGTTCCTTCAATGTATGACTATAGGTGATGCATCATGCAGGTCACATGGCATCTGGACTACAGTCGTGATGCCTTTGCTCTTTAGCAATTCGCTATGCCAGCAGCTTTTGAGGCACTACGGCAAACCAAAGAGTGGCTACTAAGCACCAAGAGCTATCCACTGACAGTATGGGTGACTACTCTTGTGCACAAGTCATACTAAAACAGTGCTTTTAATACTGAATCACTCTGGGGGAATCCTGCAGAACTTTTCAACTCTTCAGAGCAGATGTGAAGATTTGAAATGGTATGCAATGTGTTGTACAGCTGTGCCATCAAAAATGAGTAGCTGCTAAGACCAGCCATGTGTCAAACAGCTGAAGAGCAGGAGGCAACTTAGACAGCTCCTTTCAGCCAGAGCTGTCTGTGAATAACTTATTCAAGGGCTACACCAATAACTACAAGCCTATTCATCTTCTATCTACTCTCCCACACCTTCCCTCGTCACTGACCAATACACCATCCACTTGACCATAATAAAACACGTAAAGTCCATTAAAATAGATATTCAACGTAATTGTTAAAAGTAAAATCATGCCATATTGCGAATAAAAGTGAGCCAATCATTCCTATGCCTTCATCCCCAGTACCTCCCTCCGTACGTCATCCGTTATGCTCGTCCTCCTTATAGCTTGGCTGGTGGAGGGCTCCTGACATACAATGGAGAAATTGCATGTCTACTTGGCAGGACTGCCAGGAGAAGCTTTGGGCCGAAAAGACCCATCTTTGTACTGCACCATCTCAGCATGGACAGCATCAGTCTGGGCTTGCTGGCTGACCGACAGGCAACAGCAAGAACGCTGACAGAGTGCCGGGGTCAGGCGATGAATGGTTTATTCTTGAGAGAGGACAGCAAGCTCCCTCAGTGGCCCCTCAGCAGTTCAGGCCATCTGTTGGAAAACAGATTGCTGGACCACAGCACTCAGGTGTTCTGTGGCTTTTGTTTGTGCTGCAGAGCAGGACTGGCCATCAGATGGTGTATCGATGATGGGTTCATTAGTGAATGAATAGAGTTGGCCATCATTTCTAACATGGGAAGGATCAGCTTCAAGCTTTGTGCTAAACAGAGTGCCAAGTTGGTCCAGGATACTTCCCTGCTCATTAACATTGACAGCAGGCTCTCTGGCTGACTTCCCAATGCATCCAGCATTTTGTTTTGCATACCTAATAGTCCATTCCTGTAATCCACAACAATAAATCCCTTTATGGATCCCCTATTGAGGAATCCAGGTGCAACTTCACTCTGCAGTAAAACTACATTTTCCTTGCCTCCTGCCCTAATTGTAACCCATGTGTGCCCAGTGTTTGACCATGTTCAAGACCCTCTCTATTCCAGCCTCAAAATATATCAGTAGCATATAAACAGGATCAGTATCTGAGTTTGAAATTAAGGAACAGTGCTGTGTTATCATCATCACCTTCTTCATGCTCCTCTATTGCCTGGCCAGTATGTACCTCATTGCAATCTGAAAGGAAGAGGCACAAGACAAAGTTTATGGCACATGTTATGGTTATACCGTCTACAGTGTGTAAATTAGATGAGATGGGAAGCATGAAGAAGGATTAGTTATGAGAACATCTTTATGGCTTTAGCAGCTGATATCCCAGTAATGGCCAGATGGCCATCACTTTTTTTTTTCCCTGGAGGTTTAGAACATAGAGGCATGTATGTGCCCTCTGATTAGCAACTTCTGCCTCCAGTTGTGGCCAAGCTGCCCTGCAAGAGAGAAGGAAGTGTGTCAATGCATGTCATACAATCTATTTGAATGATGCACCTGTCAAGCTGGTAATATAGGCCAACTGTCAGCAGTGCTAAGTGTGTAAGGATGTGGTGAAGTATCTGAATGTTAAATGTTAGTATTTAATAGGTTCTGTTGATAGATATTAAATACCTGGTAGTTGAAGTTAACAGAGTAAACAGATATTGGGAGAACTCGGAGAGGGCACTTGCCAGTGTCCACTGGAACACTCAAAGCTTTTTGTAATATATGGGCACGACAGGCACTGAAGTGCATTATTTCCTCCAGCAAAAACATTTTAATTTAATTCCTGAGTTTTCTTTTCAGCTGCAACAGGCTGTTATATTTTTGTTTGTTACGGTTAAATTTATTTCTTAGTTTTGCAAGTGTATTTAAATGAGTATTACGCCAGTGCCTGAATGTTATTGGAAAGGGAGCACGCTGTGCGCACACTTGAAGCTTCATGTGGCCAGTGGGCACCCCAGGCAGTGGAGTGCCATCGTATCCCCTCCAATGACATTTTAATTTAAAGTTCCCTAACTTTTCTTAGAAAATCTGAATCAAGTTACAGTGTCCTTTATTTAAATTTGATTTGGTTTGTTAAAATTAGTCTCATTATTTTCATTTATCAAAAATGAACTTAAATGTGTACATACAAAGGGGACAGCCTGCACGAAGGGATTAATAGAATGGAGATGTAAACTCTGTGGCAAACAATAAACAGTCTTTGCCAAGGCATT
Organism: Rhincodon typus; assembly: GCF_021869965.1. Lineage (NCBI taxonomy): Eukaryota > Metazoa > Chordata > Chondrichthyes > Orectolobiformes > Rhincodontidae > Rhincodon > Rhincodon typus. Next base: position 30,255,194 of record NC_063345.1, on the reverse strand, counting down.
CTAGTCTTGGTGTATTCTATACCGAGACACTTGGAGGTTCTCTTATATTGGATATGAATCCTGACTGATAGAAATTGTTGGAAAGTGAGTATTGGTGGTCTGGCATCTAAGGCAGGTGGTGCTCTTTGTTATACTCAATATTTGGAGATGTATTCGATAATCATGGGTACTTTTTCAAGGCCATCAAACTTCTTGAAGTACTATGTTTGGATGCTTGAGTATTCCACTCTGGCATTCATGCCTTGGCTATCAGCTCCCAAAGGCAATACTCCTGAGCTCTTACAGATATAGGACACCTACCCCACTCGCCAGTCCTCTGCTAATTAACTCTTTCACAGGAACTGTCACAGAGTCTATAGTGGTAATTACTAGTGAAAACAGGAATTGCTGGAAAAACTCAGCAAGTTTGACAGCATTTGTGGAGAGAAAGCTGAGTTAATGTTTTGGATCAAGTGACCCTTCTTCAGAAATTATTTTAGTTAGGAAAAGGTCAGTATATATGCTAAAGGTGGGGTGGGAAGAGGTGGAGTAAATGATAGGTGGAGATGGAGCCCAAAGAGTGAGAAGAGTAGTTGAGCTGACAAAGAAATGGGTAAACGTCAGCCTGGGAGAGTGAACAGCAGCTAATGGGGAACATTTGGGTTGGTTGTGGTAGCAACCCATGTAATGACAAGCTGTGTGGGGTTTGGAGAAAAGACATGTGACAAGGTGCTCAGGCCCTAACATTATTGAACTTGATATTATCGAGTCCTGAAGGCTACAGGGACCCCAGCAGAAAATGAGATGCTGTTCTTCCAGCTTGCACTGACCTTCACTGGAGCACTGCAGCAAGCCTGCAACAGAGATGTTGGCCAAGGAACACAGTGGTATGTTGAAGTGGTGGGCAACAGGAAGCTCACGGTCACTTTCGCAGATGGTGCATACATGTTCTGCAAAACATTCAACCAGTGTGTATTTCATCTCACCGATGTAGAGCAGACCACGTTGTAAGCAGCGAGATGATTGCAACAACTTAGAGATACCCACACCTTCGGAATTTCCACCGACTGCATCCCCTCTCTTAAACTCATCTCCCATCATGCATTTGCTATCCTTTCTGACCTTGCGCTCCCTGATGTTGAATATTCTGTACTTAGCAAAGATCTCAATTTTATCCCATCTCAATGAATTTTGGGTATGACATGATGTTGAACCCTTCTTTCATTGCCTTCACCTCTGTGCTTGTTTCTTTGGACTATAGTCCTCTTCCCGTCCCACAGATCCCTTCACCCACTTCCAACAGTCTTCCTTCAGCTGAACCTCTCCCTCTGCCCATTTACCTGCACTTAACCTGTTCATTGAGAACTGTCAACATGACACTGGTCGCCTCCATTTCTCTGCCCCGCCCCTTACCCATTAGTCCTAACTCCATTTGAACTGACTGCAATCTGTGCTCTCAGATCCAACGCTGACAAGGGTAATGCTGTTTTTGTCCGATGTGCTAACCCCTACATTGCAGAGACTGAGCACCAGTTCACACATACCTCCTCCTATCTCCCCGTGGACCGTGATCCCATCCTCATAGAACACCAGGCTATTGTGTTCACAATGGCCACTCATCTCACTTTATCTGGTGATCTCCCCTCGACTACCTCCCAGCTCATTGTTCGCCAACTCACCACAGCTTGCTTCTACCTCCTTCCCAAAATCCACACAAAGGACTGGCCAGGCAGACTCATTGATTCTGCCTGCTCCTGCCCCACAGAACTCATCGCTTCCTACCTTAACTCAATTTTTTCTGTCCTTGTCCAGTCATCCGTGATTCCTCTGACACTTTACTTAGATCTCAGAATTTCCAATTTGTGGGCTCGAGCTGCCTCCTGTTTACCATGGACATGCAATCCCTTTACATGTCCATCCTCCATCAGGATGATCTCAGGGCTCTCTGCTCCTTTCTGCAAAAATGGCCTGAACCTGTCCCCATTGATCATTGCCACCCTCTGCTTGGCTGAGCTCATCTCCACTTTGAGCAACTTTTCCTTTAGCTCCTTTCACTTACTTCAGGTCAAAGGTGTGGCCGTGGATACTGACATGGGCCACAGTTATGCCTGTCTCTTTACTGGGTACATGAAACATTCCTCCTTCCAGTTCTACTTTCCCCATCCACAAATCTTTCCTGGCATATTGGTGACATTATCGGTGCTGCTTCCCTTTCTCATCCACAACTGGAAAAATTTATCAATTTCACTTCCAATTTCCACCCTGCTCTCATCTTCACCTGGCCCATCTCTGATTCTTCCCTTCCCTTCCTCGGCATCTGTTTCCATTTCTAGGAATAGGCTGACCACCAAAGTCCACTGCAAACATACTGACTCCTAACAGTTAGCTTGACTATACATCCTTACACCCTGCTTCCTGTAAAGATCCCATTCCATTCTCCCAGTTTCTCAGTATCCATTGCATCTGCTCTGATGATGCCAGCTTCAACAAGGGGCCGGGTTAACTGTGTATCACATTCAATATGTGTTTCCTGAGGCTATTCAATTTTGAACCACCACCCTCCTCCCCAATCTTCATTAGTAAAGGGAAAGTAATTCAGGAAGGTCAAACAACATTAACTACAAACAATAGAGCTCACCATTAAAAAGTCTTCAAAATAGAGAGTCTTAAAAATATTAAGAAATATTTATCACCCAGATAAGTCTTCACCTGTCCTGTAATTTATTGTTTGAATCTTTCCAAATTTCTGCTCTTGATATGGCAGAATGGTCCAATCCAAAATCACAAGTAACATCACCTGTAATTGTGACAGCATCTGCCTGGACTTCTGCAGCTCTTGTTATGTTCACTACTGATCTCCTATTGCTCCTGTAATCATGGTCAGGATGCTCATAGACATAAAAATAGCTTGGAGGTCATAAATTCTACTTCAGTACTGCTCTCCCAGTGACCCAGAAACAGTGCCAAAAAGTTTTACGAATTGATTTTTTTTCCAACTATCCTCCCCTTAATGCTAATTCCTTCTGAAGTATGGTTGCACAAGCATCAGTTAGTTTCCAGCCAGTTCTCCAAGGGGCTGCTCTTTTTTACAGTGTTAATCCAGACATGAACAAAAGAACTGAATTCCAGAGGTGAGCTGAGAGCAACTGCCTGTAATATAGAAGGCAGCATTTGTCAGATTGTGGTTTAGAGAAGCCTTAATAAAATTAAAGTCGATAAGAACAAGGAAGGAACTCTTTGCTGGATAAGGGGAGATGGATGTTTTTAGTGGTAATAACAATGAACTGGCAATCCAGAGACCCAACCAAATGCTGTTGGGATATTTGTACAAATCCCACCTTGGCCATTGGTGGAATTTGAATTCAATTATTAAATCTGAAATTAAGTGCTAAAATTAAAATGGTGACCATAACAACTGTTATCAATTGTCACAAAAACTGATTCAGTTCACTAACATCTTTGAGGGAGACTGATCTACCACCAGTAAGTGGTCTGGCCTACGTGTGACTCCATAACCATATCAGGATCTTGGTCTTCTGAAATGGCCAAGCAAACCACTCAGATCAACAAATGTTGGCTTTGCCAGTGACATCCACTTACCATGAAAGAATGATCTTTCCTCTTACTGCTTTCTGATTTGCAAATAGAACATCCTCCATACATTTGTCTGCTTTTGTTCCTCATTCTTAAAATCAAGATTCTTCACCATTTCCTGCTCCAGTGTGTCAGTCTGGAAGCTGCAGCTCCAACGACAGTGGAACTGTTATTATTGTGTAAAACTGGCAGCAACTTCTCCTATCTGCACATGTATCCAGAAGTTGATATTGCTCCACAGATGCAGGATATAGATACAATCTACACAAATTGACAAGAAGCTCAACCTTTTACATAACATAATCCCTGTTAAAATGTAAAGTCTTGTTCAATTAGTAGTAACTGAGTTTTTCAAATTGTGCACTGATCAACATCAGTTTCCTTTTGGGGTATTAAAAATGGCTATTTCCCGTAAGTGCATCTTGGGGCCAGAAAGTTCAGGTTCAAGTCCTAACTGCCTTGGAGATATGCCATAACATATCCAAACAGACTGATTAATTTTTTTTATAAATATCTTCATTAATTCATGGTAGGAGGCCTACACAAGTTTTGCTTGCCAGAAAGGTGTGTCAGAACATGTCTGAACGGGTTGATTAACAATATTTCTTTTGAGCCAGTTCTTGTATATTCTGGTGTGGTTTTGGGAGCAAATTATGGACCTGCATGACTTTCTACAGTGCTGGCAAAGAGAAATTGTCTGATTTGTCTGTTGGGACTGCTATTCTTTCTAGCTGGGTTTTTGTCTCTAGGTGCTTGTATTCTTTGTTCTTTGAAAATAATAAGGCTGCTACTTGAGACTGATTCTAGTCTGTGGTGAATGTGCCACATTTTTTGAGTTTTAAATTCAGAGTCCTTGGACCATAATCTGAGCCCACCTTGCAGGTGCTATCCAAATTTAAATTATGACTGGGATCTTCTCATCAGTCATATACTCTATGGGCTGAATTTTACCAAAAAAAAAGGTGAAATGTCAATTTTGGGGAGTTTCACGGAAGGTTTCTATCCATGTGCTCAAGTAAGCTATCTCCAGCAAGTCTCTGCTGTTCGCCTCATTATGTATGCTCCACATTTCTATGACACATTTCCATCACTTTTGAGCACAAGTGTAGCTTGTCGTTGCTAGGATGGGATTTCTGCTGTTGGCACCACATTTGAAGCCGAGCTTTATACCCAGGTTAAATGCTGCCAGCCAGGACTAGCTCTTCACTATACACAAATTTAGAGGGAAATGAGAAAGGAAAGCATCAGAGGACACATAGGTCACATAGTGACATTGCATTGAAAATGGGATCTCATATTCATATATGTATAGCCTCTTTGCATCATCCCCTGCCTCATAGACAGTAATTGTAACATTGATGTTCATTCAGAATTGGGTGTAGATTCCATCACCATTTCTGTCAAATGCTCCAGAAAGTATGCTAGCAAAAAAATGTACTGAAAAGCATGTACCTGGTTGTTATTCTGTTCCCCTTTACAAATGGTCCTTGGATTTCAGAATTTTGTGGAGAATAAAATTGCATGAACACATGCAATCACAAATTTGTAGTTTATTAAAATAAAACGTTGCTCACATAGAATTCATACAGCATGAGAAGACACCATGTGACCCATTGCGTCTGCACCAACCATCTGAATAGCATCCCACTCAGACCAACACCATCCCATAACTCCACATTTCCCATGGCTAACCCACCTGACCTGCACATCCCAGGCACTACTGTGTAATTTAGCATGGCTAATATACCTAACCTGCACATCTTTGGAGTGTGGGAGGAAACTGGAGCATCTGGTGGAAAGCCACGCAGACACGGGTCAATGTGCAAACTCCACACAGCCAGTCACTTGAAGGTGGAATTGAACCAGGTCCCTGGTGCTGTGCGACAGCAGTGCTAACCACTGACCACTAATCACGATGCAAAACCTCTAACCTGATTTAAATGATACAAAACATCAGTGTTTTTCCCTCCATGATTTAACTTCAGCACTTCCCAAAAAAATACCCAGTCACCATGACTTATGAGGTTAAAACTAAAGTCTTCACTAAAAAAAAGGCTAAACCCCACATATCTACACCAAACCTTATTTAATTCAGAGCCAAACCACCTGGCTGAGTTTGTGACCCTTAAATTACCTTAGCTTTTCAGCCTCAGTCCTCTTGGATTGGGTTAATGGCTTACAATCTTCTACACAGTTGGTCCCTCTAGCGAGAACTGTGGGTCCACATGCCAGGTGGGCCATCCCTGATCTACCTCCTTGACTACAGTGCCAAATGCTCTGCCCTTCCCCATTCTATGATGATCCTTATCAAAATGTCATAAGCACTTTCCTTGAGGCCATCCTGCTAGATGGTCAGTGCTTGGCATCCTCTTTGATCCTTCGAGTGTGTTCCAGACAAGCCTGCTCAGGCCTGATGTTGCTTCCACAATCCATCTCACTAGGGGGAGGCATAGAGTCAGAGTCATACAGCACAGAAACAAACCCTTCGGCCCAACTCCAAACTAAACCAGTCCCATTTGCCTGCTCCCTGGCTCCAAGCCTAAACTTTGTGGAAAAGCTTTCTCTGCCTCCATGACTGGAGTGAATGGTTGTTTGGAACCTGGCCCTGCCATCTGAGTCAATGGTTTTCTCCATTTCTTAATGATATGATTGCGGTTATCTTGTTTCATTGTTGTGGAGTCTCAAATTCCAGTCCTTTTAGAATCATCATAGAATCATAGAACTTTGCAATAGGGAAGGAGGCCATTTGGCCCATTGTGTCTGTACCAGCTCCCGAAAGAGCTACCTGCTAATCCCATTCTCCAGCCTTATCTCAATAGCCCTCTAACTTCATCACTTTCAAATATATATCTCTTTTGATACCTCCTCTGGAATCACCTCCACCACTCTCCCAAGTAGCACATTCCAAATCCTAACAACTTTCTGAGTAAAGAAGTTTCTCCTTATCTCACTCCTAGCTCTCCTGTTGACAAACTTGAAATTATGAACCCAAGTTACTGACATACTGAACAGTGGAAACAGATTATCTTTCTTTACCTTCTCAAAGTTTGTCATCATTTTGAACACATCAAAATGTCACTTCTTAATCTTATCAGCTCCAAGGAAAATAAGCCCAATTTCTCTAAACTTTACTTCTTTCTAAAAACCCTCATTCTTGGCGTCATTCTAGTAAATCTCCTCTGAACTTTCTGTAGCACTTTAACATCCTTTCTTAAATAAGGTGCCCAGAACTGAACACAGTACTCCAAATGTGGCCTAATCAATGATTTGTAGAGGTATTACATCACTTCCTTGCTTTTATGCTCTATGCATGTATTTCACAGCCCAAGGATCATATAGGCCTTCTTAATAACTGTTTTAACTTCCCTAGTCACTTTCAGAGAATCATTCACTTGAACCCCAAGGTCCTTCTAATTCTGTGCTCCCCTCAAATTGAAGCATTAAGCTGTTATAGTCTCTCCATATTTCTTCTACCAAAATACATTACCTCACATTTCTCTGCATTGAAATTCATTTGCCCATTTGGCAAACCTGTCAATATCCCTCTGAAGTTACTCAGCATCATTCTCATAATTCAGTATTCTCGTCAGCTTACTATTATCTGATCTAGATGAAGGAACTGAGGGTATTCTGGCTAAGTTTGCAGACGATACAAAGATCGGTAGAAGAACAGGTTGTATCGACGATGCGGGGAGGCTGCAGAAGGATTTGGACAGGTTAGGAGAGTGGGCAAAATAATGGCAGATGGAATACAAAATGGGAAAGTGTGAGGTTGTGCACTTTGGTAGGAAGAATAGAGGTATGGACTCTTTTCTTCCTTATCTTCTTATCAGTCATTCAGGGTACTGTAGCTTTGGATACCCTGTATTTATTTCTGATGTGTATCTGCCTAGCTTGCACCCTGTTTTGACATTCTCCCATTTCTTATCCCTTGTTTTATCTACCAAAATACATTTCCAATCAATTTGCTCAATTTCAACTTATAGACTTCTAAAATCTGCCCTTTTCCAGTCTGGGATTTTAATCCTTCATTGGATGATATCCTTTTCTAACTTAATATTGAACCTTATTATGTTATGATCACTACTTCCTAAGTGCTCCCCATCTCTGATGTTCTCCACTTGGTCTGCTTTGTTTCCTCGGACCAGATCCAGCATAGCTCATTCTCTGATAGGACTGGAAATGTACTTTTCCAGAGAATTGTCCTGCACACTTTGCAGGAATTTCTCCCCTTCATACCCCACGCTCTATCTGTTTCCATTGTCTAGCCTAGGATAATTGAAATCACCAACCTCTATTTCCTCCCCACTATTTGGAGGTCTACAATAAATATCCAGCAAAGTTACTGCCACCTTCTGGTTCTCACCTCCAGCCATATAGATTTTAATTCAGGAACTGCATTTTGGTCAAGGGCAATGATACTATCTTTGACCAAGACTGCTACACCTCCTCCTTTTCTTTACCTATCGTATTTCCACCAAAATCCGTATAACCCGGGATAGAGTCACAGAGTCATACAACGTGGAAAGAGGCCCTTTGGTCCAACAAGTCCATGCCAAACATAATCCCTAACTAAACTAGTCCCACCTGCCTGCTCTTGGCCCATATCCCTCCAAACCTTTCCGATTCATGTATCTTTCCGAATGTGTGTTAAACGTTGTAATTGTACCCGCATCCCCCACTTCCTCAGGAAGTTCATTCCACACACAAACCACCCCCGTCTAAAAAAATTGCCTCATATGTCTTATTAAATCTCTCTCCTGTCACCTTAAAAATGTGCCCCTAGTCTTGAAATTCCCCCATCCTAGGGAAAAGACAAATACCATTTTCTCTGTCTCTACATCTGATTATTTTATAAACATCTATCAGGTCGCCTCTTAATCTCCTTCGTTCCTGTTAAAAAAATGTCTTAGCCTATCCAGCCTTTCTTTATAACTTAAACCTTCCACACCGGGCAACATTCTGGTAAATCACTTCTGAATCCTCTCCAGCTTGATAATATCCTTCCTTAACTGGACGACCAGAGCTGGACACGGTATTCCGGAAGAAGCCTCACCAATGTCCTGTACAACCACAACATTGACTTCACAACTCCTATACGCAAAGGACTGAGCAATGAAGGCAAGCATGCCAAACACCTTTTTAACCACCCTGTCTATATGTGACACAAACTTCAAAGAATTATGTACCTGTACCCCTAGGTCCCTCTTTTCTACAACACCACCCAGAGCCCTACCATTGATTGTATAAGCCCTACCCTTGTTTGTTGTACCAAAATGCAATACCTCACATTTACCCAGATTGAGGTCCATCTGCTATTTTTCAGCCTATTGACCCATTTGATCAAGATCCCTTTGTAATCTTAGAAAACTTTCTTCACGGTCTACTATGCCATCAGTGCCATGCAAACTTACTAACCATGCCTTCTATATTTTCATCCCAATCATTTATATGGATGTTAAGTATCAAGTCCTATTCTGATTTCAGCCATGTTTCAGTTAATGTTACTATGTCATATACCCCTAGAGCAAGTTTTGCTTCTGGTTCCCCAATACTGTTTCAATCTACTCTGTGTGTTTACATACATCCAATTTAACATTGCCCTTATCTCTTTCTTGCCCATTAGAAGGTGACCATTTCTTTGCTACCAGTCAACACTCAAGCCTTGCCTCACTTCCTTTTCCCTGTTTCTCAACTTGTCTATTTTACCCACTCTGGTATTTCCAAAACTAGGCAAATTAGTCAAACCATGCCCTTGCCTTACAAGTTTAAATCCATACCCACTACACTATTTACCGTCTCAGCCCAGAGGTTTGGTCCTTTTCTGCTGAGGTGAAGCCCATCTCTTCCAAAAGCTTTCTTATTTCCCAAAAGTGATCCCAATGTCCCAGAAATCCAAATCTCTCCTCTACACCAGACCTCAAACCACTCATTTCCCACCCTGATCTATCTATGCCTAAATGGTGAAGCTTGTGGCCCAGGTAGTATTTCAGAGATTACAACCCTGGAGATCCTACGTTTCAACCTACACTCTAACTCCTGAAACTAATCCTGCAAATCCTTCAAGTTGCCCTGCCTATGTCATTGGTTCCCACGTGACCTACAACCACTGGTTGTTCACCCTCCCTTTCCAGAAGTTTATCCAGCCATTCCATTATGTCCCAAACCCTTGCACCTGGGAATAAACAGATCATACAGGCCTCACAACCTCAGCTGCAAACTAGACTGTTTGTCCCTCGGAGTATTGATACAACCCCCCCACCACTATCTTTCTAATCTGCCTTTTAATAATATCAGTTCAACTATCATGTTCAAACTTCTCAGATTAGCCCTCCCCCCATCTGTTCTCTCTTTCTCACTCTCACTCACAAATACAAAATGTAGCCTTCCAATGTGTGTTTTGTGATGAAAATTATCTTTTATTTACTGTAGTTGTGCCAACAGAGTTTAGGATTTTTGCATTGTACTTCATAAAGTCCAGATCGAGGTGATTCTGATCCTAAAATTACAGTGTCCGTAACACACCCCTGCTTCGCACAACTTGTTGGGTTAAAGGAATCAGTATATTCACCACAGTCAGTGAAACTGGTTGTTCCTCCATTGTGAGGCTGCTGTACTAGATTTGCAGCTCTAGCAGGAAATCCACGCTTTTAGAATTTCTATAGCATTTCTGTATTCACTGTGTGGAAGGCCTTCGTCAGGTCAACAAAGGCACAGTGAAGTCTCATCCATTGTTCACAGATTTTCTCTGATATTTGCTGATGATAAGTTTGCAAATGTCTGCTTTTTCTGAACACACTTTACTTTCTGGTAATTCATGTTGTGTAATGTTGCTCACGGTTCTGTTGAATGGAATTTTTGCTAGAACCTTACCAGCTATCACAAGTAGTGTGATTTCTCTGTAGTTGTCACACCGATTTTTGTCCTTTTCTTCTGCACACGTAAACAATCATGGAATTCTTGAACTCCTGGGCAATGATTTGTTGATCCTGTATTCCGTGTTATATTTTGTTTTGCGTTTGATGGTTAGTTAGGATCTGTGGAAAGTAAATTTGTAAAGTTTCTCCTGGGCTCCGATCTAAATCTGGAGCTTTCCATAAATGTAGCTATCTGGTGGCTTTATCACCTCCACAACAGAGGGTTTGCTGTCCAGACTTAGGACAAGTCTGGAAGCTCATCTATTTCTACCCCATTTACAGTGATGCACAGTTAAACACAGCTTTGAAGTGTTCAGGCCAGTGCTGTCTGATAACTGACATGTCTATCAGGAGAGATTCGCCATCATTGCTGAGTATAGGTGAGTACCACATGAGGGAGGACCATACATACTCTTCAGAGCTTTCTAGAAATTCCTCACATCATGCTGATTAACAGAAATGTGAAACTCTCAGATCTGCTTGGCCCACTATGCATCTTGCATCCTACACAGCTTCTGTTGCAGCTTCCTTTTGTTCCCCTGGAATAATTTCTTAGCAGCATATATACGTGTTTCTCAGCCATGCTACATTTGCTACATTTTCCTCCTGTAACAGATCCTTAATTGCATCATCATTTTCATCAAACTAATTTTGATGGTTTATCTTGTATGTTCCCAAGACATCATTAGCAGCTTCCAAGACTGTTGATTTGAAGATTATTAATGCCATTTTAACATCATCGCATAGGTTTTATTTGGAGGAAGGCTGTTCAAGTCTGAGCCTGACTTGTTCATAGCACTTTGTAGATGCCAGTTTTTCCACATCTGGCTTTCTTGGCATTCTTGTACATCTTGTAATCTGTAGAACACTCGGTACCCTTCTCAAAACCCTGGGCATCATGACATATATTATTTTATGAGTCAGATAATGATAAAATTAATCCAATACTAATGTTTAAATCTTGGATGTATCTATTTATCTTCTGTCTAAAAATAATATTGATGATTGACATATTCCAGCAGCTCAAAGATGCAAGTGTAGTATGTTATTGCTTTTTTTTTGTTTTTCTCACGCCTTGAATCCTGATGACACTATGCCAAGCCTCATAGTCAGTTCCTACTGTTGCATTGAAGTCCTTCTTAATCACTGGAGTTCGGGAGGGTCCCAGAGGACTGGAAAATTTCTAATGCAACCCCCCTGTTTAAGAAGGGAGTGAGGCAAAAGATAGGAAATTACAGGCTGATTAGCCTAACCTCAGTCGTTGGTAAGATTTTGGAGTCCTTTGTGAAGAATGAGATTTCTGAATATTTGAAAGTCCATGGTAAAGTAAGGCAAAGTCAGCATGGTTTTATCAAGGGGAGGTCATGCCTGACAAATCTGTCAGAATTCTTTGGGGAGGTAATGAGCAGGTTAGACCAAGGAGAGCCAATGGATGTTATCTACTTGAACTTCCAAAAGGCCTTTGACAAGGTGCCGCACAGGAGGCTGCTGAGTAACATTATGGCCCATGGCATTAGAGGCAAAGGTACCAGCACGGATAGAAGATTGGCAGAAAGCAGAAGGTGGGGATAAAAGGATCCTTCTCAGGATGGCAGCTAGTGACTTGTGGAGTTCCGCAAGTGTCAGTATTGGATCCTCAACGTTTTGTACATTAATGATCTAGATGAAGGAACTGAGGGCTACGTTTGCAGATGATACGAAGATAGGTGGAGGGACAGGTAGTACTGAGAAGGCGGGAGGCTGCAGAATGATTTTGCCAGTTTAGGAGAGTGGGCAAAGAAGTGGCAGATGGAGTACAATGTGGGAAAGTGTGAGGTCACGCACTTCTTTAGGAAGAATAGGAGCATAGACTATTCTGTAAATGGGGAAGAAAATGAAGAAATCTGAAGTGCAAAGGGACTTGAGAGACCAAGTCCAGGATTCTCTCAAGGTCAACTTGCAGGTTGAGTTGGTAGTTAGGAAGGCAAATGCACTGTTGGCATTTATTTTGAGAGGTCTAGAATATAAATGCAGGGATGTACTTCTGAGGCTTTATAAGGCTGTGGTCAGACCACTTTTAGAATATTGTGAGCAATTTTGGGCCCCATATGTCAGGAAGGATATACTGGAAGTTCATGAGAATGGTCCCAGGAATGAAAGGCTTAACATATGAGGAATGTTTGAGTACTCTGGGTCTATATTCAATTGAGTTTAGAAGGATGAGGGAGATCTAATTGAAACTTACAGAATATTGAAAGGCCTAGATAGAATGGACATTGGGAAGATGTTTCCATTAGCAACAGTGACTGGGACTCGAGGTCACAGCCTTAGAATAAAGGGAAGACCCTTTAGAATGGAGATCAGGAGAAACTTCTTCAGCCAGAGAGTGGTGAATCTATGGAATTCGCTGCCACAGAAGTCTATGGAGGCCAGGTCATTGAGTATTTTTAAGACAGAGATAGTTAGGTTCTTGATTGTTAAGGGGATCAAAGGTTATGGGGAGCAGGGGGGAGAATGGGGTTGAGAAACTTATCAACCATGATTGAATGGCAGAACAGATTAAATAGGCCAAATGGCCTAATTTTTGCTCCTATGTCTTATGATCTTATACTCTAACAATGTCCTCCATTGGAGCATTTGCAATAGCCTTTTCCAGGTCCTCATAGAGTTTGCCCTTGATATTGTCTTGCCTAAACAAGTTAGCATGGATGGATGAAAGAAATGAACATTTTATTTTCTTTTGAAACAACCTGGACAATGAATAATCTGACTTGTAGCAATATGAAGTCAAAGGTGGCCAGCTGACCTCTTTCCTTCCCTGCTCATAAGCAAGAAACTATCCAAGGGTGGAAATAGCCTGCTTGTCTCAACAGGAAATTAAAATGTAAATAGCCCTTTGGAACACTCCTGAGGAGACATTAAAAATTCAACAGGGCTCTCCTATGGAGTTAACAGCTATTGTTGCCTAAATGCCTACAGAAGCTGATGTACAGTGGCCAGCCAAACTCAATGGCTGCAGAATGAAATTCCCACAGAATGGGTGTAAAGGAAAACCATTCCACAAGAAAATGCAAGTGGCTGAGATTCGAGCTCCATTGTATGTCGGTGCTAATGTTGCCAGGGACTATTCGTCTGGACAGTGAAAGCACCAATATCATGGCCACTGGGTATTTATAACCAGCCTCGTGTCAGTCCATCTGGGAAACTCAAAGAGAAAAGATCCCAATGAGTAAAGGAAGTACTTTTTCTCGACATTCACTAACAGTAGAGAAGTGGGGCTATCCTTTTTAACTGCAAATTTGCAGAGCCAATTCATATCCTTGCTACAGGGGCTCAAATACAGCCAAAGGAAAGTCAAAACTTACCATTGCAAGGAGTAAGCTACAATGAATTAATTGCAAGAAACTTCAAATCTCCATTTCTTCACCAAACCAAAAAGGAAACATCAGATCTGCAATGTTCTCTGTAGCTTTGATCACAAAAAAATCTTAGCGACTTTTTTGATTTTGTAAACACCAAGTGCATGCAGTTGTTTTTGTATTTACATTTTCTTATATGTGCAGCTTGTGCGAATGTGAGTGGGTGTTGTTGCAATTACAGTCGGGTGTTGAGAAATAAATGAGTATTCCTTCTATTTTTAAACTTGTGAAAAAATTCTGTTCTTTGTCTGTTCTTGAGGCTGAAAGCATTGAAAGGGTTAAAAACAAAACTACTTTAAAGTCTATCTTGATGTGGCACAATATCTCTCCTGTCTGTAACAATATTGTTAGGATTTGTTGCTGCTAGACCGTATGTATTTGCGCTGATGCTTGCAGCATTGTTGTTCACAAGTCTTTGGTCTGGAGTTATCAGGTGATCATTTAGAAAGAAGTATCCATATTTTTGCAATATCAGACTTGATAGCAAAGCCAACACCTATCTCTCAACCCTCATTGTTTGACTTTGCCTCTCCAGAAGAATACTTAGTAGCCTACTGATAGCTCTGATTTTGTTTTAGCTGGCCTTCCCTGTTAGTTGGGTTTTGTTTAAAGCAGCAATGTCAATGCTGGTCATACATTATGAAAGCTAAGTAGAGTTTATTTTTCTTCTTTTTGGTCTCACCTGAAATATATTGTACTGTATGGGTAGATTCTGAAATGATAAATTTCAGAATTTGATAGGAAGTTAGTGAAGGAGTCCCACAGGAAACGCTTGTGCATGAGTTGGTGAATTGAATGGAAATGGATTAAGTGTGACCAACCTCATTCTCTTGGCCTTGCACAGCAGTTCCCAGGAGTTTGATATGCCAAGACAAATGAAAGTGTGGTCAACTGCAGAGGATGCCCTGATATACCCATGCTGATGATGTTTGTGCTGCTGTGCTGTGAAGCTTTCTGTGCTCATAAGGGAATACCATTTCCTCTCTATATCTGTCAGTGCAGCTACCTTGTGAGCTTGGAAAGGGTGGTTGGAGATAGGTGTCGCCCCTCAAATGAGGGGCAAAGTCCTGTGTTGATCAGGGAAGCAGGAAGAAAGGCTTGTGGGGGAACATGTAAAACCAACTTCTTGATGTGAACTAAATGATGTTCAGGGAGGTTTGAAGACAGTTTGAGCAGCATGGGGCAGTCCGTTCACATGCATTTATATGTGTCTCCAGAATTAACTTTCTCTTCACAATTACATTATTGTGAGTGAGCAATACATGTCTTTAGATTTATGCTTGCACATCAGTTAAATACAACAGGCAGGGTAGTCAACTTCCTGGTGTTAGAGCAAGTTGCTTTTCCTGCTTTGGAAATTCAAGGATATGATGGTAGATATCAAGTGAGGGGACAGTTTGGGGGGCACTGGGCAGGGAGTCTGGACAAGGCATGGAGGAAATGAGACATTATAGAGTAAAAGTACTATTCTAGAAGATGTGCAAGAGCTGAGAGACCTGGGTGAATGCACGTAAATAATTTAAAATAGCATTAAAATTATTGAGTGTTGTTTAAAAGAAGTATTAAGTATTCTGGGTTTCATAAATAGGAGCATACACTACAAAACAGACAAGTTATGATGAACTTTTTATAAGACACTGATTAGACCTCAGCTGAAGTATCTTGCACAGGAGTGTGTTGGAAGACTCCCCACCTGCCTGGATGAGTGCAGCTCCAACAACACTCAAAAAACTTGACACCATCCAGGTCAAAACAGCTGTTTGATTGGCACCACATACACAAACATCCACTCCCTCCACCCCCAATGCTCAGTAGCAACAGTGTGCTATCTACATTTTGCCAAACATCTTTAGAAAATACCTTCCAAACCCAGGACCAATTCCATCTAGAAGGGCAAAGGCAGCAGCTACCAGCCATAATGAGGGCTCACGATCAATCTGATCAATGTGCATGCTACACAACCACACTTAGCAAAGGGGAGATGATTTTGAAGGAGGAAGGCAATGAGCCAAATGTCTTCTCTGACAAGGAGGAAGAAGAGAACAATGTTGCAGATGAGGGAGGGAATCATTTGGATGCAGTGGCAAAAGCCAAAGCAATGGCAGACTGGTCCATGTCACTCTCATTGTCACCACATTCTAGGCTGTGTGAGACACCAATACGTCTCTACTCCACAATGAGTTATAATCTTCTGTTGGTTGGAAGACTGTAAGACCACAAGATGTATGAGCAGAAGTAGGCCATTCAAATGGTTGAGTCTGCATTGGCATGTACTGAGATCATGGCCAATCTGATAATCCTCAATTCCACTTTACTGCCTTTTCCCCATAACCCCCGATTCGCTTACTGATTAAACATTTAACTTAGGCTTGAATGACCCAGCTTTGATAACCCTCTGAAGTAAAGAATTCCACAGATCACTACCCTCCAAGAGAAGAAACTTGTCCTCCTCTCTGTCTTAAATATGTGACTTCTTAGATTGAAATTGTGCCGTCTGGTCCTTGTCTCTCCCACAAGAGGAAACAACCTTTCTGCAAGTGCCCTATCAAGTCCTGGAAGAATCTTGCATATTTCATTAAGGTCACTTATAGTTCTTCTATGTTCCAATGAGTACAGGCTCAACTTACTTAAATTCTTCTCATCAGCCAGTCCCCCCTCTTACCCAGTATCAACTTTGCAAACATTCTCTGGTCTGTCTCCAGTGCCAGTGTATCTTTCCTCAGATAAGAGGTCCAAAACTCTTCATAGTATTCCAGCTGTGGTCTGACTAGTGACTTGTATAGTTTTATCAAAACTTCCTTACTTTTATACTCTATTCCCTTTAAAATAAAAGCTAACATTTTGTTTGCCTTCCATAGTACCCACTGCATTTTGATGCTAGCTTCTCGTGATTCATGGATGAAGACCCTCAAATAGAGTATTACAGTCATAAAGTCATTGAGTTGTACAGCATGGAACAGACCCTTTGGTCTAACTCATCCATGCCGACCAGATATCCTAAATTAATCTGGTCTCATTTGCCAGCATTTGGCCCATATCCCTCTGAACCCTTCCTATTCATATATCCATCCAGATGTCTTTTAAATGTTGCCATTATATCAGCCTCCATCACTTCTTCTGACAGCTTATTCCATACACGCACCACCCTCTGTGTGAAAAAGTTGCCCCTTAGGTCCCTATTAAATCTTTCACCTCTCACCTTCAAGCTATGCCCTCTAGTTTTTGACTCCACTATCCTGGAGAAAAGACTTTGGCTGTTCACCCCACCTATGCCCTTCATGATTTTATAAACTTCTATAACATCACCCTTCAGCCTCCAGCACTCCAGGGAGCATAGCCCCAGCCTATTCAGCCTCTCCCTATAGCTGAAACCCTACAAACCTGGAAACATCCTTGTAGATCTTCCCTGAACCCTTTCAAGTTTTTCAATATCCTTCCTATAGCAGTGTGACCAGAATTGAATGCAATATGCCAAAAGTGGCCTTCTATTCTCTAGCTTTCTGCAGTGTTTCTCCATTTAATAATATTCAGCTCCTCTATTCTTTCTGCCAAAGTGCATAACCTCACATTTCTCCACATTATATTCCATCTGTCAAGTTTTTCCTCACCATTTGCCTTCCCAGCTATTTAGGTTTGTATAGTGGACACTTTTGTTTCAATTCATTATTCTTGTCTTCTGATGATCACATTAATTTTTACATTTTCACATTAAAACTGCTGCTATTGTGATCCTTTAGATGAACAGTCTGAAGCTTGTGTAAAATGTCCTTCTCAGACAATGTTGAGGTATCAGAGCCAACTGTCACACAACAGTATTTGTGTACTGCTGCATGTTCCTGTGACGTATGGCAGAGCATGAAGTAACTCTCACATTCAGTCCATTTTCCTCAAGTGCAACCAGGCTGTTATCGGCTCTCTGCTGTCCCACATCTTTGCTGCTTGCTGTCCTTATGAGCACCAGCTTGCAGTGAAAACTGTCACTCTTCTTCCTCTTCCTATGTTGCACCAGAACATGTTGTGGGCCCCATAGCCACTGATCTGCACTGCCACCTCCATCCAGGCTACCAGGATCAGATGGTAGGGTCTCCTGATGCCATACCAGTGAAATAGACCCTCCCATTTTCCCTGAACAGTCTGAAAAGGAACCTGTGGCAAGACATTCCTGAACCATTGGGCTATTTTCTATCATTGGCCGACCCTCCAAATGGGGGACAAAGAGAACTGACAAGAGATGAGTGCATCCGTATAGTAAGTTGGTGAAGTAAGGATATATGCAGATGAAAATAAGTAAGGACTGGGGTATGGTGAAGTGAGGGTATACGCAGGTGAAAATAAGCAAACAGGGAGGGGAGGGGATCCTGGTGAAAAGAGGGAATAAGCAGCCGCAGAACCAAATATGGCAAACATCTGACAAGACTTGAAAGGAGTGAATGCCTCTGGGTTCTCTTTCAATCAAGGCCAAACCTTTCGCCTCATATGGCAACAGCAAGGACATTGACTACATGCCTGTCCCTCTACAAGACCTGCCTCCCTCATCACGCAAAAGTATTATTTAACTGATCTCAGTCTTATCACAGAAAAGCTGTCCCACGCATAAGTAGAAATGAAGTTCCCTTCTGGTCCCGCCACCAGAATTCCTACTCCAGAACAAAAGTTTCTGCCTGTGGATGTCCAACTGTGCAGTACCCCCTCACATGATTTGCCCTGCAAACTAATGCAGTTCCTAATGCAACAAAGGTGTCCTCAGTTGTCATTAATTATGATCAACTGCTC
Source organism: Rhincodon typus (assembly GCF_021869965.1). Lineage (NCBI taxonomy): Eukaryota > Metazoa > Chordata > Chondrichthyes > Orectolobiformes > Rhincodontidae > Rhincodon > Rhincodon typus. Next base: position 30,236,533 of record NC_063345.1, on the reverse strand, counting down.
TGTCCCTGATCAAATACTTCTACAAATGTGGAGTAGCTTTCTCTCAGAAAAAACTGTAAAAATCAGATGATGTTTGAAATCATAAAAATTAGGTTGTTTCCAAGTTTGGTTCTATTTCAGTTTCTATGCTAATCCCCTGTACATGCCTGGATCTTTGTTTTTGAGTACAATGTGTTTTAATCCTTCCTTTTTTATTTCATGCTTTGCTGTCTGTGTGAATTTTCCAGTACCTCTGGTTGATCAGTCTGCTTTCTTTTGTCAGGCATTACAGATGATGCCAAGTTTAAACGCACATTCAAATCAAGGAAGGAAATATGCTATGTCCTTATGGGCTATTTTCCGAATAGGGCAAGCATCTTCCCCTCTGACATTGAACCCAAGAACAGATTCTTTCCCAAAGACTTTGTCTTTAAACACTTCTTCCGCTTTCAGTCTGTCCTCCAATTATACTCAGGCTTCTAAAATCCAAATATAATATTAATGAAACATTAATTCCTGTTACAAATCATTTTGTGTCTTTTTAAATCTCAGTAACATATGCACTAAGAAATATGTTTTTCACCTTGATTTCCAAATACATATCAATATATTTTAAATGAAAAAGTCTTGAGGATTGGCATATAACATATTTACTTTGCGTTGACACTAGCATATTAACTTAAAGACAAATTCAAGTTCAGTTCAGCTCTGGAGCAACAGTAGTATGTTAGGCCCTGATTCTGGACTTGTGTTTTAATTTGCTATCTTTTACTCAAACTTCTTAATATTTGTCTGAAGAGAAATACTTGCTGCTAATGCACAGTTGTAACATAAATCCAGCTTGAGTAAGCAAAAGAGTGATCTGACCCCAGGCATCTGCCGTTGCTGTCTGCAATCGAGATGGATGAGAATGCCCCAAGGTGACTCATTCTCTGCTTCTCTCTACTTGCCCTGTTGCTATGTTACTGTTACCTAGTGTAGTTTCTCATGGTAACCCAAACATGGCAGCAGATTCTGTGTAAACTCATTGGCTACGGATTTATACCAATCATTTTGAGGTGCACACCATAACAACAGCGGAGTAACTGCACCAATATCCTGTCACAAATCTTTTCAAAGGATATTTGCTTTGAAGCAGACATCTGTCAGATTGAAAAAAGTAAAAAGGACCAAATACTTCTATTTAAAATTATGAGAATTGAGCAGAACAGTAACATTGATTTAATTTATGCTTATTTGTTCTTAGATTAGTAGTTCAATCTGTGCACTTACATTATTCCGAAGTGGCAAAGGATCAGTTAATAAAATCCTTGATTAAGGTCATTAGCAGACTCCTGTAAAGGTTAATGCAGTATTGATCAGTGCAATAGTATCTGCGTTTTAAGTGACACTCCATAAAGTCAGATAGTCCTTAGTAGGAGCATTCTATCTCTGTTTAATAAAGTGATCAGAGTCTGTGGCAAGTTCATGCATTAAAATAAAAGGCCAGAGAATTGATTGAATCCGATCTTGTTCTCCAATTAGCATGAGATCTCTTTGTCCAGGGTGGGATCTGCTAGAAACTGTCACTGCCATTACCAGTTTGATTTCATTTAGTAATACTTTCAGAACAGCATCAAGTTATACAAAAGTAGGGCCTGACTGAGAATTAGTGCATACAAACCAGCTAAGTCAAATATATAACACATGGAGCCTAATCTGCAGTAATAAGTAGGGAAAAGTAAGTAAACATATCAAATGAAAACTTTAGAAAAAGCTTGACAGGAAAAGATACTGCACAAAAAATAGTACTTAGTGTTCACCTTAAAATTTGTAGAGTTTCCTTACTGTCCAAACCTGCCGTCTCTGACTAGGGTAGCCACTCTGACTGTTTGGCAATGGGGAGATTATAATAGCCTGGTCCAACCATGTGATCACTCAACAGGGATCTTTTTTTGCTGGGATCAGGAATTTCTGCTTAAGTCAATGGAAAAGAAAACTGTGCAAGCTGTACTTTTCTAATGTCATGACCAAGGAGCAGAACCCAGAAGTGTTGTGGACATTTTTAACTTGTAGTTATAGAATGTGGCTTTGAAAAAAGGATGACACAGCTAACAGTGGCTGTGAATGTAAGTTACTTGGTTGTCTGGAGTGAGAGAGAAATCCATGGAAAGCCCAACCTAAAGATGCAAATGGAATTTCAAACCACAACCTTTCAAAAAGGGGAGGACTCAAATCAAAACACACTGCGCAGTGATCTCTTGTGGAGACAAAGATAATGAGGGACTCTGCTAAATAGCAGACCACTGTCTGTGAATTATGCCCCAAACTGCAGACACGTTTTGTGTTCTTCCCTTTCAAGAATACACAAGGACAGGGATTAAAAAACCAGCATAAAGTCCATGGACCATGCTAATGAGATTGAACATTCTGATGTGTGCCAGTGAGCTAAGGTACCTCTGTGTATTAGCCTGGGTCAACGTTCCTAAGGTTCTGCATATGGTGATTGGCATCAGCACACCAATCATGAGATTGACGTCTGGTTCTGGAAGTTGTTGCCATGCATGAACCTCAGATGCCCGTGCACATGTAAAGAAAATTAAAGGGAGCACTGGCCTGGGCTTCAAGCATCAGCGTGTTGTAAAGATCACAGTTGAAGATCTATCCCTTAGTCATAAAAAAGCAAAGAACTCCAGATGTTGGAAATCAGAAACAAAAACAGAAATTGCTGGAAAAACTCAGCAGGTCTAGCAGGATCTGTGGAGAGAAAGCAGAGTTAATCAGTGCAGTGCCCCTTCTTCAGACCAGGCAGTTCTGAAGAAGGGTTATTGGACTTGAAATATTAACTCTGCTTTCTAGTAATTCTTTCATTCATTAATTAATGAACTTACTCTTTGTTAACTCAAGATAGACTGGTTAAATTGGTTAAAAACTGAAAGAACTGCGGATGCTGTGAATCAGGAACAAAAACAGAAGTTGCTGGAAAAGCTCAGCAGGTCTGGCAGCATCTGTGAAGAAAAAAATGTTTCGGGTCCGGTGACCCTTCCTCCGAACTGTTAAAATTGGTTCCCTTTTAAAACATAATTTAGGTCTGGGAGAAAGGTATCCATGAGGGGAAAGATTTATTATTAATTAACCAACCAATGCAACCAACTGAGAAAACACGTGAATAAAGAAGTAGAGCACATTCATCCCTCCTCACCTGGTAGCTTAAGGATTTGGGTATTCCATTTTGAAACATAACAAATTATGGAACCTTACGCAGGGTCAGCGTGGAGGCCTAGCAAACATTTTTCACCATTCAATGAAAATTCAAATTAACCCCACCATGCACCTTCTCCCCACATGTGCGTGGGTTTCCTCCCACAGTCCAAAGAAGGGCAGGTTAGGTGAATTGGCCATGCTAAATTGCCCCTTATTGTCCAGGGATGTGCAGGTTAGATGGATTAGATATGGGAAATGCAGGGTTAAAAGGGTAGGGGGTGTCTGGGTGGGATGGGCCAAATGGCCTGCTTCTATACTGTAGGGGTTCTAAAAATTCTAAAAAAAGTTCTCACACATGTATTTCCCAGCCAGAGTCATGGAAAAACATTCAATGGTTCTGAATTCTGGTTCATTTTTGCTTCCATGGTTTCTTCAAAACTCAAGAGATAACTGCTTTATTGTTGTACAATGGCTCACCAGAAAGATTCATGAATTGATTCCTCCAAGTTGTGGAATTGAATTTTTTAATCCTACCAGGGATATGGGTATTTGGGCAAGGCCAGCATTTATTGCCCATTCCTAATTTCCTTTGTGAAGGTGATGGTAAGCTGCTGTGAACATAACCGAAGGGCTTGGTAGACCATCCTAGAGGGCAGTTATTCATCAGTCTCACTGTCCTGGGTATGAATTTACCTATGGTCCAAATCAGTAACCTCTCCCGAATGAAAGCCTGGTAGTGTCTTGGCCATTGTTACTGACACGAGCTTTTTATTCCAAATTTAATTAATTCGCTGAATTTAAATTCCCCAGCCGTTGTGTTCAGATTTGAATTTTTATCTTTCGATCATTTTCCAGGCCTCTTACTTGTTGAATTACATAACACATGATGCTACTCTTCACTCAAAATCTTGTAATTCCTGAGCCAGAGTCAATAATTCACCATGGGACCAATTGGACTTTCAGTAAACCCAGTTTGACCCACTGATGCCTTCTAAGGAAGAAAATCTGTCACCTACACCTCCCTTGGTTTACAAATGATCCCAGTTCCACGCTATGGTTTTATGTTTATCTCTTAATCACTCAGAAAAATATGAATGAACAGTAAGTGTTACCATACCCTAAAAACAAATTCTTCAAATTATACCAGTGATTTTTTTTGAGTTAAAGAGTTTAACTGGTAGGTAGTTTTATTTTTAAAAACTTACTCAAATTATGTCAAAATGCATAACTATACTGTAAATGTTTGTGTTTCCAAAGGCATTTAGCATCTCTTATGTTGCTAATTTCTTTTAATGTATTTCTTGAGGATGAAATCAAAATCTATTTACTAGATCTGTTATTTCAATTAAGAGATGGTTAATCAATTCCTAAGGTATGCTGATTTAACTCATTTCAGCTGTAGAAACAGAACAAGCATTGTCATTTGTCCCAGCATTGTTGGAGAAACATGATCCAGGATTCTCACTTCTCATTGATACCTAATGGTGTCTGATGAAGTTACGTGGTGGTCATATAGCGAAAGATTTGGAGCTTCTTGTCATACATTGTACAGTTGAGTAAGATGCAGAATTTGTCTGAGTGTACACAAAAAATTTCTCACAGGTGTGAGATGTAATTTGGCTGTGGGAACAAGTGCAACAACAATTGTCTGCATCTTCAGGAGAGGTTGGGAGAGAGAGGGACAGAAAATATGAAAAAGAAAGAACTTTTGTTTTTAGACAATGTTCTAACCATAAAAAAAATCATGTTTCTTGGCATTTGGATTGTCTGAGTTGAGAACTACATTGAAGTGTCTCTCATTATTACCAGTTAAGCAAGCAAATTAATATCATGTCTAGATGCTCCAAAGAAAACAAGATCTTAGCAGCAGTGCTACTTGATCAAAACAAATAAAAAGCTTTTTTTCCTTTATTCATTAACGGGATGAGGATGTTGCTGGCTAGGCAGTATTTATTGTCCATCCCTAATTGCCCAGAGGACAGTTCAGAGTCAACCACATTGCTGTGGGTCTGGAGTCACATGTAGGCCACACCGGGTAAGGATGGCAGTTTCCTTCCCTAAAGGACATTAGTGAATCAGATGTTTTTTTTTTTAATGACAATTGGCGATTGATTCACGGTCATCATTAGATTCATAGTTCCAGATATTTTATTGAATTCAAATTCCACCATCTGCCATGGTGATTCGAACCCAGATCCCCAGAATGTTATCTGGGTCTCTGGATTAACAATCCAGTGATTATACCATTAGGCCATTGCCTCCCCTGCAAGAGCAATCATTAGATAACAATTTCATTTTTACTATAATCCTTGTTTACATAGATGTAAATCTGCACCCTCTCTCTCTCTCTCTTCCTCTCCTCTACACCCCCTCTCTCTCTCTTCCTCTCAGCAAGCACATTCTGCACAGCTAAAATTGCACGGATTACTTGCTCACACCCGAAACCCACCATCCAGGTGTACATTTGATCTTCTGGACCAAAAGCTTGTCAACTTTCTCAAAGCCAGCTAGGTATGCTAAATGGGAGTTAATAATGATAATTTCATCTTGGCAGCATTTTTACCGGTACCCAAGTAGGGAACCACCTGCAGCTTTTTAACCAGTTTAGTCAGGACTTGCCAAGAGGAGTATCTTTAAAACTTTTCGTTGTGAGGACAATGGGAGCCAGATGTACTCCTTTAAGTCCCATGAAAAATATCACGATCCTCCCAACCCTAGAATCCAGAACAATCCCAAGTCTTTTCCCTATTGCAAAATCCCCTAAAAACCACTTCCTATAGTTAACTGAAGGTCAGCATTTTCCAAAGGTTTGCAGGGAATTCCTGCCCACTTCTATCTGATTCCACAAACATTTGTTTTCTCCACCACCCATACACAGCAGCACAGTGTGTACCAGCTATAATATGAATTGCATGTGGACATCCAATCAGGTTGATCTGTCCTGGATGGTATCAAGCTTCTTGAGTGTTAGAGCTGCACTCATCCAGGCAACTGGCCGGAGGGTGGGGGCGGTTGCGGGGGGTTTTGGTGTTTGCTGGGGGTAACGGATGGGGTAGGCAGAAAATTGTTGGTAGTGAACAAAGGAAGAAGATAATCTTGACAGGTGACGATGGGGACTATGTATAGTTGAAAGTGAATTGTCTGTGTTGATAACAATCCAATACCTGACAGGACCTGTGGTTGTGCAGATAATTAGTAAACCTGGAAGGGGCGTTTATGCTCTGAAATTGTTAAATTTGATGTTGAGTCCTGAACGTTGTAAGGTATTTAAATGGAAGATGAGGTACTCTTTCTGCAGCTTATATTGAGTCTCACTGGAGCACTGCAAGAGGCCTGAGACAGAAATGTTGGCACGGGAGCATAGTGGTGTGTTGAAGTGGCAGACAACTAGAAGCTCAGGATCATTTTTATAGACAGAATGTAGGTATTCCGCAAAGCACTGTAAATGCTGGACAGACTTTGGGGAGTCTGGAAGTGAGTTACCTGCTGCAGGATTTCTAACCTCAAATCTGTTCCTGTAGCCACAGTACATAGATGAATAGTTTAGTTTAGTTTCTGGCAAATGGTAACCCCCAGGATGTTGGTAGTGGGAATTCAGATGCCATAGAATGTCAGGATGTGATGCTTACATTCTCTCTGGAGATGGTCATATTCTGGCACCTGCGTGGCACAAATATTATCAATGGTGCTGAACGTTGAGCAATCATCTGTTAATATCCCATCTCTGCTCTTATAATGAAGGGAAATTGATTGACGAAACAGCTGAAGATGGTTTGGCCTAGGACAATACCCTGAGAAACTCTTGCAGAGATGTCCTGGAGCTGAGATGACTGACTTCCACAGCCACCTTCCTATGTACCAAATATGATTCTAACCAGCAGAGAGCTTCCCCTCTGATTTCCATTGACTTCAGTTTTGCTAGAGCTCCTTGATGCCACACTTCGTAAAATGCAGTCTTCCTGTCAAGGGCAATCACTCTCACTTCACCTCTGGACTTCTGCTGTTTAGTCCATGTTTGAACTAAGATTGTCACAAAGTCAGGAGCTGATTGATTCTGGTGGATCATAAACTGAGTGTAAGTGAGCAGGTTATTGCTAAATAAGTGCTGCTTGACAGCACTGTTGATGATACCTTCCATTAATTAACTAATAATTGAGAGTAGATTGATGAGGGACTAATTGGGCAGGTTGGATTTGGCCTGCTTTGTGTGTATATTTCCTACCTTAGAATTAAAACTTGAATTAGGTTTATTGTCACTCCAGAGAAAGGTTTACAGCATCACTGCAAAGTACCTAGGTACAAGTTAACTTACATTTATTCATAGCATAATTTCAAAAAAAATTAGAACTGAAGTTTAAAAAAAAAAAATTCTATATTGTCAGGTAGATGTGGGCGTTATAATTGTACTGGAACAGCTTGGCTAGGACCTTCTTGACCTTCCTTCTTCCGATGCTTTCATTAATTTTCAGGAGGCACAGGGTGACTAGGTTACACTTATAAAAGGCCTTTGGCTTATTTATTAAAAGTCACAGCTTACAGCAAGTGTTGAAGGAAGAATAGGTTGGTTTTCTTCAGGCTTAAAATGGTTTTCCTGCAGAGAACAAACTCAGCTCCTGAGCTGGTGGAGATCTGAAGACTTCTCACAATCTTGTTCACAGCTCCCAGATGTTCATTTGCCTTGTTGTTGGTGGGCAGAAGGCCTTTATTATGTATAACTGGTGGCTAGTCCACAGACCAATCAGCTACCTGTTGCCAGCTTGTTTCTAGCTTGTCTGCACACTCTCCCACTTCTGCTTGAATGAGCAGCTGTGTAAGCTGTGTAAAGGTTACTTGCTTTCCAAATGTGCAGGAAGGCATCAACAGTCCATAGCTATAAAACAGTTTCCTTCCCTCTTCATTCCACAATAAAAAATACAGGAAGTAAAAGACACCTTTACACCATCATCAAATTAAACTAAGTAGCTTACCAGTAATTTAAAAAAAACTTTATTGAAAGAAAATACTGGCATAGATTCACATTTCTGTTGTATACATCATGATAAATGTTAATGTGGAGAATTGTGAGATATCACTCAGCATGAGAAAGAACAAGTAGAAAAAGTCATGGCATTCAACAGCAGGTGACAGATAAAATAACTGAAATGGCAGATTGAGAGGGAAAAGTGCGTGATTTATTATGTACTTCGTCCACTTCCATCCAGAAGGACAAGGGCAGCAGATATATGGGAAGACCACCACCTTCAAGTACCCCTCCAAGCCACTCACCATCCTGACTTGAAAATATATCGGCGTTCCTTCACTGTCGCTGGGTCAAAATCCTGACATTCCCTCCCTAAGGGCATTGTGGGTCAACCTACAGCAGATGGACTGCAGCGGTTCAAGAAGGCAGCTCACCACCACATTCTCAAGGGCAACTAGGGATAGGCAAGAAATGCTGGCCTGCCAGTGACGCCCACATCTCACAAATGGATAATTTGACACCATTTATGTCCTTAGGACGTTCTACGTAGTTTCACAATCCATAAGTTCCTTTTTACATGTAGTTACTATTGTAATGTAGTAAACACAATAGATAATTTATACACAGCAAGATCCCACAAAAATCAATGAGTTAAATGAGCAATGTTGCTATTTCTGATGCCATTGGTAAATAAGGCATGCGCACTGGAAGAACTTTTGCTATTCTTTGAATCACCCTATGGGATCTTTTAGATCTACCCTCGATGATTGGATTGTGAAGATAGATTCTTATCTACATTAATATAAGGTGCAGGGAAACAACCACTTTATTATGTGTTCTTAAATTTATTCACCAGGATTTTTGCAAAACCAAACTTTGTGACCACATTATTCCCACTGAAAAATTATTTGGTTATAGTACACTCCGTCAATCAGTCTTAGGGTTTGAAATGCAAAAAGGCAAAGCTTGTACTTCTGCTTTCATGTCTAGGGAAGAGACTCCCTGAACCTCAAGTTTCCCTGACTCCACATCGGTTTGGAAGTAGTATGCCTGGAGGAAACGGATAAAACAAACCTAGAATAAATAATGCTTGAAGGATCAGCATTATCTTGAAGAGGTATATATTGACCCCATTGTAAAGGTAGAAGTTCTCTGTTCTTTTAGTCGGGACGTAATTCATTTCCCCTCCAAACCTCAGAGCTGGCAAGTTGCATCAAAAGTTTCAGCATTTTAGATCTGGAAGGTGCCATTGGTTTGTTCCAACTTTATGCATTTTATGGAATCCATGTTTTATTCATTGCAGCAGATGCAGAAAAAATGACAAAGGAATACATGGTCACTTTTACAAGAGACAGCACAGGTAGTGGGCAGTTTATGTTGTGAATTTAGGTGTATGATTCACCTGTACCTCTTCCCTTTTTGAGGGTAAGTGTGAAGTTGGATGTGTTAGGTGTTCAACTAACTTTCTGCCACCACTGCAAAGAAAAATCAATAAGCTGATTAGCACACAATTGGCTCAGAGCTGACTGGTTAGCTTTGCTGAGTATTTCAGTCTAATGCAGGAGTGTGTCCAGGCTTCCCAGAATCTGACACCATTCTGAGACGAGCAATTTCTCAGTCATAAAGATAGTTGGTCAATGCCTTCACCTCAGTGGATACAATAGTGAAGAGGTAGATCATGTTAGTTTGTGTTTCTCAGGAAGAGAGGAATTAAAGATCGCAGGCAAGGCAATTGGAACCACTTTCTCCAATCTTGCAGAGAGGTCGTTCTGGTTACCCAGTCAGGATCCAGTGTCTTTTCTTCCCTCTGTTCAGGGAGGTGGTGAGTGGAGGCCATTTAATGGCTGTTAACTGATCACTTTCAGGTCCTAATTGGTATTCGTCAAGGAATTCCCAGCTGGACATTCTTGCCCCAAATTTAATTGGTGAGGTAGTGAGAAGTGGGGCGAGTATCTTTCTGGGACAACTCACCCAAATATTTGGCTCACTCACCACAATATTGCCACCTCTAGGGCAGGGAAAATCCCCTCTGCAAAAGATTTTGTTCACACTTGCTCAGTTTAATGGTAGAGAAATGAATGGGAAATATACACTGTATTCGTATTATGCCAAATAAAAGTGCATTTACCTCTCTTTGAAGAAATTCACTGCAAATTGATTTGTGTACTTGGCATTTCGCTTAACTGACAAAAATTAAGTACCAGTCTTCCCTGACTTTCCAGGATAATGTATTCAACAGAATTACAACAAAAGTACGTTCTTATGTGTTTTTGGTTTTTAATTTACATGACATCTGCTTCAGGAGTTTTAAAATGCCTCCTCAAAGGAAATGACATAGATTCACCAATGAAACTTGCAAAGATGTATGTATAAAAATGTACCATGGTGCTACTTTGCCAGTTTTCTCTCCTTTCCTCTCTGGATTCTTTGATTGACGTTTTATCCAGTATCTGAACCAATTGTCTTAGTCATGTGTGTCATAAGGTATTCAATCATGTTTGATAATGTAACTAAACTGAATTCTGACATTATCTAATATCTTCATACGCTTCCAGCAGGGCCCATAGATAGCTATTAGCGGCAGAGAACGTGTTTGCAATTCTCCTTCTAGAATGTGACACTGAGGCTAACTATAATGAATTGCCAATTGGTCATCAAACACTAGCCAAGTTTTTCTCAGTGGACACAAAAGATTCAACCCAGAACATTTTTGGTTTGTGTATTTTAGCTGTAGGTAGCTAACATGCTTAGCTACCTGGGGAGCCAAATAATTTCTGATGCTAAATGCTGTTCTTAGTCCAATAACTTGATTTTTCTCAACTAAATCTTGGCTTCTGCTCTAGAGGAGCAGATGCAGAGTACAGATTGCAATAAATGTAATTAATCCTCTGTCAAATTCACTCATTTAGAAAAGAGCTGGATAAACATGCAGTGAAGGTCACCAGGATAGATAGTTTATCAGATACTCTACAGAAAATGTCACCTGCACTTTTGGGGCCATCAGATTCACCTTGAAAATGGAATTGGTCGAGATGGACAGTACATTTTTGAATGTATAATAGATGTTTTAAAAAAAATCGAGATCAAGGAGAAATTTCTCAAGGTTTTGCCTTCTCTCAAAGCTCAAAATACATTTGTGCGTTGACAATTATATAAGAAGCAATGCCTTTGGAAGATGTAAGATGGATATGTGTGCTCTCATTCTATAATGAGAAAGGAATAATTAGCAATCTAGCTGTGTGAGACTACTTGGGAAGAGTGAGCATAATACGATAGAATTCTTCATTAAGATGAAGAGTGACATAGTTGATTCTGCAACTAGAATCCTGGAAATGTATAAAGGAAATTTTGATGGTATGAGGTGTGAACTGCTATGATAAATTAGGGAATATAAGGAACTTTAAGAGATGGATCGGCAATGGTAAACATTTAAGAGCTCATGGAGGAACTGCAGCAATATTTTGTTCCAGTCTGGCACAAAGCTAAAAGGGGAAAATGGCCAGACCACGAGTATTAGATCCAAGGTAGGTGATACAAATTGGGGGGGAAAAGACACCAGACCTAATGATTGGGAGCAGTTTAAATTTCAGCAAAGGAGGACAAAGGGATTTACTAAGAGGGGAAAACAGAGTACAAGAGTAAGCTTCTGGGGAGCATAAAAATGATTGCAAAAGCATTTACAGATATGTGAAGAGAGAAGAATTAGTAAAGACAAATGTAGAACCTTTACTGTAAGAAACATACTAGGTTATAATGAGGAACAAAGAGGTGGCAGACCAATTAAATGCATACCTTGGTTCTGTCTTCAGAAAGGAGGACACAAATAATCTCTCAAAAATGTTGGGAACACCAGATCAAGTGAGAGGAAGAAACTGAAGAAAATTAGTCTTAGTAAGGAAATGGTGTTGGGAAAATTGATAGGAGTAAAGGTCAATAAATGCCCAAGGGCCAATAATCTACTCCCAGACTATTTAACGAATTGGCCCTAGAAATACTGGATGAATTAATGGGCATCTTTCAAGATTCTATAGACTTTGGAACAGATACTATGGATTGGAAGGTTGCTAGTGTAACCCCATTGTTTAAAAAAGGTGGCATTTAGAAAACAGGGAATTGTAGACCAGTTAGCCTGACATTGGTAATAGTGAAACTACTAGTGTCCATTATAAAAGATTTAAGAGCAAAGCATTTGGAAAACAGTGACAAGATTATACAGAGTCAGCATGGATTTACAAAAAGGAAAATATTCATGACTTTAATGTTTTAACAAAGATCTGTAGCTCGGGTTGCAGTTGGAGTTTTAGGTTGGTTTGCCGAGCCGACTGGTTTTCATGCAAATGTTTTGTCTCCCTTCTAGGTGACATCGTCAGTGCTGTGTAGCTTCCATTGAAGCACTGTTGTTCTGTTTTGCTCTGAATTTATATGGTCCGGTCTGTCATGGTGAGCAGTCTTGTTTCTGGTTTTGTACCGTTGTGGTATGTAGATGGGGTTTATTTCAACATGTTTGTTAATTGCATCGGTGATTGAAAACCAGGCCTCCAGGAATTCTCATGCTTGTCTTTGACTCGCTTGTCCTAGTACCGTAACTTTGTCCCGGTCAAATTGATGTCCCTCTATGTCAGAGTGTATTGAAACGAGGGAGAGTTGGTCGCGCTGTTTTGCTGCGATTTGGTGTTCATGTATCCTGGTGGCAAGTTTCCTACCCATTTCTCCTATGTAGTGTTTCTCGCAGTTGCTGTATGGTATTTTATATATCACATTTGTCCTGCTCAGTGTCCACAAACAGAGCTGTGTCAAGACTCTGTCAACACCCCAGAGCTGCGCAAAAACAAAGAAGAACACTTATACAGAGTCTTTGCAAACAATGGTTATCCTAACAGCTTTGTCCGCCGATGTCTGTCAAACAAACAACGTCAAGAAGACACTGTACGCCCTACCACTCTGGGCACCCTCCCTATGGTAGAAACACATCAGAACTGACTACAAGAGTCCTACGACCTCTTTGAATAAGGATAGCACACAAACCAACAGCCACATTTTGCCAGTTACTCTCAAAGAGAAAAGACCCCATACCCACAATGAACAGGACAATACACTCCAACATAAAGGGACATCAATTTGACTGGGACAAAGTTACAGTACTAGGACAAGTGAGACAAAGACAAGCATGAGAGTTCCTGGAGTCCTGGTTTTCAATCACCGATGCAATTAGCAAACATGTTGAAATGGACCCCATCTACATAGTATTATGGTACAAAACCGGAAATAAGGCTGGTCACCATGACAGACTGGATTATATAAATTCAGAGCAAGATTGAGCAGCAGTGCTTCAACGGAGGCTACACAGCTCTGACAATGTCATCCAGAAGAGAGACAAAATGTTTGCATGAAAACCAGTCAGCTTGGCGAACCAACCAACAACTCCAACGATGTAATGAGTAGAATTGACAAGGGAGTACCAGTGGATGTTGTATATATTAATGATTTTGATGGAGGAACTGAATGCAATATCTCCAAGTTTGCAGATGACACAAAGCTGGGTGGGAGGGTGAACTGTGACAAGGATACAGAGATGCTTCAGTGTGCTTTGGACAAGTTAAGTGATTCAGCAAATGCATGTCAAATGAAGTATAATGTGTGTAAATGTAAGGCTATCCACTTAAAGAAGAAGGCAGATTATTACCTGAGTGGTGATGGATTAGGAAAGAGGGATGTGCAACGAGACCTGGGTATCCTTGTACACCAGTCACTGAAGGTAAACATGCAGGCACAGCAGGTGGTGAAAAAGGCACATGGTATGCTGGCCTGCATAGCAATAGGATTTGAGGACAGGAGCAGAGATATCTCACTGCAGTTGTACAGGGTCTTGGTGAGACCACACCTCAAGCATTATGTTCAATTCTCCTCTTCTTATCCGAGGAAGGATGTTTTGGCTATGGAGAAAGTGCATTGAAAGTTTATCAGACTGATTCCTGGATTGGCAAGGCCGATGCTTGGATCAATTAGGACTATATTCACTGGAGTTTAGAAGAATGATGGCAGATATCACAGAAATGTATAAAATTCTAACAGGACTAGACAGGAAAAGGCACAGGAAAAAGAACGAAGTCCAGAACCAGGGGTCACAGTTTAAGGATACGGGATAAACTACTTAGGACTGAGATGAGGAAAAATTTCTTCACCTAGAGAGTGATGAACCTGTAGAAGTCTCTGCCAGTTGAGACAAAAACATTGAATGTTTTCAACAAGGAGACAGTTCCCAGGTTTAAAGGATGAAAGCATATGAGGAGAAAGCAAGAACAGGGTACTGACATGGATGATCAACCATGATTATCTTGAATAGTGGAGCAGGCTTGAAGGATTGATTGACCTACTCCTGCAACTGTTTTCTATCTATCAATGTATGAAAGCCTCATCTTGTACTCCATTTTCTTGGTTCAGGTGTATAGCCTTCTTGTATTGTCTTCATCGATGGACCTCTATTTCAAAGGTAATTTTGAAAGATAGATTTTGAAATTTTGATGGATAATGTTTAAAGGTAAATTTGATTCCCAGCTGACCTGAAAATTTATTTTATACATGAATAACCTTTGAGGAAAAACATTTCAGCTCATTTTTAAGGCTTCTGAATCTTGCACTAAAGACCTGTCTGTTATGAACAAAATGGTCATCAAGAAAAATAAATAATGCCTATATCTCCCTTATCTTCTATTATTTTGAATGATTTTATTAAATTGCTTTTGGTGAAGTTACTTGAGGCAGAAACATAGACAAGGACATCAAGAAAATGCATTGATCTTCCTTAAATTGTTCCCAGCAATTTTCACATCAAGTTCAAGCATAGAAATAGGCTGATAAGTCCTCAGCTTAATATTCATCCATAAAGATGTATCTTTGACTATGCTACAGTAGCTGGCATGCCAGCCTACATTAGGTACTCATGCTGTGGTGTGGAGGTTGAACCTACGGTCCTCTGACTCAGAGGAAAATGTTATCTCAACTGAACTGAGCCGACATATTAATGCAAAATAGATTTAGACACTAAAATATGCTATTTTTCTGTACTCAGCCATTGCCACTTCTTGCCATTTCCAGAAGTAATCCATATCTCACTGCTTGACATTCAAAATCCATTGTCAGATTTCCTTTTGATGTAATCAAAGCAGGTTGAAAAGAAAATCATTTGTCAGTGATTGTAGGGAGATCCATGTACAGATAGGTATTAAGACCTTATGATTAATAAATTAACTACAGCAAACAAAACCAATAAATTTGTAAGAAGAAATGAAGTATTTGTAGAAGTTTGGACTGATAGTTTGTACTACTCTAAATTGTAAATGTAGCTAGTATACTACACCAACATGTGAAGATGTAGAAAAACATCCCACACATAATTTTTCTTCTCCAAAGGCAATGACTGTTGCTCCTGGTTTATTCTCATATGGGTGACTAAAATCCTTGGTTATCTCACACAAATAGTTAATCTTTGTGTGTGACTTTTGATGGAGTTTGTTACTGGGCTATTCAATCTGTCGCACATCATGGTAAACACAGGAACAAATGAAGAACATTTCACACCTCCCCCTCAGCTGTTTCACCATTCAATTAGATCAAGGTTGATATCCTCACACCATCTACTCTTCATGTTTCTGTAACCTGTAATACCCATGCCTAACAAAAATCTATCAATTTCAGTTTAAAAATATTCAATTGACCTAGATTCAGTAGTTTTTAGGGGGAAAGAGTTGCAGATTTCCACTATCCTGTTTAGAATTGCTTTCTGAAATTACCGCTGAATGTTTTGCTCAGAGTTTAAGGCTAGGCATCCTTGTTTTGGACCTTCCCAACTAAGGAAATAAATTCTGTCATATCTTAATAACCTCAATTAGATCATCACTTAATAATCTATATTTAACAAATACATGTCCATGTAACCCATCTTTATAATTTAAGTATTTTAACCCCAGTATCATTCTGTTTTAAACAGCATCTCATTTCTCTAAATGTTTGGATTGTTTCATTCAATCAGATTATCTGGTCATTGTCACTTTGTTGTTTGTAGTTTGCTGTGTATAAATTAGCAGCTGTGTTTCTGCCATTACAATGGTGAATGCAGTTCAAAAACACTTCATGGATGTAAAGCACTTTGTAAGTCTCTTGGTTGTGAAAGGACCTTTATACATGCTAGTCCACCTTTCCCCAAGTCAGATTCCTCTCAACCCTGACTTCCAGCAGCAGCCACAAAGCATATCCACTTTCAAGTTGTGTGCAGTAGCTTTAAGCACTGGCTTGAAGTAATGCCAATGGTTATATTGGAACCCCTGTTGATAATTTTCTGTTTATTTGTTCATGGAACGTGGGAGTCATTGCTGGGTCAGCACCTCTAATCTCCCTTGAGAAAGTGGTGGTAAACTCTCTTATCATAGAATCCCCACAGTGTGGAAACAGGCCCTTTGGCCCAACAAGTCCACACCGAACCTCAGTGTATCCCATCCAGACCTATCCTCTTCTTGAACTGCTGCACTCCATGAGGTCTGTACACACATCGAGCTTGTATAAAAATGATTCTACGATTTTGCCTGAGCAACAGTGGAGGACTGCTGACAGAATTCTAAATTGGCATAGAATGTAGTTTGGAAGGAAACTTTCAGGTAGTCATGTTCCCATGCATCTGCCAACTTTGTCCTTCCAAGTTTTAGAGTTTGTCAGTTTGGAAAATGCTGTTCAAAAAGCCTTGCAGAGTTGCTGCAGTATATCTTGCAGATGATACACATGGCTGCCCTTTGTCTCAATGGTGATGGAGGGAATGAATGTCAAAGATAGCAGATGAGGTGCCAGTCAAGCAGGCTGCTTTGTTCTGGATGGTGTCAAGTTTCTTGAGTATTATTGAAGCTGAACTCATCTAGGCAAATGGAGAGTATTCAATCACCCAAAAACAGAAATTGCTGGAGCAACTCAGCAGGTCTGGCAGCTTCTGTGGAGAGAAAGCAGAGTTAATGCTCGGAGTCCAATAAGCCTTCTTCAGAAGCAGAATGCTGGAGTCAAAACATTAAACCTGTTTTCTTTCACAAATGCTGCCAGACCTGCTGAATTTCTCCAACAATTCCTGTTTGTTTTCCAAATCTTCACTATTTGCAGTTGTTTCATTTTAGTATTCCATCACACTTCTGACTTGTGTCTTGTAAATTATAGACATGTTAGGGAGTCAGGGTGTGAGCTATTCACTGCAGAATTCCTCGTCTCCGACCTGCTGTTGTAGTCACAGTATGCATTTATTTGGTGTGGATCAGTTTTAGATCAATGGTAACTCACAGAATGTTGATAGTGCGGGATTCTGTGAGAGAAATGCCATAGAAATCAAAGATCAATGGTTATATTTTTCTTTATTGGTGATGGTCATTGCCTGGCACTTGTGTAGCACGAATGCAACTTACAATTCATCAGCACAAACCTAAATGTTGACCTGATCTTGCTGTATATAGACACCAGCTGCATCAGTGTTTGAAGAGTCTTGAATCCTCCCTGGATATGATACAGTCACCAGTGAACATTCCTATATCCTACATGTTTGGGTTAAGGAGGATGTTCTGGGACTGAAGCGATTGACCTCCAACAATAACAACCATCTTCCTTAGTGTTCAGTATGAATGAAATCTTGTGATACATTGGTAGTATCTCTACCTTGGGGTCAGCAGCTCAGGTCCAGGTCCCATTTCAGGACTTGATAGCCATGAAAGGTGTATCATAATACAGCCAAATACGTTACTTATCATCTATAAACTCTTCTGATGTAATTCGGGCAGATGGTAAGAACAGGATTTCACATTCAGCTAGATATGTATGGCAGCTGCTGACCAATACCCTCCTTATGTTAAAAGACTTCAAGTGCAGGTGCTTGGCACGAGCATGTGTCATTTTTGCTTCAAACGACTACCACACAGACATACACACAGACGCGCGCTCACACACACACACACACACACACACACACACACACACACACACATTATATCTCTTACTAAGCAAAGGTTTTTTTTCTTTCAATTTTACTGACTCCGGTTTTATTCGGGCTTTTTAATGCCATAGCTGGTCAAACACTGCCTTAATATTAATGGCAGTTCTGCCCAACTCATCGCTGAATGTCAACTTTTTGTCCATGTTTCGACTAAGGCTGAAATGAGTTCAGGAGCTGTGAGAACATGGCAGAACCCAAACTGAGCATCAGTAAGCAGGCTATTTCTGTGTGAGTGCAGTTTAACTGCATTGCCAATGAAACCTTTCATCATTTGCTGATGATTGAGAGAAGGCTGATAGGATGGTCATTGGAGCTCTTGTGGAGCAGTGGTAGGCCTCTACCTCTGGGTCAGGAGAGCCAGGTTCAAGTCCTATCTGCTTGAGGTGTGTAGTAACATTTCTGAATAGGTTGGTTAGAAAATGCCTAGGGTGGTAATTGGCTGAGCTGGATTTGGCCTGCTCTTTGTTGCCAGTATGTACCTGGGCAGTTTTCTATCTTGCTGATTTGGTGCCAACGTTGCAGCTGTACTAGATCATTTAGGCTAGGTGCGTGGCTAATTCTGGAGCACAAGTCTTCAGTACTTTTGCTGGAATGTTTTCAGGGGCCAAAGCCTTTGTAGTATTCAAAGCTTTCAGCTGTTGTTTTGGATATCATGTGGGATGAATTGAAGGAGGTGAAGACTGGCACATGTGATGCTGGGGATCTCTGTTGGAGGCTGCAATGGGTCATCCAGCTAATAAAAAGCAGGATTATGAAAAAGCACTATCATGATCCCTGTGCCCGTGTTCGGAGGTGATCTAATTTGGTCCCCATCAAATCCCTCCCATTATTGTAGTATTTTCATTGGCTTCTTTTTTATTTGCCATTCCAGGTAGTTCAATAAAGATGACATCTCTAATTTTCTGTGTCTGGTTTCCCAATCCTCCCATAAGATTTTTATTCGAACCATAACATTTTTTTGACCAATGTTTTTAGTTACCACTCATATTACTCATTTGGTTTTGTGCTATTTCCCATGTGAATCTTGTTTTCAACTGTATTAGATCCAATCATTATTCATGTACAGCCACTTAAGTAAAGTTGCAGTTAATTACAGCCAGCCAACGATTGTATCCAATATCTCCTGTTGTGAAGTACACAAATGTGCTTATTGGATAAAGAGAGAATCAAGCTTGTCCTTGCTATCATACATAATGCAATATTCTGCCAAAATTATCACAAAGATAATTACAGATGAGGGAGGCCAAATTGGCTCATCAAGCTTTCATAGAAATCCACAGTCTTCATACATATTCACTCATGAGAATAGGCACTTGAGTGAAGTAATGAGAGAGCTGCTGCCTATGGAATTGTATGTCTGAGCATTAGCGGAGGAGGGAAAGTGATTGGTAAAATACAAAATACAATAATGAAAGATCCCGTCTAAGTATCGTGCATTTTGTGTTTTCAGTGCTACATTCAGAGTAGAACAAATTTTGAAAACTCACTGTCAAATTTTCCATATTTATTAGGTGCATCAATGTTAGGTTTTTGTGAAGTCATGTACTCAACAGTCTTATTATTTGTGGCAAATTGGCGGTACATGTCCTCTGCTAAGCTCACTGTTATTCTTAATATTCTTATTCTTAATTCTCCTGGAACTACCAAGAATGGTGTGATTGCCTCTGGTCTGATTTCAATTTTGACAAATTGGCCTGAATTAAGTTACTTCACTGGAAATTTGCAACTCATTTATACTGTATCATTGCAGAGGTTATAAATCGAATCAGATTCAAGGGTAATATATGCATAACGGCACCAGAACATGTTTTGCAACTCCCAAAAGTATTTTATTGATTTGAAAGGAAATGTATTACTGTTCCATGCCAGCTGAACCATGTTTCATTTCAATCCAGCAATTTTAAAATGAAGTTCTAAAATGGCTAAAGAACTGAAAACCTGATTTAACTTGTGTCACTATGAGTTACATAATGTTTCTTTGGTGTGACTCAATGCTGCATATAAATCTGTGTGAATAGTATATATAAAATGTACATATACACACATAATGCATGCATCAATAATTGTTGAAACAAGCAGATTTAATATCGTATGTCTAGCCATAAAGTGTTAGTACAACGCAAAATAAAATAATGTAGGGAAATGTTCAGAGAAATAAAATGTTAGCTACTTGTTAAAAATGAAAATCCTGGAAATACAAAACTCATTCAGCATCTTGTTTCATCCAAGACCTTTCTGTTAAGAAGGGGGAGAATTGAAGATCGTAATGACTTTAATAATAGTGTTCTAGAGTGATAAATTACCTTTCAACCACCATATTCTGCTTTCTGTACTAAGCCATTTGTGAAAATTGCAAAAATCCCTTGGGCTCGTAGCTTCTGAACCAGTCTGCTGTGTGAAACCTTGTCAAGTAAAGACTAAATCAACTGGTCTACCTTCATCTATACACCTAGACGCCTCCTCAAAAAATTCAATCAAATTTGTTAAACCTGATCTCCCCCATACAAAGCCATGCTATCCTTGGTAATCCTTGCCTCTCCAAGTGGAAATTAAATCTGTCTCTCAGATAGTTTTCCAATAGTTTCCCTGTCACAAATGTTAGACTCATTGGCCTGTGGTTTACCACCCTTCCTGAGTAAAACATCAGCTGCCCACCAGTCCTTTGGGACCCCATCTGTGGCCATGGGGGATTTGAAAATTATTGCCAGTCTCCTCCCTTGCCTCCTGCAATGGCCTGGAGACATTTCATCTGGGCCTGGGGATCATCCACCTTTTAACCTGCTGAAACTAGTAACACCTTCTCCCTCTCAATGCTAATTTGTTCCAAGTATATCACATTGCCCCTCCCTGATTTCTGTACCTACATCTTCCTTCTCTATTGTGAATACAGATGCAGAGCACTCATTTAAAAACCCAGCTGTGTCTTCAGGCTCCACACACAGATTAAAGTTTTGGTTCCTAATGAACCCTACTCTTTTCCCAGGTATTCGCTTGCCCCAAATATACTTAGGGAATTCCTTTGGCTTTTTCTTACTGTTACCTGCTAGTATTTTCTGGTAAAAACCGAAAGAACTGCAGACGCTGTAAATCAGGAACAAAAACAAAGTTGCTGGAAAAGCTCAGCAGGTCTGACAGCATCTGTGAAGTTAAAAACAGAGTCAACGTTTCGGGTCCGGTGACCCTTCCCGAGAGCCTATGCCCCTCCTATGTCCTCCAGACCCTATGTCCTCTCCGTGCTCTCCTAACTTATTTTTAAGCAATCCCATGCACTTGCTGTATTATTCTAGGGCATCTGCTGTTTTGAGCCAGTAGTTGAATATTTTTTGGAGAGGCCTAGAGATCGTTTTGTAGGCTGCTAATTATTATGAGAGAAAATGAGTAAGTAGCTAGTAAAAATAAGCAGTTCCAAGTCAGTGCGGCAAAAAAACGCAGGTGTATCACAGGTGGTGTGTAGTATATGAAAGCAAATGAATCGTTTTTAGTTTTAATCCAATATTATCTGTTTTACACTGTTGTCAAATGACAGGTTATCCACATTGTGTGTTCCATTCAGGATAGACAGGGCTATATAAGGGCCTAAAATTGTGGTGCTTGAGTCTGGAACATAGCTCGGGCCAGAGGCAACACAGAGGAGCAGGAATGTCGATGTTTTGGATTTACACCCTTCATCGGTCCCAAAACATCAACTTTCCTGCTCCCCTGATGCTGCCTGATCTGCTGTGTTAAGATTTTTGAAGTTGGCTGCTATGACCTCTTCATTAGTAGATACTAGCAATTTTTCAATGACAGTTATGAGGCTAGCCAGCCTATAGTTTCTTACTTCCTGCCTCCTTTCTTTCTTGAACAGTGAAATCAGATTTACTGTGTTCCAATTTGATGGCAATAATTCCAGAATATAGGGAGTTTAGAAAATTTAAAACCAACGCACTTATTCTCTCAGCAGTCACTTCCTTAAATACCCTAGGATGAAGTCAATCAGTGACAGTGGACTTGCCAGAATTTAGTTCTAACAATTTACCCAGCACTCTTTCCTTGGTGATTGTAATTGTTTTAAATTCCTCACTCCCTTTCACATTTTGATTAAGAGTTATTTCTGGTACTTTGCTTGTGTCCTCTACAGTCAGGACAGATGCAAAAATATCTGTTTGGTTTATCTGCCATTTCAATATTTTCCGTTATTAATTCTGAAGACTGACTCTCAAAAGATCAACACTGACCTTGCTTACTGTCTTCCTTTTTTTTAATTACCTACGAATGAATGTACACATGAACGTACACATTAGGAGCAAGAGTAGGCCATTTGACTGCATGAACCTGCTCTGCCTTTCAATAAGATCATGAGTGATCGGATTACTTAACATTCCTGCCTATCTCCATAATCGTTCACTGACTTGTTCATCGAAAATTAATTTACCTCTGCCTTAAAAATATTCAAATAATCTACTTCCAATTTTTTTGAGGAAGAGAATTCCAAAGATTCATGACCGTCTCTGAAAAAAAATTCTCCTAATCTTGCTCTTAAATAGGTGAACCCTCATTTTGAAACAGTGGCAACTAGTTCCAGACTATCCTAAAGATGAAACATCTTTCCACATCCACCCTATTAAGATCCCCAGGATCTGATGAACTGAATCTTATATTTATTTTTAGCAAAGTCCAAGTCATAGAATAGAATCCCCACAGTGTGGAAACAAGTCAGTCGACCCAACAAGTCCACACCGACTCTCTGAAGAACATCCCTCCCAGACTCACCCACCTACCCTATCCCCGTAACCCTGCATTTCCCATTGCTAATCCACCTAAACTACACATCCCTAGACAATATGGGCAATTTAGCATGGCTAGTCCACCTAACCTGCATATCTTTGGGCTATGGGAAGAAACCAGAGAACCCAATGGGAACTCACGCAGACACAGGGCAAATGTGCAAACTCCACACAGTCAGTCACCCAAGGCTGGAATTGAACCAGGCCCCTGGTGCTGTGAGGTAGCAGTGCTAACTACTAAGCCACCGAGTCACCTTGGTTTTTTTAGAGGATTTTTCACTGCAAGGTTCCAGCAAGTACTGTAACTGTATCTTGCCAAACTCGCCTCATTAATTACCTATCACACCCCTATGTTTTCCCTCATGTCTGATTTCCACCCCGTTCACAGAGCAACTCAGCAGACAGACTGGATTCACCAGCATCCCTTATGCCCATGTAATCATTAAAGCCCATGAAGTACCTAGGCAAGCACTGTCTTTCTGGAGATGCCCTACATGGTTGCTGACATTTGCATCGGACATGACAGAGAAGGAAATGGGCTACCTACATTTTAGGGCTGGCCCTGGCGGTACTACTGGATGTAATGTTGCACAGGTAGGACTTCCTCATCCCCCAGGACCAGCAATAGAGGCTATGATACCAGACCCTCCTGCCTGATCCCAAGTGTCCATCCAGATTAAAGCAGTCTCAGCCATCTGGAGGAAGGGTCATCTCTGTAGGAAGAAGGTCACAGTGCTGTTCTACTCTGCCAGTGTAAGGTGCACCATCTACTCTCCGATACCTCACACTCACACTTATCTCTGCTACTGCACCTGCCTATCACCAAGGCTTATGCTCGTCCATTCTCACTGTTGTCTGCAATATCCCACCTCACTCACCTCAGTGTGAGAAACCGATAAACCTGCAAGCTCTCTGCACTGCATACTCACTTACTCAAGGCACCCTTACACCTATACCGACAGTACTGGCTGAGCCAGCCACTTTAATCTTTCTAATACCTGTCTCTCTTTTATTCCCTGGGGAAAACAGCCCACAATAGGGCAGAAGGAGTCCAGATGAGTGGTGTGCTGCCCCTCACCACCCCCATTCATAAGGAAAGGATCATGGTTCTGACCATCCCAAGCAGAACTTGAACTGGTATTGAAGGCTGTTCTTAACTCACTGTATTGGAAATCACTGAGCAAACACTATCCTCTTTGACTTAGCTAAAGCCTTCTGACAACCATGACAACTAAGTCTGCACCATAATGTGAGAAGTCTTCAGTGATTTCCATGCTGAATATAATCAATAGAATGTTTGGAAATCCTTGCGACAATTAATTCTTTGCCTTTTGGGAGTGTGAGTGAGGACAGAATGAGGTGTGGGAGTGATTTTTTTGCTTCCTGCTTGTGTGCAGAGAGGGGAAAAAAGGAGTAGCAGCAGCCAGAGCAACATGTAGACCACAGGGTCTGCCTTCAGCTCATGTTTATAGTGCCGACCAACAGCTGATGGCTAAGGAAACTCAAATTATCTCTGCAGACCGTGCCAGAACTGTGCAAGAACATCTGTAAGTCTGCCAACTGGTCACTCACTTCATCAGACTACAGGCAGGTTGCAATGCTGAAATGGCTCATTTACTAGTTATTCAACTGCATTTACCTTCATAAAACAAGAAATGCATTTTATAGGGCTAGTCAAAGCATCAAGTTCCCCTTCAATGCCATCAGTCAACATATCAGAGCAGTGGGATATGCAACATTTGCTGGGTCAGCATATGTTTCAAGCTGCTTTTCACTTCCCTCATGTGATGAGTCAGGCACTACTACATGATTCAGTAACCGTTATGACCAGGAAGGAGCACAACTCTTTTGGTGTGCAGCTGGTGTGTGACCATCCTTGATGTAAATGTATGCATGGTACCCTGAATTCATGCTGCAGCAGACTAACATTGCAGCATCTTTTGAGTAAGAAGTGTAGACCAAGGCTGACTATTATAAGACAAGGGCTATGTGTTATTCCTATGTTGATGAAAACCCATTGGACAGCAATGAACTTTCACTGAAAGACAGTACAATAATAGTCTTGGGAGTACTAGCGCAGCAATGGAACAAATGATCAATGTGCTGAAATAGTGATTCAGGTTCCTGGAGAAATCAGCAGAATTTCTTCAATAATGGTTTCATGATATCTCACAAGATTGTGGTTGTCTTCTACACTGTAGTTTGCTTAACCCAGTCCAGCAATAGGACCAAGAGCTCAAACCAGTTGCAGAGGACTCATCATCTGATTGACCTCAGGGAGGTATCTTTTCCTCCAATTCTTCTTTCTGTAGAATGAGGAAAATGTGAAATAGAGCTTATTGTTATTATGGCTGTAACAGCTAATGAAACAGTAAATTTCTGCCGGCAATACCACAACAATTCTCAACCTAAAGAGTTCCCTTTGATGCTCCTTCTTTCCAGTATTTGTGATCATTCTGTCACCAACTTCTGAAACAGGAAATTATGTTTGCTTTTGTATTCAACCAAGACTTTTCATAAGTTAAAAATCCTTCCCATTTCTCCCTTTTTAATTTCTGTCTGATAAAGGATTTTGACAGGGTTGGTAACAAGAAACCGATTCCTTTGGTGCACAACAAAACAAGGTGGCTCAACCATAAATAGAGCTTCACCGTGTACCACCAAAGTACATAGCAATTTTTAACAAAAAAGTAGTGAAGATCTAGACGTTGTTCTCTCCATTGACTGTGTATACTGGATAATTTATATTTTTAAGATCGAGAAACATAATTCTTTTTGGTGAGGTTATTAGGGAATATGGAGCAAAGACAATTAAATAGAGTGAAGATATAAGTATAAATCTAAATATAACCATGGTCTAATAGAATAATACCACAGGCATGATGGGTTGAAAAGCCACTGTTATCGCTACGTTCCTACCTTATGTATTGTCATATAATGCAGCATATTCTCGTCCCAGAGAAGACAAGATAGGAGGCAGGAAACTAGACCAGTTCTCTAGATGGGAAGGAACTGTATCCAATTCCAACATCTTCTGATCTCCACCAGAATTAAATTCTGACCGGGAAAGGCCATGACCAACATTCCCAACCCATGGCTATTTGAGGCCCTTTTAGGTGGCCAATTGAGTGCTTCAGCCCACCACTGATTGGATTAAGCCAGCTGCAAGTGGGCCTGCAAACAAGTGTTCTTCCCAGAGGGAAAGACAGTACAAGCTGTTGGTCAGCTTGAGGAGACTCAAGCAAGTATCAAATCGAGGGACTGGCCATCAGACAGAGTGACTGCCACTGGGAGACACCCCCTGTCGTTACCTCTGACACCCAGTCCCTTTCGCCTGTGAACTCCCGATCCTGAGAGAAAGCCCCAAAAGGGAATGTTCTTCCTGCAATAGCCACCGCCTCCGTTTGTGGCACTGCTGAGCACAGGATCAACTAGCCACTGATTGGCTAGTAGCTCACACAAAGTGGGAAATCTGTCCCTGGAATGTTAGTTCCAGGGGAAGACCCACAAGTGGTCTAACCATTTTGTTATTTATATGTGGTTTGGTAGACCTTCTCTGGAAGAGATAGCACTGGTGTCTCCCAAGCTGTCCAGTTGGAAAGCCCCCAGTGACCCAAGATTATTCCACCAATAGTTTCTGATTGATAACAAATCACTCTCATAACTAACATCAGTAATTTTCAGGAATGAATCTTTACAAAGCCTTTTGTTATAACACTTGTTTCTTAATTTTTTTCCTCAAGGATTTAATACGACGGGACATACTTTACTACAAATGCAGAATTGATATGGACAAATATGAAATAAATGACGTTATTGATGGAAGAGATGAGGAGTTTAATGTTAATGCCAAGAATGCCTTCAAACTTAAGAACAAGGAAACAGAGGAAGTGCACTTATTCTGTGTAAAGAAACCAGAGGAAAAGCAAAGATGGTTGCGAGCACTTCACGAAGAGAGGAGAATGGTTCAAGAAGATGAAAAGATAGGCAAGATTATTTATTACTTCTCTTCCACTACATAATGTAAAATTTTTAGTCAGAACCATATCAGATCATTTATATTGTACATAGCTGTCTTCTTCATCGCAAAACAATTTATATCAGTGAAATAAAAGAATGAGTGAAAGCAGAATGTAAAAATTAGCTCTGTTGAAGTAGTTCATAGGTACATTTGGGTCAATAATGGGATGCTGATAGAATAGTCAAGGAAAGATCTTCAACTTTGAACTAGCCCTTAGCCTAAAGTTAAACTTTTTTTTTTACCCAAATGCTGCAGCGTTCATTGGTAAGAAAGGACACTATTTTCAACTAATTCCAGCAATGGCTCCACCAACCCAAAAGAAGTTGGTTCAGATGCTGGCACAAGCTATTTGTCAGATGTGAGCATTGACAGAAAACTTCTGCTACTGATGGCAGATTGTTAATGTAAAGTTACCTTTGTAATTCACCCCCAACTTTGTTGATGTATGGATATCCTGGAGTGGAACACACTGCTACAGGAACTTCATATTCTGATTACTAAAAGTTAGACTGAGGTATGTGAGTGTCAGGGCCCAGCCTTATGTTAGGAACTAGGCAGGTTTTACTTGCCAAAGTCATAAGAGTTTCCAATCCCATGACTTCCTATTTTCCTGTGCACTGAAGTACCAGAGTAGCATACCTACCACCAAGGGTACTAGAGTTCTAGTCGTAGTCTACGTTGAGATTCTGGTTATAGATTCATAAAGATGTACAGCACAGAAACAGACCTTTGGTCCAATTCATCCATGCCAACCAGATATCCTACATAAATCTAGTCCCATTTGCCAGCATTTGGCCCACATCCCACTAAACCCTTCCTATCCATGTACCCATCCAGACGTCTTTTTAATGTTGTAATTGTACCAGAACCCACCAGTTCCTCTGGCAGTTCGTTCCATACACGCACCACTCTCTGTGTGAAAAATTTGCCCCTTAGATCCCTTTTAAGTCTTTTCCCTCTCACCTTAAATCTATGCCCTCTAGTTTTTGACTCTCTCATCCTGGGGAAAAGACCTTGTCTATTTACCCTATCCATGCTCCTCATGATTTTATAAACCTCTATAAGATCACCCCTCAGCCTCCGATAAGCCAGGGAAAATAGCCCCAGCTTATTCAGCGTCTCCCTATAGCTCAAACCCTCCAGCCCTGGAAACATCCTTGTAAATCTTTTCTGAACCATTCCTAGTTTCACAGCATCCTTCCTATAGCAAGGAGATCAGAATTGCACACAATATTCCAAAAATGGCCTGACCAATATCCTGTACAGCCTCAACATAAACTCCTAGCTCCTATGCTCAATGCACTGACCAATAAAGGCAAGCATACCAAATGCCTTCTTCACTATCCTATCCACCTGTGACTCCACTTTCAAGGAACTATGAACCTACACTCCAAGGTCTCTTTGTTCAGTAGCACTCCCCAGAGACCTTACCAATAAGTGTATAAGCTCTGCCCTGATTTGCCATTCCAAAATGCCGCACCTCCCATTTATCTAAATTAGACTCCAACTAATGTGACTCTAGACCAGTGGCATGATTATTGAAGGACCCTCATAATCCTGCAAAGCAAATGGGTATCTCTTGGCATTTTATCAGTATAAATATCCTGGACTGATTTTCAGCTCCATTTGTCCCGTTATGCTTCTCAACAATGTAGAAAAAGTAGCTTTAGAAATAAATCTTATTCAACAATAATCAATGAAAATGTTGCAGTTGAAACTTTGGAAGACAGAACTTGTGATTAAATTAAACCTTTTCACAGAATCCGCAATTCCCAATAATGATTTGATGGCCTTGTCAGATCTCTTCACTGGGTGCAGGTATAGTGAAAGGAATGAATGCTGCTGACGAGTTGACAGTATGGTACGCAAAAATGGTGTAATAAATTAGATAACATCTCCAGTGCAACAGCAAACTAACTAACAATGGAATTGATTTAAATACCAGACTTCAACTAGTGCAGTTTCAAGACTGTTGTTTATTGATGTTTCACATGTGTTAATTTCTTGTTGGTGATCCACTTTGTACAACATCAATCCTGTCTGACTCAATGACTGCATTCCTGGAGAGTTTTGCTTTTTATTATATGTTGATGAGCACATTACCTTGGATCATTGAGAGCATTCTGAAGCCAAATTGAGAAACAAAATGAAAGCAGAAAAGTTGTGGATTTCTGTTAATGCTTGAGGATGTGGATTCTGAAGTGAATTTAACACATACATGATTTTGAGTGAAGCATAAGTTATTTTGGTGCAGTACATTCCAAACTTGTACATATCCATGATGAGAGTGAGACAGTGTCACAATTGGACATGTATATAGACAAGGATCACAGGAAAGCAATCATGATCACAGAATTATCGTGGTTTCTCTCTACCTAATCTGTCCAGACCTCCTAACATTTTGAAAACTTCTGTCAAATCTCCCATACTTTTTTCTCGCCGAGGAAAACAGTCCCAACTTCTCAATCTATCTTTATAACAGAGGTTTCTCATCCCTCATGCCATTCTTATAAACTTCTTCTGCACTGTCTTTAATGCATTCACATTTTCAAAATTTAGAACTGTACATGATACTCCAGCTGAGATCCAAGTAGTTTTTTTTAATCAAGCTCAGCATAAGATCCTTACTCTTGAACACTGTGCCCCCAATAATAAAGCCTGGGATGCTGTAGGTTTCATTAACTGCTCCCTTCACCTGTTTTGTTACCTTTCACAACCCATAATACACCTGGGTTTCTGTACTCCCGAACACACTTTTGAGTAGTATCCTTTAATTTAGACTGCATTTCTATATTGTTTCTACCAAGTTGAATTGCCTCATACTTCTCCAAATTGAGCCTCAGCTGCCACCTATCTGCTCACTCCACCCGCTTGTCTTTTTGAAGTCCAAAACACTCATTTTCTTTTCCTTTACAGTCTGAGGGAGTTATAATGCTGTAACCCTTTGACTAAGATCAAGAAATTCATCACAGACCTAGCATTATATATATAAGCATCAGTTAGTTCATAAACCTGTTACAATTAAATCAGAAGATTTACACCTGAGCACCACAGCGGGAAGTAAGTCATTAACCTGACAGTTCAATACAGTACTTTGGGACTTCTGTGTTGCTGCAGTTGTGTGTTTTGGTGACTTAGGTAGACATTGAAGATCTTATGACTGTTCAAAGAAAAACAGGAACTTTCCCAGGCTCAAAACCAAAGGTACCGAAAATATTTTCAATAGTTGTTCTTCTATTTTGTTTTTGGGAAATTGATAGCTCCAAGAGGCTGTCGCATTTGCTCAGGTAAAAAGGTGCAATATAAATTCAAGCATGATTGCAATAGGTTTAATCTCAACAGGCTGAGAAGTGTGGAAAAAAAACTCCTTTGTTCCATGATATTTTTGTTTTATGATTGAGAAGAATGCCCTGTGTAATAGCTTTGTGAGTATTTCGTGATTAAATATTGCTGTGGCAGCTCCTGATTCCTTTAATTGACAGAAATTCATCCGCTAGGAATATGTGATTTTCTGATATACTTTTCCAGTGTGTGTCAGGAAGAGGGGACATTGCAGTGGAATTTTTACCTTAGTTGTTAACTCACCACAGATTATTCATAGAGGCAGTTTACAGATTTAAAAAAACGGTAAGATACTGGAATGCCACTGTATAGTAATGAAATACCTTGTTAGATATTTCTAAGCTATGCTTTGCCTGACAAATAAAATCTAGTCCAGTTTTTTTTAAAGATGCCTTTCTCATGTGACTGACAAATAGTTGTTGCAAATACAGGCTGGTGTATATTGCCTGCTACCCAGCAGATACTCTGAAATCAATTTTATTTACATAGCAAACTCCTGGCCTGGTTTGGAGCTCTTGCTGGGTTTGCACAATAATGCCAAGAAGAGTAGGATGAATTTCTAGAAAATCACTATATTTATGTTAAAGGGTTGAACAGTTTTTGACAAATGAAAAATTCATTTCAGCCTGAAACTCGGCTGGAATACAGAACCACAAAGTTCCTGCTTGGTGGTTGCAGCTGTAGAGTTTCAGCTTCAGGAAGTGGTGAAAGGAGGCTTGTTCTGTTTGGCTTCCTCCTCACAAGACCAGTTTTGGTCTGTGTTTGAGGAGGTTGAGGAAAGAATTAATGCAGTACCCAACAACCAGAAGACCTTGAAATAAATGAGAAAGAGGCGTCTCAGGAGAAAATTTATCTCTCTACCTAGCAAATTCCTATACTATGTGGTAATATATACATGCCTTAAATGTTTTCTCCCAACACATATACTCTAACTACAATGCATTCATAGCACTGAATCAACCCTGTAGCTCTTTCAACGTTTACCAGCATGTCCAAGCTGCAGCAAGCAGATTATTCACATAATTGGACTGGATTTTCTGAGGAATGGCAACCATTCACAGATTGCAACTTCTCTTTTTTTATATATAAATAAAGAGTTATTTTTATTTCTGACATTGGATTCTTAACAGGCTTCCTCAGAAATGCGGGCCGTAATTTAAATCTGACAGGTCCCTCATAGTGCAGTATAGTCAGGGGGAGGCAAATCATACCCACATTTTTACAACAGTTAGTTGCCTTGTTTTGTGATCTTGTGTTCCAGGTCACTGACTATTTTTACATTTATGAACCGAAACTCCTTGCAAGTTTCTTAACATCTATATATGGCCACAAATCTTTATGTCAGTATCAATAATAATGCCCTAATAAAAGCCCTGAAAATTTGTAGCTCTTCCAACATACACCTATTGTAATATTAACAGAAGATTGCTTCATTAGACTGGAATCTATGTTGAAACCCAATGTATAGGGTCTCAGCTTTTCACAGTGTTTTGCTGTGTAGGTGGCTCACAGCAGAACTGCCAAATATTCAAGAATGGTATTCAGCATGGACAGGGACTGTTGTATGTGTATCTTGTCTTGAAGAGAGTTTATCATTAAGAACTCTGTGTGCTGTAGTGTATACGATGTTGTGATTCTACTTGCTGGTTAGTTTACACTATAACGTAAAGTCAGCATAGTCCTACCAGATCATAGGGCTGCTCTCTCTTTATGGAAAGATGTGGTTTAACCTGAGGGTCACCATGCCTCAAGCGAGGGGAAAAGTTGAGAAGGAGAGCCACTCATGATAATCTCAAACAGTGCGGGAATTGAACCCATGATGTTGGCAGCAATCTGCATCATAAACCAGCCATCCAACCAATGGAGCAACCAACCCCCAGTTATGTATTTGCAGCTGCAGATATAGAAATCAATTGGTAATCTGCTTCATAACTAATAATGTATAATACTGTCTTAAATAAATGAACTCGGAGTTAATCCCTGACAAGCAGTCAACTATTAGACCATTATCATGAGGGATGGGACACTGAACTTAATGTTCCCATGAGTTATTATGCCCCAATGGAGATATCCCTGATCATTGACTAACAAGGAGCTGAACTGGACCCTAGTTTGGGTTCAGATTGAAATTTTAGCCTGCACTCTCAAGGACAGGTAATGAAAGATTCTAGAAATCACCCCACCCTCAACCAGATAGTCACTAGTCCTTAAGTGATTCCATTTCCTTCAGAAGCAGAGTCCTGATAAGCCTGCCTTGGCAGTCAAATTAGGGATTGTCTTCAGAGTTTTCTGACAAGTGGATCTCAACACTTGTAATGAAGTCTGCCCCATTGTGAATTTTCCGAGTGGACATATTAAACATTGTAAAAAGAGAATGGCTGCTGACACCCTAAAATGGCTACGGTACATGTTGAAAACGTACATGTGTAGTATCCCTGCCAGTGATGTCATTCCATCCTGTTAGCTTATATTTATTGTGCTCACTTGGGGAGTGTCGTGATTTTCACTAGCAGAGCAATTCACAATTTTCACGCACACAATATGAACTTTTCAAGGATATCAGAAGACACAGTCTTGTAAAAAGGACAGAATCTATCTGCTTGACTCATCCATTCACTATTGTTACAACTCGTCACTGGACAAAGGTCCCAATTCATTATGATTCCAGATGGAATACCCCCAAATCTCTGTACTCCTAGGTGAGAGGGCAGGAACTGGCTCCTGTTCTTTACTCAACACCCGTGTCTTGCCTCAGTTGATTGTAACTTTTAACACAAGGGATTCCTTCCCTGTAGGACACGTTTCCCAGTTCTGATGTATTGATGTTTTGAAAGGAGCCAATTTTATCAGACTTTATCAAGTTAAAAGAGTGAGTTTATTAGTTACTATAATTTACCAAGAAGTAAGAAAAAAAACACAACATATATGTATATACTGAACAGAAATAAAAAGTGAGGAAACATGTAACAGTTAGAAAAACAGTATATAAATCAGTCTATGGCTTGTCCATAAGGAGTAAATGGTGAAACATTGTGGTGGCTAAGCTGCGTGATTCCAATAATACACACCTTGGCAGTTGAGCAGTCAGTCTGGAGACTGTTGATTCTATGAGTTGTTTGAAGCGAGTTGTCCTGTTTCCTTTTATTCTTGCTGACGTGCAGCTTGCTTTTAGCATTCATTGAGAGCAAAGACTCTTTCTGCTACTTGCAAATACAGGGGTGCCAAGTGGATTTTTTTAGTTATTTCTGTCAAAGCACCAGCCCCATGGAAATAGAAAACTAGAGTAGCACAAACAGGCCTGGTTGCAGTCTTTTTTTTCTAAATTCTTCTCTTCTGTATTCCTGGAAGAGGAAAGAAAGCATAAACATTTTTTCCACTTTGAATTGCTTTCTTGTACCTCACCTCATGCCCAATTTCAGATAGAACTCGCAGGAGGTGGTTTAGACTGAGGTGTTGATTGATGTCCTTTATCTTTGAGCGACAGGAGATTACAGTTCAGTTTTGGCACTGCATCTTTTCCTTTGAAGTGTTGCTGTCTGAAGTTCCTTGACATTCTTGAAGTGCAATACTCCATGGTCTCTCTCAGAATTGGAATTTTGGTAGACAGTCACTGAATCACATTCTCAGAATTTACTTTCCCAAGTCATCTTTGGTTTTTTATCCTTTTTTATTGTTTCTTCTTAAATAAAATATTTGAATTTCTTATATATTAAATGCATCTGTTAGTAGTTTGGGGCTATGATCCATTGTCATGATATTTTACTAAGTATGGAAGGATTTAGTAAAGATGCTGTTATGCAAGTAAACATAACAATGTGTGTCAACTTCCTTAGAAGTAAGATATTCTAAACAGAGAAAGGCACAATTAATGCTGCAGAATTCAAGGTAGTGTCTACTGCAAACCCAAATTGGTAATAGCAGCCAAAAGTGAAATATAACTAAAGGTATGTCGAATTATTTTCGTAGAATGAGAATATGTATTTGTATGGTTCAGTTTTAGAGAGTAATATCTGAAATACTTCATAGGCAGAAAGAAATGAAGGCAAAATGGAGGAAAGATGATCTGAGAAGTAATTTACGATTTAGGTTTTAAAGATGAAGAGAAATATCACAAGGAGACAGGACTTACAACAGGATTTTAGGTTGGAAATTTGTGATGAACAAATGCTTCGCCACTGTGTTCATAAAAGGGTTTTTACACAAGATAGAGGATTTTGAGACCCTTTCTCTATGAGATGAAATTCCATTTGGTTTGATGCGAGCAAGAGTGAGGTAAATGGGGGGGTGCAGAATACCATACAAATATCTTGGCAAGGTGACGACTGCAGGAGGTGCAAGAGATGTGAGATGTGAACTGGAGAAATTTGGGCCTGGACTTGACATAGGCATAGATGAAAGTTCTTTTCGTGATTTTTTATGAAGTGAGTTTTGGAAGATATTGCTACCAAAGCAATTTTGTGCCATCATTTAAAGATTCTCAGTTTCATCAGCTGCAGAGTAGTAACCCTGATTTAGAAGTAATCCTTTTCATTATCGATAAAATACTACATTTAAACCTGTTTATTGACCTTTGTGAAATGTGAAGCACATTAGTGACCAGATTATGCTGCTGATTTAAAAACTTAGAGAACAAAGTTGCTTCACTGCTTATGAATACATCAAGCAGATTTATAATTTAAAGGATTTTTAAAACTTGAAATTATTTAATTCCTTGCGTATTGCCAAAAAATGAAAAGAACTTTTGGAATTCTAGAACTGCAATACAAATAAGATACAAATATAATATTGATGAAAGCTTGTTTTTCCACTTGGTTTGCAAGTGCAAAATTAGAAAAGATAAAGATATTATCAGGCTTCAATTGAGACTTGATTTTAGAAGTAGTTTTTGTACTGTTGAAAAGTTATGAATAAGCAGTCCAGATTCCCAACTGGGAAGCTGATCCAGTGAGAATTAATAATTTTCAAAAAGGACTGGAGAGACATTTGTTTGGGAGTGGGATTAAGGATTCCAACAGGAATTGGAGAGACAAATAAAAATTGTGAAATATGATGGAACCAATTTTTTCATTGTTCTGATCCCACGTTTCCCATTTAATCAAAACCAAAACACTCAAGATATGATCTGACTAGGCCACTGTCGAGTTATAACATGATGTTTCTGGCTTACCTTTACTGATGCAGCAGTACATTTCAGCATTTATTTGCTTCCCACAGTGCTACTGCCCTGCTATTTAACACATCAGTTAGATTTTTATGCTCAGTTAAGTATAAATTTATAAATTCTAGATCTTTCACCTTTTCCAGCAACAATTTTCACACCATCCATAAAACACTCGGAGCATCTATTATTCCCCCTATTTTACTGCACCCTACATTTAGTTGTAACTGTTGCACCGTACAGATTTTATTTCACTAATTTTGCAATTTTTTTTGCCACTACCACCTGCCCACTGCTCCATCTCCTACTTTTGCATCATTTACAAATCTGTCTATCCATTTTTTTTCTAGGTTCATTTTCTAAAGATAAATTAGGAAATGTAGTTGTGTGGCTTCACTGTCTTGGATGTTTTGCCTATGTTTCTGTATGTCCTTATGGAATAAAGAAGATGATTAGGATAACTGCATGCAATTTATTGCAAGAAGTTAACATTGTGAAATTGAACGCTTTATCTCATTTCATAACAGCATATGTAGTAAGTGCTGAACAGATTCACGTGGTTGTCTTAATTTAACATTACTGGAAGTACTGCCATTTATATTTTGGTGCTCCTCTTTCATGATTTAGTTTTCATCACATGGTAGTTTTAATATTCCTGTTTTGGGTCTTATCCTGATAGGAATTCTGGCATGATGACGGTGAGTGAGAAGGAATGCCTGCCAAGAAAGGCAGTAATTGGATGAGGAGAAAGCTACGCAGTGACTCATGTTTTTAATCAAATCTGCACTGAGATACAGAAATAACTTCACGTCTGATTTTTCAGAGTATGGAAATATTGTTTCTTCAGATGAGATTCTGGAATATTCACTGACAGATGTAAAAAAAATGTCAAATGAGAAAAAGCAGTGATGATTTATTTCACACATTGATGTCAGGCAGTAGACAAACCTTAATCTTCATTCCTGTGTGTATTCATTCTCAGCAAAACAGATGCTTCATAGGAAAACCCACTGAGGTGAAATTAACATGCTTGTACAAGTTTTTGTTTTCTTAACCTTTCTCCTTTCTCTGTCCTTCACTGCTGAAGGCATTGAGGCTTGCTAAGGCTTGCTTCCAAATGTACTAGTGCCAAACTAACATGCACCCACATATAATGATTATAGATTTCTGCTTAAAGCAAAAGTACTTCAGTGTAAAACTGTAAAGGTAAGGTTCAACTGGACTATAGGGCTGGTCTCTCATTAGAGAGAGATAACTGGTGATGGTGGTGGTTTAACTTGAGGATCACCATGCCTCAGGTGAGGGGAGAGTCCTTCAAGGTAAGCTCAGCCAGTGTGGGAATTAGACCCATACTGTTAGTGTTACTCTACATTGCAAACCAGTTGTCCAGCCAACTGAGCTAATCAACCCCTTAACCTGTAATAGATCACTATGCTAAAAGATGATCCTTCAAAAGTTCTAGAATCGTAGAGTGATGTAGCACAGAAGAAGGTTATTTGGATCATGTCACTGCTGGCTCTTGAAGGAGGTTTAAAATTAGTCTCACTCCACTGCGTTTTCATTAAATCCCTCCAACTTATTTCATTTCAAGTCTTCATACTTTTTATTTTTGAAGGATATTATTGTATATATTTTCACCATTCTTTCTGGCACTGCATTCCAGATCATTGTAACAGTTCCTCTGCCACCCTCAACATCCTCCCAACCAAGTTTCTTCTTATTAACTATGTCAAGTACCTTCATGACTTCAAATAGCTGTAATAAATTTATCCTTAACTTTTCCTTCTGTAAGGACAATAACCCAGTTTTGGGATTTTCCATCTCATAGCCCAAGTATGAGGGTGTCAATGTTCAGCGGTAATTGGCACTGCTCCTCCCAATGAGAAAATCCACTGGCTTCAATTCCAATCAACTTGTTAAGAGCTGACCGACAAGCTTCTCAGTGAATGACAGGCCTCAGTGTTCAAACCCCTTCTCCCTAGAAGCTGTCACCCAATCAAAAGCCAGTAGATTCTAGGTCCAGAGATCCTCACTGAAGGCCTAGTCTTCAGAAAATCCAAGAGAAACATTTTTCTTTCAGAACTCTCAGGGTCAAATCAGAATCTGCCTTTTCTTTGCAACAGCTGACTGACGATTCTGGAATTGATTCATTGTTCTGGGGATAAAGTGTGGTCAAAGGCAGACAGATGGCTTTCATCCCCGAGCTCCTTGCACCCAACCATGGCCTTTGTTGACTCCAAAATAGGAAAAATGGAGCCAACAGCAGCCCCCTCTCTCCAACCCCAGAGAGATTAGCTTTGTTTCCTAATCAAGAAACCAGCCACTTTTCTTATCTGCTGTGAAGGCAGTGATCAGGTAAGTGCTGAATTGAGGCCCATCAGTGGCCATGAGTTGACTATCTGAGGATCTTAACTGCAGGAGAGTTGGGAAAGTTCCCAATGGTCCTTCTATACCAGCAAAACACTAAAGCGACTAGAAGAGGCCAACTACCCCATCAGGGCTAACCAACCCAATTATTTGCTCCACCTCACCATTTCCGGGGAGGGTAAAATTGCACCCCAGTTTCTTACCGTATAACAAAATTAAGATACTTCATTAACATGACCTAATTTCAGTTCTGGTGAAGGTTGCAAATCTGAAAATCTGAATCTGTCTTTCCTTTGCAACAGCTGACTGACAATTCTGGAATTGATTCATTGTAGGTTTGTGTTTCAAATATCATTCCCTTCTTCTGGGAAAATAAGAAGGATTCAGTTTGAATCCCACTGTAGTGATTGGAATGAGATCAGTCAGATGGACCTCACAGAATATGAGTTCCCTTTTTGGGACTGTTAACCTGGTCGAATCAGGGAGTCCTGCCTGACAGGTATAAACAGGAGTGTCAGGGGTTCTGCTCACTGTAGGAGCTGGCTTTGAGCGAGCTGGATCAGTATCATGTACTATGCACATTGTGAATAAAGGGTGGCTGAGTGATAGGATACCGGTCTACATGGAGTTATAGAGTCTTAGAGTCATACAGCATGGAAACAGATCCTTTGGTCCAACCAGTCCATGCCGAACCTAATCCCAAATTAAACTAGTCCCACTTGCATACTCCTGGCCCATATCCTTCCAAACCTTTCCTATTCATGTACTTATCCAAATGTCTTCTAAATGTTGTAATTGTACCCTATCCACCACTTCCTCAGGAAGTTCATTCCACAGGTGAACCACCCTTTCAGTGAAAATTTGCCTCTTATGTCTTTTTTAAATCTCTCTCCTGTCACCTTAAAAATGTGTCCCCTAGTGTTGATATCCCCCATCCTAGGGAAAAGACAACTACCATTAACTCTATCTATGCCTCTCATTATTTTATAAACTTCTATCAGGCCTCCTCTCAACCTCCTGTGCTCGAGTGAAAAAATGTCCCATCCTATCCAGCCTTTCTTTATAACTCAACCCTTCCATACCTAGCAACATTCTGGTAAAACTCTTCTGAACCCTCTGCAGCTTGATAATATCCTTCCTATAACTGGGCGACCAGAACTGGACACAGCATTCCAGAAGAGGCCTCACCAATATCCTCTACAACCTCAACATGACTTTCCATATCCTATACTCAAAGGACTGAGCAATGAAGGCAAGCATGCCAAGCGCCTTTTTAACCATCCTGTCTATACGTGATGCAAACTTCAAAGAATTATGTACCTGCACCCCTAGGTCCCTCTGTTCTACCCAAGGCACTACCCTTAATTGTATAAGCCCTACCCTTGTTGTACCAAAATGCAACAGCTCACATTTATCCAGATTGAATTCCATCTACTATTTTTCAGCCCATTGACCCATTTGATCAATTGAGTGGGCTTTACGTGATTTATAAGGAGTAGCTTGTCTGCCAAGAACCACAAGTGTTGGAAAGTGGAGCAGGAGATGACTGCCAGGTTGAATAAGTAAAGCTACCTGAAGGCATTGTTATGTGAAAGGGATTACAGTATAAATTGCAATAAGAGCTGTCCAGAGTACTGGAGGAGTTCGCCCACAGATATCAAATGTTGTCTAGCAGTCACTAGGAAAATAAAAATTAACCTACTAGAGTTAGTCAAGGAAAAAACCAGGCGCACTGATACTGGTACAAAACCAGAATACTATGATACTTGGAGAGCATTATATCAGAATAATTCACAAATATCACCAGTTGTGATGCCAATAATAAGGATCATGAGCCCTGTATTAATGATCACAGCAGCAGTGTGACTGGTTATAGTGGCTAGGTTACTGGTTATGGTGCCCATAAAATAAATATTACAGGTATTGGTTCCCAAACAGGTTATTTTAGGTTTTTATGTATGGATCAAATGTGAAGAATTGAAACCACAAGTGTGCTGAGAATGGGTAGAGCCCTTTCCATTGCTTATGTGGATGAAGGTGCTGAGATTGAAGTGATTCTTATGACATTAAGTATGTATCCCGTATGTTACAAAGACTCCCTGGGCAAGGTTCCACAACTTGGTACACTTCCAGCCTGATACCCCAATAGTTTAACTCCTCGGTGAAGAGGGGTTAACTAGCGCCCCTGGAGACACTAAGGACTGTAGATGCTGGAAGCCAGAATCTATAGGTGTGAGGCTAGAAAAGCACAGCAGGTCAGACAGCATCAGAGGAGCAGGAAAGTCAACGTTTGGGTTTCAGCCTGCTCCTCTGATGCTGTCTGACCTGCTGTGCTTAACGAGCTCCCCTTCCTTATTCATTTCCCAAAGCCCACCACTACCCCACCTTCCCTCGGTTGGCTGCATCAAGGTTAAGTTTTAAAAGATCCCTCCATTGTGGGTGTCTTTCACCTAGAACAAATGAATTTATGTTTAAAAAAAGAAGCTGATTTAACCAGGCTTTCTTGAGTTAACAAAAAATTGAGTCTATTAGTTACTAAACAAAAACAGGAAATAATGCAACACACATACATGAAAATAGGAATAGGCAGGGAGTCTGAAATAAAGATAACAGTTATAATATATATAGATCAGTCTCTCTGGATGGTTTAGGAAGAGTAGATTGTGAACTATTGATAATTGAACAGTTGATTTCAGGATTCTTGGGCTTTACAGTTTGTTGAAATCCTTTTTTGTCCTATTTCCTTTTTAAATGTGGTTTGGTAGCAACATTCACAATGAACGAGCTCTCAAAGTGCTGTTTCCTTTTGGCTGACTTGCTAACTAGTTGGCTTCTCACACTCGGAGTGTGAGAACAATTTTACCTTGCAATGTAGGGGTAACTGGTGACTGGGTCTTCAACTCTAACCTTCACAGAACACTGGTGCTTGAACCCTGATTAGTAAACATAGGTGCCTCAGTTCACTTCAGCTGCTTCAGTAGTATAGTTTCTTCCACAGGCCAGGGTTACAGCCAGTTTTTCACTGCTGTTTTTGTATATTTCTGAAACAGCAAAACACAAAAACATGCCTTCAATAGGTGGCTTTCTACTGAGAGGAAAACAATAGTCAGCCCCATGATTATCTTTTCCTGT
The DNA here is from genome assembly GCF_021869965.1 of Rhincodon typus. Taxonomy (NCBI): domain Eukaryota; kingdom Metazoa; phylum Chordata; class Chondrichthyes; order Orectolobiformes; family Rhincodontidae; genus Rhincodon; species Rhincodon typus. The sequence continues at coordinate 30,195,610 of NC_063345.1, read as the reverse complement.
TACGTTTCTCTCTCTGTTCTTGAAATTTCCCTGATACCCTACAGGTATCCACAGAGAAAGACTTTGCCAGCAGTGAGTTTACATCCACTATCTTTTCTGGTTGTAGTAGTACTCTTTTAAAATATATATATATTTTGGTATTAAAAGTTACAAGTATATAGGGATTCTGATCCGTTCTCATGACACAAAGTACTATTACAGTAAATCATCCACAAAAAATACTTTGGCCCTAAAAATAGGCACAGCCCATGTTTTCTCCTTTAATTAAAGTATATTACTGTAGACTGGGTCTAATTACTGAGCAGGACTGAATGACCTTTAACTATATGTGAGGATATGTCAAAGCAAGTAGCATTAAAAAGTTTGCTTGGCTGCCATTGTATGCCAATTGTTGAGGAAGACTGCTGCATAGTTTGGAATGTCTATGATGAAATTAACACCATTTAATATACTGCAAAATGTCTAAAGCCACTTTATTTAGTAGACAGTGTCAAGTTAACGACCATCTTTTGTTCTAACAGAAGCAAGTCACAGACTCGTTATTACACTTATAATTCTCTATTCATATACAATGGCAGAAATTAGTTCATGCTTCATATGAGTTATAGAGTCATAGAGATATATAGCATGGAAACAGACCCTTCAGTCCAACACGTCCATGCTGACCAGATATCCTACATTAATCTAGACCCATTTGACAGCATTTGGCCCATATCCCTCTAAACTCTTTCTATTCATATATCCATCCAGATGCCTTTGAAATGTTGTAATCATACCAGCCTTCAGCATTTCCTTTGGCAGCTCATTCCATATACGCACCAGCCTCAGCATGAAAGACTTGTCCCTTAGGTCGTTTTTATATCTTTCCCCTATCACCTTAAACCTCTGCCCTCTCGTTTTGGACTCTCCCAACATGGGGAAAAGAGCTTGAATATTTACCCTGTCCATGCCCCTCATGATTTTATAAACCTCTATAAGGTCACCCCAAAACTTCCGACGCTCCAGGGAAAATAGCCCCAGCCTATCACTGTCTCCCTTTCTCTCAAACCCTCCAAACACAGCAACATCGTTGTAAATCACTTTTCAAAATTTTCTCGTTTGACAACATCCTTCCTATTGGAGGGAGACCAGAATTGCACGCAGTACTCCAAACATGGCCAAACCAATGTTCGTGAACTATTATTTTAGGTTGTTTAATATTTGAATCCCAATATATGTACTGTGGTCCACCCTGACCAGTTTCCTAGAAGCCGGAGGAAATAAAAAACAAGTTTAACTTCAGTGCAATTTATTTCAAAAATTCAGGGCCAGATTTGAACCACTGTACAGAATATTCTCATGAAGCCTCCTAATCATACAGCTGAACTTCGTAGGTTGAGTATCCAATGAGGTGGGTTTCCTGTAATTTTGGCAATGTGCCATCTCACTGCAGCTGGGCACCACAAAACATAAGGAAAATGCCAAAAAGCAGACAGCAGCTATTCTGTTATCAGACATGATTATAACTGTTTCAGAGATATTTCATGAGCTTACACCCAGGGGCTTAAAGTCCCAAAGGTTATGCTGCATTGCCAAACCTCAGATCATGGAATAAATCTCTCAATTCATTCTGATAGATTTAGAGTTAAAACTAATCTTGTCCTTCTCTGGCATTCACGTATTTTTCAGCAGAAGTCTTTGAATGGTGATAAGGAACAGGAATCCTAATTTAATTTTTCATATTTGTGAGATGATGAGGCCACTTTTTTCGTGCATTCATGGGAGTAAGGAGTTGCTGGATAGGTTTACATTTATTGTCCCTCCCTAATTGCTGTTGATGAGGAAACAACTCACCACAGCCTTCTCAAGGGCAATGAGGAAGGGTCAATAAATCCTGACCTAACCAGCAACACCTACATCCCATGAATAAACATTTAAAAAATCCATCACTTTCACTGAGATCAGCTAACAAGGACAGGCTGAATTGAATTTGTAATTTTCCCAGAATATATCATTCAATTCTACACATAGCAGTGCACGTACAGAAGACAGAAGAGTGTAAAAACTACTTTCTAAACTTTAAAATGTTTAGGCCAGAAGTCACATGACACCAGGTTATAGTCCAACGGGTTTATTTGAAATCAAAAGCTTTTGGAGTGCTGCCCCTTCGTCAGGTGAAGTGAGGTGCCTGCACCTGACAAAAGGGCAGCGCTATGAAAGCTTGTGATTCCAAATAAACCTGTTGGATTATAACCTGACATCATGTGACTTTTGAATATGTCCACCCCAGTCCAACACCAGCACCTCCACATCTTAAATATTTTAGAAAGAGCTAAGACACTATGCTAAGGTATATTTATGCTTCTAGTGATAGAAAAGAAAATCTCTCCGTTAGATCTCTGAGAATATTAGACATTTTCCTTGCAGTTAGAGGGAGGAAAACAAAGTTCTACACAGCTTCATCAATACAATTGCACTATGTTTTCACTATGAATGTTAGAATGGCAGTGATCATCAGATATCATAAACACCTGTGAGAGCTTAAGATGTACGAACAGAAGTAAGCCATTTGACCTTTGAGTCTGATCCTCCATTCAATGAGATCATGGCTAATCTGAAAATCTTCCACTCCTGCTTTCTGTTGTATCCCCCAATAACTCTTGATTCCCTAACTGATTAAATATCTGTCTATCTCAGTTTTGAATACATTTAAAAGTGCCCTCTGCAGTAAAGCATTCCACAGATTCACTACCCTCTGAGAGAATAAATTCCTCTTTATCTCTGTATTAAATGGGAGATCCCTTACTCTGGAATTATGTCCTTTGATCTTAATCTCTCCCACAAGAAGAAACAACCTCTCCATATCCAAGTTGGAAAGCCCTGTAAGAAACTTATATGTTTCAAAAAGGTTGACTCTAGTTCTTCTAAATTTCAACGAGTACAAGCCCAACCTACTTTAATTCTCCTGTTTAAAAAAAACCCTCCATACCGGGATAGAACCTAGTGAAGCTTCTTAGGACTGCCTCCGATATCAGCATATCTTTGCTTAGACAAGGGAAGAAAAATTGTTTACAGTATTCCTGGTTTGATTTGACTAGAATTGAAGAAACATCACCAGACTTGAAACATAAACTGTCTTTTCTCTCCACAGACGCTGCTAGACCTGCTGAGTTTCTCCAACAATTTCTGTTCTTGTTTGATTTTGGTCTGAGTAGAGCTTTATATAGCTTCAGCAAGACTTCCCTGTGCTTTTGCAATGTTTCTCATTTAAATAATATTCATTCTATTGTCACTGCTGAAGTGCCTCAAATTTTCCTACATTACATTCCAACTGCCAAGCTTTCAACCATGCACTCAACTTTCTATGTCTCTCTACACACTCTTTGTGTCGTTCTCGCTACTTGCTTTCTCAACTATTTTTCTGTCACCTGAAAACTCAGTGACTGTACATTCACTTCTGTCATCCAAGTAATTAATATTGATAATAATTATGGCCTTAGCACTTATCCTTGTGGCACTCCACTAGTTACAGGTTCTTATCCTGAAAATACCTCCATTGTCCCAACACCACTACTCCAACACCACAAGCTCTTAGTAAGTAGCCTTATGTGTGGTACATTTTTGAAGACCTTTTGGAAATCCAAATATATTACATCCATTGGTTCCCCTTTATTTATTGTGCTTGTTGCCTCCTCAAGGAACTCTAATAAATTTGGATTGCCCTTCACAAAGCTATACTGACCATGCTTGTGTTTTCTCCTCCCTGATACAGATGAATATCTACAGCTCAAACTCCGTCACTTCAATTTGTATCTGAAGTTGCTTGAGTTGCAAACACTTACTAAAATGTGTTCACTGTGGATCACCTTAGGGTCCAGCAGAGTTTACATGCTGCAGCTATAACACATGAACCAACCCACCATCTCTATCATATTTTATATTAGTTATTCATCAAATCATTCAAGTATCTTCACTCTTTACAATTTATTTTATTTTTGTTGCATTTTTATGCACTAGTCTCAATCTTGTAGCTAATGAGCTATTTTTAAGAAATAGGGGAATAAATGACTAGACAGCTAAGCAGGAATTAAATATCATATTTTTAGTTTAAAACTAGGAAAAGCCACCAGTTCTACTCTCCAATCAGCTATTTTGTTGAGGAAAAAGCAGCTAAACGCCTTTCTCCATCCTCCTTGAGATGCTCAACTCTGGTGCCCTGTAGTAAGTCACACTCAGGTGCTAACTCACACCAAGTTGAGTACTTATATATGCTCCCAATTCAAAGGACCTAGCTCACTCAGTTAAAGAGGATCCAGAGTCAGCCAGTTTTTTGTTAAGTTGCTCTCTCACTCCATTTATTAAAAATAAACCTGTTCAAAGCTTACAACTTTAGAACTTTAAACTGCAAATTTTATTAATTGCAAATTAGGTGCAAATTAAAGACGTTTTCTCACCCAACAAATGCATGCACTGAGTCAAGCCCATCTGGATGACAAATGCTCTCTATGGAAGAAAATTGGCCATCCTTGCTCGGTTTGGCTGAAATTTGATTCCAGAGCCATAGCAATAAAATTACTTCCTAACTGTTCACTGAAACGGATGTGTAAGACACTTGGGAATGAGCAACAAAAGCTGGTATTGTCAGCAACACTCAGATTCTGTGAAATATAACAAAGAAGTATAGATCTATACTATCTGTTCACATTATTTTAAAAATAGTTACTAACGTATCTACAATACACCTGCAGCACGTAGATTTCAGAGGTTATAGAAGAGTTTACAGAATCGCAATATTTGCTTGGATGCAGGATATCAACACTACTGTCCTCCCATTGCTATACAAAGCTGATTGTTTTAAATGAGTCTGGGAACCAGGTCTTAATTGGTCTTCACACCAGTTCACTCTAATTGTCACGTTACCCACTGTGCTTGTGTTTTTTTTATGTGTCCTCAGGATGGATGACTGTTGATGTTATGCTTATTGCAAATCTTCTTACCTCAGAGAATTTTGGGCAGTTTCAACATTCCATGCAAGTTTGGCAATCTCTTTTAGAAGGGTTATATGACTTGCTGATCTAACAGGAAAAGAATATACCATGTTCAAGCAATAAGAGTTCCCATTCTGAGGTTAGAGATTAGATTATTGCAGTTTTATCCTGCATCAATCATTCCTTACCTGAGAATGGTTGTAACTGGCACTTAAGTACAAACTAATTATTCCACCAGCATTGAGATGAGTCACTTAGATGAAAACACATTTTTTTAAAAATGCTTTGAAGTGGAATATATTTCATTTATTGAACTGCTTTTTAGGATTTGAAATCTCGGAGTATCAGAAGAGACAAGCTGCAATGACTGTAAGAAAAGTCAGCAAACAGAAAGGTGAGTGTATGTATTTGCATTTGTCCTTCATTGTACAGGCAATGTTAGGGAAGCCGAGTTAACTATTAGGGTGAGATTCGGTCAGGAGTCTGGTCCCTCCTCTTTCTGTCTGTCTATTTAAGTAACTTGAGAAGTCACAGGCAATCCTTGGGGTGTATTCACAATAAGTTGGGAGGACATGGTGGTATAATCATAGACCACTACTGTGGGAGGAATGCTAGGAAACTGAGTTATGCACTTTGGGGCGGCATGTTAGGATGCAGAGAGGATTACAATTGTGAAGTCAGACAACTCAATATAAAAGTGGGAGGAACAATAAAACATGTAAAGGAAAGGGGTAATATGAGGTGGGAGAGTGTGGTGGAGTTGGTCATTGACAGTTATTAACATGGGGGAACTACAATATCTGGCATGTTTACTCAATGTGCCTGGGGCTGGACAGGTGCAGCTGGGATACAAAATTTAGAGAGACGGTTTGGATGGGAACGTGGAAAAGTTCAAAGCCTGTGAGGTTGATGGGGACAGAAATCAAAATGGAATGTCTACGTTTGAGGATTCACTGTGAATAAGATTTTGAGTGGCAGATTCACAGTGTGAGAGTGACAGCTGTTCCCCCCCCCCCCCCCCCATTGTGCTGATAGTCCGATGAAGCTAAAAATGGCTGTCACCGCACCCAAAATGGGAGGGGTTGATGTTTCTTTCCTTGAAGGAGAGGCTTCAATGTTGAGTGACGTGAGCCCATCCAAAGCACAATAACAGTACACATGTACGCCCATACTGTAAAACTGAAATGGACTTGCAAGCACTACATAATGTGTAAAACTTGGGCATTAACCTATTGTGTCCAGACCACATCCCTGCCATGAATACTTTTGAACACATCACACAAATCAAGAATCAATGCCCATAATGGCTGAGACCCCTAAGCAATGATCTGTGGCTTGGAAAAGCTGCCAAAGTAGTCATCATCTTCTAAGTACCCATATCCTGCACATTGTAAAAGAGTTGCTCACGTCACAACTTGGATCATAAAACATCATGTAGCACCAAGGATGGCTTGGCTCTGAACTTTCAGTATTGTAGTAGACTTCTACTCACCCATTTTAAAAAAAATGTTAACATATTTATAAGGATGTGACTCCTACATGCCCTCAGAAGGTCTTCTTCTTTCTTTTCCTCCCATTACATCTTGATGCATTCCCAGAGTCCAAAGCAGGGGTAGAGTGGGCCTGTCCTACTGACCCACTGGCATTGGAGCTTTGGTTGGGTGACCCCAGGGCCTTTGCATCTTGGGGGCCAAGACTTCTGAGTGTGTCCTGCTCAGAGGCTGGTGTTCCTCTTCGGCTTGAAAACCTCAGGGCTGAGGGTGGAGACAAGGTGCAACTGGATGCTTGGCTTCCTCTAGAGTGTCCTGAAAGGAGACTTTTGGGTGACTTGTATGTGGTTCCTCCTCTTACTGGCATCCTTCTGTCTCCTTGTTGGGAAGGGGCACCGTAGAGTGAAATCAAGGTTCCTCATTTCCCTGTCACCTTGCTATTGATGCTAAGCACAATGGTTAGAACGATGAAGTGTAAGTCTGTGTGCATATTCAGCAGATACATAGAGTGCTGGACCTGGCTGTCTATGGCAGTTACCAACCTGTCCATGTTGGCAGCCAGATATTTATGTGGCTGAGGCAGTAGGCATTACTGCAGTCATGCCACCTTTGTGTCAGGTTGCTCAGTGACCACAGTAAATGTGCCCACTGTTCCTGTGTCTACTTGTGCATTTTATGATGTCACAAATTGCCAGAAGCATTGGTTTCTTTCTTGCCTGGGACTGAGCAGGTGCCTGGTACCTGACAGTTCTCTGAGTGCCTGCAACCGCAGCATTTCTCCCTTGACAAACTGAAAATCCATGGCAGTGATGTGCTCACCAGCAGGTGCTCCCATCTCTAATCTAGCTAAAATGCCCACAGGAGTATGAGTGTCTAAGCTGGCTGAGGGTGCAGAAGGCAACATTGTCAGCACTGTCCCTGAGACATCTGTGCTCCCTTACTCACAGCTGGGGCAGGAGATATATTGCAGGAATGCCTTCTTAAATGCAGAGGCTATGCTAACACTGCTTGTACCTGCAGGAAATAAAAGAGAGAATATGTCGTAAACAAGGAGGGGATATTCTGGCAAGTTAAGATTTTCATTATATATGTAAATGATTTGGATGTGAATATGGGAATTATAGTTGGTACATTTGCTGATGACGCCAAAATAAGTGGTGCAGTGGAGAGTAAAGAAGGCTATCTCAAAGTACAACTGAACCTTGATCAGATGGGCCAATGGGCCCAGGAGTAGCAGATAGAGTTTTATTCAGATAAATGTGAGGTGTTGCATTTTGGTAAGGGAAACCAGTGCAGGACTTATGCAGTTAATTGTAAGGCCCTGGGGAATGTTGCGAAACAAAGAGACCGAAGGATGCAAGTGCATAGTTCCTTGACAGTGTGGTCACAAGTAGACAGGGTGGTGAAGAAGACATTTGGCACACTTGCCTTCATTGGTCAGAACATTGAGTATAGGAGTTGGGGCATCATGTTGCAGCTGGACAGGATATTGGTGAGGCCACTTTTAGAATACTGCGTACAATTCCTGGGGCCCTTCTATAGAACGGATGTTGTTAAACTTGAGAGTGTGCAGAAAAGATTTACAAGGATGTTGCCAGGACTGGAGGGTTTAAGCTACAGGGAGAGACTCTGAGTAAGCTGGGGCTTTCTTCTCTGGATTGTTGGAGACTGAGGAATGACCTTATAGAGGTATATAAAATCATGAGAGTCATGGATAGGGTGACTAGCCAAGGTCTTTTCCTAGGGTGGGGGAGTCCAAAACTAGAGGACACATGTTTAAGTTGAGAGGGGAAAAATTTTAAAAAGGACCTGAGGGGTAACTTCCTCACACAGAGGGTGGTGCATGTATGGAACAAGTTGCCAGAGCAAGTGGTGGAGGCGGGTACAGTTTAAAAGGCACCTGGTATATGAATAGGAAGGGTTTAGAGGGATATGGGCCAAATGCTGGTGAATGGGACTAGGTTAGATTGGGATGTCTGGTCAGGGTGGATGAGTTGGACTGAAGGGTCTGTTTCCATGCTGCATGACTGTATGACTATAACACATTCACAGTGGGGGTAATGAGAGATCAGCACAACAAGGGACAATGCTTCTTACTTGGTTGCTGGCACATGATATTTCAATGTCTCCACGAGGCAATCCCAGTCCTTGCCAGCAACAGCCAAGATCCTCTCTTTATACGAAGTGAGAAGCTGAATATCTGGAGCCCTTTCTCCCATTGTGGTTCTTTTGTCCCTATTATGGGCAGTTTCACCTGCAATGAGAACAAAGTTGAGATGAAAGTTGGTGCCATTGCTGTCAGTAGTGGTGGGGGTAAGTTGGTGAGGTGACCCAACTGAATAAAGAGGCAGCATAGAGGCCAAGAAGAGTTAATACATGGGGGCTCGGAGGCATGAAAGTGAGTGAAAGACCATGTGCATGAGAGAGTGAGAGTGGGAGTACATGAGCCTTGGTGGCAGGTGGGTGCAGTAGCGATAGTGAGTGTAAGGTAGCACACACTAGATGGTATCACTGAGCCTAGTGGAGTAGAGGAGGTCATTGATAGTCTACCTGGGTATTCCTCTGTAAGATTGAGACGACAATAATGCTTGGCCGATTTTGGTAAGTTTTGGAAAGCTATATTAGTGACACACTGCTTCTTTTGAGCTTTACTATAACACTTGGGTATCTACTGACTCCTAGAACCTTTTCCGGAGATCTGATTGCACAGCTTTCTAACTGAGTCCTAACTACACAGAGCAAGTGTGTTTAACACTAAATAAGAAACAAAGAAATGCAGATCTGGAAATCTGAAACAAGTTCAGAAACTGCTTGAGAAACTCAACCGGTCTGACAGCTCTGTGAAGAGAGAAACGGAGCTAATGTTTCAAGTCTAGAATGACTCTTCTTCAAAATTTCTTCACAGCTACTGTGCCTGCAATTCACCAGCCTTATTTACTGCACAGTATGTTTTCACATACATGTACCATGAAATCAATTTAGGTCGTATTGTGTTTTTTATTGCATTTCTTCACCTGATACATTAGTTTGCTGGGACTGTGGTGAAGGTAGTCATGACTTTCAACTGAGAATCAGAAAAGCACACAACAAGAAAAAAAAATTTCAGGACTACAGGGAAAGTGTGGGGGCGTGGGGTGTAGATAAATTGCACTTAGAGATACAGCACAGATTCAATGGGTCTGTAGTCTCTTTCTATGGTGTAATTATTACATGTAAAGCCATAACACTTGATCCAAGTTACATTCACGTCATAAGTAACTTTGGTGTGAAGTAAAAACACTTTTCAATGGTCTTACAGTTGTCATTCTAAATACATGTTTGGCTAGGTTTTTGATATTGTACTCTTAAGAGAATTCAGTATAATTTGTAATATAGCCTAATGCTTTTTTCTCTCATTTCAGGAGTGAACTACACAAGGTCATTACCTCCCTCATACCCAGCACCCCCGGATCCTGTCCACCAGAGAAACTTCATGCTCACTGATGGTATCCCTCAGGGGTCAATGTATGAACTAACGGAGCCCAAACGCAGCCAGTCTCCATTCTGGCAGAACTTCAGTAGGTTAGCACCATTTAAAAAGTAATAGGCCATGTTATTATGGGAGGACCTAGCCCTTGTCGATTTCTCCTGGCAGTTAAAAACAAAATGTGGACCAACAAACAATGTTTGGATCATGGATATAGGTGATTAAACCATCCGCTGACATCTTCCCTGCTGAGCCTTGGTTCAAAGCAACATTTTAGCTAATTATTTCTTAATGTGGGTTCAACTGTTCAAAAAACATACAGTGTGACAACAGAAGGTCAGAAAGGAATACTGAAATTCAGACTCAAACTTCATTGCATTATTTCGTTTGTGATTATGTGAACTTAGGTGTGCTCTTCAGTGCACTGTAATGCAGGTGTACACAAACACACATGCGCACACACACACACAAACACATATATCTATGTGTATATATTCATGTAATATATATGTGAGTGAGCGTGTGTGTGTGTGTGTGTGTGTATGTACATATATCTTGCTTCTGTTATTCTAAAAGCTTATTACATATGTACTGAAGTGTGAATGTTTTATTGCTTGATTAGTTCTACATAAGCTACTACAGATGTTTTAATAACAAACAATGTAGCCACACTTTTGATGATTTATTATATATCCATGTAGATGACATGTTATACCAAGTGAACAATCCCAAACTCCATTTGAAGACATAAGAGTTTGAGAACATTGGACTACTAGTCATTATGTTAAGACAACATTTCTAATGCTACTCATGGGGTTTGTAGTTATTCACAAGATAAGATTTAACTGACAGGACCACTTCTTCACTATCTCTGTACTTAACTGGTTAAAAGCCAATTTTATTCCTTAATACAAAAAATTGTTCAACACGATGGATATATAATTATTATGTTTTGACCATAAAATTAATTGTTTAATATGATTAACAATATTTGCTATGTTTTAATACACATTTGTTACAGCGTTATACTTAATAGTTAATAAGGCTCAACAACTGATCCAATTGCATTTTATATTGTGTTGGAAGATGTGGTGTAACATCAACAAGTCATTTCAGTAGTCAGTTTATCCTTTCTTACTATTTTTGGACATTTGCCAGCACTTCCACAGGAACAGCATCTGATTGAACCATCAGATTGATATGATGTGGTAACTTTACAATATCTCTGGACTATTTTAACTGAAATGTTTGCAATTCAGTGGAGCTCTGTGGATTAAACAGTGCACTACACAGTAGATCACAAACTATGTTATTGAAGGAGTCATTACAGATTAAGGAGTTAAGTTATCTTTAAATATTGTCCTACAAAAATGTTTTGTGCCACAAGTGATGTAAGCATTTGTTTTGTGATGTGCTAAAATTTCATTATTTTGCATTTCCAATGCACTTGATGATATAATACGTAGTATAAAAATGGTGAAATAGCCAATCTTTTGAAATAATAATGAACATTTTTATAGAATTACAGAGCTACTTTTCCAATAATCATAGCTAGATATTATTTTCTAACAATCTAAATAATTAAATATTTATTAAAATAGTGCCAAAAATATAGAAATAAATTCAACAAAGAAAACCTAGTTAGTATATGATTCAATACACAGGCACTTAGCTAAATGAGGGTCAATCACCATCAACTGACAGATTGCTCATTCTGTGCTAGCGCTACATAAAGGTTGTTGGTGCCCTGTAACTAAAGTAATTAGCTAAAAACCTGTTTAATCAAGAAGGTATTTTCTCAAACTGAAGATAGGTCCTTCAGGTATATGTTATTGTGATCCATTTAGGAAATTTAGTGGCTTGCTTTTATTTTGTTTTTAATTATTGAATTATTAAATCCCAAGTTACTTAGTTTCATTGTAATTGCTGTGATATTTGGCCAACCATATTCAAGCTCTTTGCTCAGGTAAATTTCAGAATGACGTGCCATATAAACTAGTGATGGACTGGTACATAGTTCCACTAATCCAGCTTTTTTTCTGATGATTTTCAGTATATGACTGCATTGGTAAGGATATCAGATACTGTTCAAATATAGTTGGAACAAATGTGAAACTACCGATCGAAATTGGAGATTGACATTGTAACACAAACTAGGAGAGCTTTAAACAATATGAAGAATAAGGCCAAGGCTTCTGTGCTGCTGTATTCTGAGGGCAAGCAAACACAGTCTTTGCTTTTTTATTTAGCATATGGTCAAATGGTGACGTAGAATGGCTCAAATCATGCCTGTGCATTTGCATTTAAGGCCCTCCATTTTTGTCACTTGACTAGGGCACTGGACAGGAGGTTTCTCAGGGGAATATTGGCCAGAACACTGATCTTGCTAGTTCATGCTCTTTGCAATAAGTAACCAATTGATCTGCATTGCCCAGAAAGCCAAATGAGATCTAAATTCAAAACCATGAGCAAAGTAAGCACCCCTTATGTACCACAAGTCAGTGGTCTCAGTGTTGGATTGGAATGCAGCATGAACAGATAGGAGTGCAATATGGTCCAGTAAAGAAAAGGAGAGCTAGTGCTGGGCCAACCAGAACTATTATGATAAATAGCATAATGAAGTTATCACTTATCATGTTTACAGGGATGGAGACTGGTTGCCACTGATGATTTGATAGATATTGATAAGCTATCATTGCACTTTTTGCTGAACTTATCCACCACTCTTAAAAAAGAAAAATAAAAATTATCTGTCACCCTCACGCAGAAGATAGGTTTAGTTATAGCTATAGGTTTCCCTCCATGGTCTAATAGGTAAAATTTCAACCAGTGAAATACTATGCCATACACAGTTTTGATTGTTGGTCTGTACTGACTGACATTATTTAGGTCATCAATTAGAATGTGAAAACTGATCTCATCAACTTTGGGCTCCCACCATTGAACTCTACCCTGTAATATTTGTGAGAAGGTGCACATATGCAGAGATCAGATAAGAGCAGATTAATCTGCTGACACTCATTGACCAGGTTCTTCTGTGAAGAATAACCTTTTACCAATGAAGTTGAAGACCGCTAAACCCTCAAGTACATGGTCCATCAATAATACTTGCAATGTTCTGAGAATAAAAAAAAATTGTTGAAGGTATTTTAAACTGAATTAAGTGCTTGCTCTTTGTTTGAATATGAAATGAGATGTCCAGAAAGTTAAGGTGGAGGTGTGGTGGAGTCAGAGACTGCTCACCCCACCTGCAAGAAAAGTCTGCTGCGAGCCAATGGACGAAAAAAAAAGGCCATCCTGCATCCCTAACATGCTGCAGAAACCTGTAGTGCTGGGGAGTCGGATTTTGGTCTCTCACTGGAGAAGAAGTTCCACCCTCTGGGAATTTGGTTCTGCAGCAACTCCATCAGATTTGGCAAAGCTCAGTGGTGGGCACCACCAAAACTCCAGGAAAGTCTGCGAAAGAGAACTATGTACCAAAGTGAGGCAAATCCAGAGATATTGAAAAGAGAAGTGTTTGTGACCTTATGGAGTGACACCATGAGAGTATAGGTTGGGTTTGAAGTATAGCAGGTAGGAACAAAGTGGGGAAGTTATTCTCGAATCAGGGGGTGGTGGCAGCCTTGATGAACAAAAAGCACCCTCCAAAGATTTTATATGCCTTCCTGTCATTTTAAAACTTCAAAATGAAAGGGCTACCACTACTCACCTGCCTGCCCATTTCCAAACTTATTACTGCACGTGCAGGGTCATATTGGAGGTTGATTGAGCTTTTCACTAACACAAATGATCTTGTATTTATTGTTATATGGTGAACAAACTTTTGACTTCAGCAGCCTCTCAATGATGGGGTTGAGCTGGGGTGGGTGGAACATTGTTGGGATGGCCATCCAAACTATTTCACGTACCCCTCAGGCTGAAAACACACCCAGTAGGGGCACATAATATCCAGCCCAAGTTTATAATTTCTACACCCAGCTAACTTTGCCTCACTTCAAGTGTAGTCATCCATGCTTATGAGGTCAACTAAAAGAAGTCAGAAGCATTTTTTTTGATCAAACTGTCTCAGGGCAAAGTATTCCATGCTTGTAAGCATATAAGTGATGCCATTACAAACCATTATTGTACCAAATTGTCACAAAGAAAATCCTTCAATTTTGCTTCATTGTGTTAACATAATGGATCAAAGTTGCATCTTCCAAACAGGTGATAGCAGCTTCCCGTATCATACTGTATTGTACAGTTGCTCTTGGGTCATCTAGAACTATGTACATCATAATACTCTGTCCAATCTTGACACTAGAAAAATGCCATACATGGCATTTACACAAACATGCAGACATAAATCAATATAAAATGTTTCCATGATTTTATGCAAATCATTGACACACATTCTGTGTAGCAGCAGAGTTACTGTTATGAAAAAAAAACTTCAAATTAACTTGCATGGGAGTGTCTCCACCTTCCAGTTCCTGTGGAACTAAAGGTAAAACTGCCAAATTTTCTTTCTTGGTTTATAGTCTCATACAAGAAATGTCTGATGTTTGAAAACATGATACCATTATCTCAATATTGTCAGTGCAGCACTATCGAGAATCAATTCTGAACGCTGCCAATTCACATAAACAGAAGACTGAACATGTGAACAAATTAAATAACAAGTTCGGGGGGTGGTAGGGGTGGGTGGAGGTGGCAGTCAGTAGACAGAGAGATGTGAAATTTGGAAAGCAGCATCCCCTAATAATTCACAAATTCAGGCAGAAGAATTATCATTAAACAGATCTTTTATTTCTGAAAACAGTTATAAAGTAATTAGGGTTACAAGGTGCAGGAACAATTCTTTAAAAGGCCAAGTCAGTTAGAATTATTGTATTGAACAAGACTAATGGTTAAGTTATAAACTCTTACCTTTTTACTACATGTTGTGTAGTTAAAGACACTGGATTTGTAAATTATCCATTCACGTGTATTGTTGCGAAATGGTCTGAGCAAAGCCATCTCCTTGAACTGGCAACCTAAAGTGACACTAACTGCAATGTCAAATTACTGTTATAATAATACAACCTAAGCAGCCTCTACTGTCTTAAAATAAATAGGACTTTCTTGTGATTGATGTGCATGTCCAAATGAACCATGTTCAATATAGAAATATGATTCTCACTACCATATTGTAATACTCCATGAAATGGGTGATAAATTGAGTAACAAGACAGTCCTATTGGAGCTAATAGTGTAACATGAATTAGTTGGAATGAAGGCTGTAAGCAAAATTCATAATTTAGCTTGGGCCTGTAAAATATCAGCATTTTGCTCAGAATTTTATTTCTACATGTGTACAAATTAGTTGTAATGGGATTATATCATGGGTTTGCACAATTTTTTTTGTATAAGTGTTGTTCAAATTTGAGAAACAATGCATGCATGATGCCATTGGATGCTATGCACGGTCTCACTGCTGTTTTTTGGAACGCACATGACATTGATTGATAACTTTTAGAGAGTGATGCAATACCAGTAAATAAAATGTAAGTGCAAATCCTGACTTCTTGTTGCAAGAGAAACCATAGCATGGTAAAATCACCAGTAAAACATGATGTTAGATATTAATTGCTACCAATTTAAACAGGTCTGAGATTCCTATGTGAATCATACTATGAAGTGTAGGATAATATTGGCAGATTGAGATCTAACGAATAAGCTCCAGCAGACTAGAGCTTACTTTCTGATGTAGAAATGGCCAATGTTATAAATGAAAGGGTCATAAATGGACTTTCTTAGTACGTGGATGTAGATAGGTATGTAAAATTAAACACTATCTTTCTTGAAAATAACTTTCTCCTGAATATAGATTCACTTTAGTTTTACTCACTCATGTAGAATACAACTGAGATAGTCCCCTAATGTATAAATATATCTCCAGCTCACTGTCATTTATCCTAAATTTACTGTAACTGTGGTTAGTCTTATCAGTTTATGTACACTTGTATTATTGATTCTCTCATATGAAGACTTATTATTAAAAACAGACATCTAATTATTATCATTTACCTATTAATTATTAAAAAAACTTACAATGTGTTGAAGGATAATTTTTAGGTATCCACTGGTAGAGGAGCAGGATTTTATGGAGTACTGGCAAATTGTTGATTGTCAAATTGGAAGCTTATTTGCTGCAACTGCTTTTCTTGGTGGTACCATACAAAGTTGGAACATCATAAGTGAAACAGGGTGGCTGAAGGATCTCGCTGTAGCTGATTCACATATGGCCACATCACATCTGGAAGTTAGAAAAGTTTCTTACTAAAACAATATACTTGCTGCTTTTAAAAAATAATATAGATTTTCTGCAACGGTTATATAAAATTAATACTTATAGTTGCTCCATGTAATCTTTTAGATAGGTATCATTTATTTAAATTCAAACTTTTTGATTGAGGTATTAAAAATGTTCATAAAAGATTCCTTCCCCTGCCATTTAATCAACAATTTTGGCCCTAGTTAATGCTCTTGTTAAAACAGCAATCAGAAATCCAGTATAAATATCTTAATAAAATATTTACTATCACACAGTATTTCAGCCTAGATATTTTAATTGCCCCAGTTAACAAGCACATCATCAGTTAGAAAGTTTTAATGGTAAAGTATTCATAATATATACTCTCTGTAACAGCCTAAATGGTAATACCCTCATTCTCTATACTACAGGAGAAGGTTCTACAAAAGCTTATTTTCTCTATATTAGAGCTGTAAATTGCCATAAGAGAAGTTTAGGAATTGAAATAATTAGTTCTAATAATTAATGTATGCAACATATTGTTTTTGTGATTCATGAATGAATTTATGGATAAATTCTAATAATGTCAATTGGACTGATTGGCTATAATACTGGAAAGAATTTCTCCAATGGGATAGTAGATAAAAGTAATGACTTACATTGTCCCAAGGTCCCAAAATTGATGGGTGATCTTAAACAGACCAGCAAATGGAGTGCTACAATTTGTCTCAGCACCCCGTACCTCTTAAATGATTTAAATGCGAATGACAGCAAAATTAGGATTGGGCCAGACAGCTGATGGGGATGATCTGCATATGAAATTAATCTGCTGACATCCACACCACTTCACATTACAGAATGCCTACTTGGACCAGATAGTGGTGGCATGGTATTCTATGCTAAAGGTTGGTACCTTTTATTAGGGAGAAAGGTTTGCATCTTTAAGAGCACATAAGAAGAATTCCAACAGAGGTTTGAATGCCAGTATTTGGTCCACATTAATTTTGTTGAAGATGTCATTCATGTAGCCCTTAAATAACATTTCATTTATTAATAGCTAAATTGTTGTTTCCCACAACATTAGAGAATGACAGTTATTTCCTTTGATATAACTCTCAATTTCATTGTAAGGTATTTATGAATTTTTAAGCATGTTAGGCAGATTCTGACAAAAAGAAACTTACAATTAGCTGGATGAAGTAAAGTAATCTATTCACCTGCAAACAAACAAATATTAACTGAACAGAGCATCTTGTAGTACAGTAGCAATGTTCAGGTTGAAGTCTCACCTAAGAATGGGACAGACGCAGAGGTGGGTGATTACATGTCTAAACAGGTTAATTAAAAATAAAACGAGCACTAACTTGCATATTAGAAAGTACTTTCATAGTTTTCAGTTCCTTGGCAGATTACCAGCATAATCAGAAAGCAGACAGTGATGGTGTTAACCAGACACTAACAGCTATTGATGGACTTGATTAGACACTTGTCTCCTACCTCTGTAGGCTAGGTTTAAAATCAACCTAGCCTGATGACTAGCAGGATATTGTTCTCCTTTGTCTTTTGCCTGTAAAGGTCCGATATAAAATTAAGTTGAGTACTTTCAATTCATTTACTGTATTCACAACATAAAACTGTCCCAAGTTAGCAATAACTAACAGAAATGTGTGTGTGGGGAATGGTAGCAGTACAGTAAAGGCTGTTGTTCTGAGGTTTGAACTGAGGCATATTATTAGGCAGATTGGAGCAAGCTTTGCTTGGCATATATACTTATGAATAGATTGTGAAATGTATGGTGGAAATTACTGATTCTGATCATTTATTTAGCAATCCCAGAGTTAAATTTAACTTGTCTCAAGTTTCTAGTGTGAAAACACAGGAGTTCATTAATTTCTTACCAGCTGGTGGCAAAATAAGACAATGGCAATTTCAACTATTGGGCTTCACTAATATGCAATCGGTTAGCTGGAGTCCTGTGAAAAATCCTTATCTGCTCATTTATAACAGTGATGAGGAGAAATTATTTCTCTCAAGAGGATTGTGAAGCTGTGGAATTCACAACCCCAGAGTGTGGTGAATATGGGGACATTGAGTGATTTTAAGGAGGAGACAGACAGATTTTTAATTATTAATGGATTAAAGGGTATTGGAGAGTGGCCAGGAAAGTGGAGTTGAAGACAAGATGAGATCAGCCAGGATCATATTCAAGGGCGTAGCAGGCTCAATAGGCTGACTTGCTCGATAGGCTGACTCCTGCTCCTAGTTCTAACGTTTTTATATGTGTGGAAATAGGAGCTGGTCAGAGAGCATCACATGATAGGGAACAAATGGAGTCTGAGGCAGGTTAAGTCTCACCTTGCCTTCTAGGTGCTGCTCCTCCTGGACTCAAATTGAAGTAAATTACTTATGTTAAAGGGTCTACTTTGCTTTTGATCTTCTCACAAGTTTGCAAAGCCCAAAGGCTTCACCACTTAAGTTAAAGTTCAAACTATATTTGTGGTTTGCAATTCTGGTCTGACCCCAATCTGTTTATTTATAAAAGGGTTTAGTCAGTATAGCCATGCCAGCAAAAATCATCAGCAGTAGGATCAGGATTGGACATATTTGCTCGAACACGAGCAGGAAGTTCGAAATAAGAAGCTTCCTATCATATTTTCTACATAATCAATATTAAAAATAATGATTTGAAAATATCTTTAAAATTGATATTTTTTCATCAAACTATCAAATTTGGTTGCAATGTTCCCTTCATCAAAGGCCATCATTGGAAACAACTATCGATTGATTGACTAAATTAATTTAGACACTAGAAAGAAAACATGAATTGGATTTATTGCATTGCTGGTGAATGGCAGATGCTGGGCTTAAAATATTTCTGCTGTAGTTTAACCCTGTGGCCTTTCTGCTTGACATGAAACCTAATTGTGATGAATATTGACTCTCAGGCTTCCCAGTAGGATCTGTTTCAGTGATTGCAATCAATTGCAAATCTGGCTGAATTAGTCACACACTTGATTCAACCTTCTTAAATTCTCTTTCTTTATGTTATTTTAATTAAAATCAGGATACAAAGTCAAAACAAAAGAAAGTATTGATAGGAAGATTTATTGTGTTCATTCATACCCAATTGGACACATTTAAAGTGTTATTCGCGAACATGTCCATATGGTGATATGTCCTTCAGGAGGTAACATGGATTAACAAGACAAAACTAACAAATGTAATCTGATCATTCTTTGTTAACTGACAATAATGGTAAATTTTGCTGGGTTTTACGTAGATTGGGTTTCCTTGCCTGTAATGGTGTAAGTCATGACAAAAATAATGATTTGCATGTCACAATGTAATTTCTCCTCCATTTTATTGAGAAAATAACATCCGCAAGTTCATTTAACACCCGTGTACTTTCTGTGGTGATTCTGGTACAGTACGGGCTGCAGGATACCACTCTTAAGAGTATTGGTTTTGATGTGCAGTGATTTCTCTGTTAATTTCAAGCCTCTTTTAAAAAACAAAGGTACATAGGTTCATGAGGAAAGGGAAACACGTCAGTTTTGAAGAGCAGTTCCCAATAAGTAACATTAAGAATGGGTGCCAAATTGCAGTGCTTACCAGACCTGCAATATGAAAGATCAGAAGCTGCATACAATTTTCTGAATTTTGCAACAGCCATGCCACTATCTTCCCCTAAACACTGCTGGCAGAATGAGTTTTTCAGACAAACCCCTCCCCCACCACATTCCCCTCACTATGTAAAGTTATAAAAGTATATATGTAAGCTTGGTGCTGTAATGTTGGAAAAGAAACAAAAATGTTCTTTCTATTTTGTTTATTAAATTTAGACATAAGAATTTTGTAACTTTTGTGAATGTTTGTCAATGTTGTTCTACATGCATTAAAAACTGTCTTGCAATTAAAAAAGGTAACAGCTGATTTCCAAAGGTTTGTTTTTAAAGCTTTGTTGCTTTTCATAAAATAGAACATTTGTCATTTGTGTAGAGATTGTGCAGAACACAACCTGTTCTATTCCCCAAAAAAAAATTAATTTGGTTGTTTATAATTGTGTCCATGATAGGGCCAATGGTTATCTGTGATTGTGAACTCAAAATGAAATTATACAGTTGCAATAGATCTTGAAAATATCAATGCACATTTCTTGTGAAATTGTAATAGCTCTTAAATTTTGATGCCCTTTCGTAGAGACCCCTTCAGAACCTTCTGGAAGTTGATATAGAGAATTTCCCATTTTCCCATGGGTTCAGAACAAACAATTCTATTATTGGTTTAAATTTTATGAGAGGAAATTCCGTCAACTGACCCATTGATTAGTTACAAGTTGGTCATAAAAAGCAGAAGATCCAAGCTCTATGGTGAGGTAATTTGCGAAATACGTTTTGGATTGTAATACTGTAAAGTATGATGAGTGAATGTTGAGTGAGGGCAGTACTGACTGGGCTTTAATGATTCGTGCAGTTGAATACCTTGCTGTGAGATTATCTTGTCTCATATCTGATGAATTAATACTGGAAAGTTGCCTATGTCCATCAACTGTACCCTGACAGGAGTCAGTATCACTAGGACTCGAGAGTAGAGAAGAGGAGGAGAAGAAATGAAAGAAAACCAAGTTGCTGAGCTTCATGTTGGCACTTAAAGATAGTAAGTAAGGTATTGATAAGTGTAGACATAAAGTGATACAATTCAAAACACAATTATACACTGAAGATTAAAGATCATAGTCACTTACTATCAAAGATTATTGGGAGTAGACAGTAAAGTGGAGTTGAGGCCACAATCAGATCAGCTATGATTTTGTTGAATGGCTGAGTGGGCTTGAGGTCCCAATGACCTACTCCTGTATCTAATTCATATGCTCCTATGTATGTATGTATGACCCATGTAATTATTTGGCCATTTCAAGATTGTACAATATAGACGAAGCAGATCACGTATGAGGTGTGCATTTAACAGTCATAGAATGCAAAGTACATATCAAGTAATGGAGGGAAGATTAAAATTCAAAATTCCTTTAAAATCAGATAATGCCTTTAAAAACATTTATTGACCTTGTTTCTTGCTGGATATTTGATTGCATTTTGTGAAATAATGATCATTAAAATATGAACAACTTTCCATCTGATAAAACTTGGTTTATGTTTTGCAATATTGCTGCTTACTGCTTTTCAGTACTTTTATGAATGCCTTTGGGTGTTTTTTTCCACAGCATTTAATTTTCTGTGTAAATAAGGAATGATTTTTTCTTTCACTGTTTACTTGGTTCTAGAGATTTTATTTTCCTTTTGTCTTATGGCCCTGTGTACGTATACTATAATGTTTGTGGCTGAACAATATTTTGTTATAGTTTTGTACCTGTATTGAAATCACACAATGTACACAATAAATGCTTTCAGCTACATAATGCATTGTATGTGCCTTTGCCACAAATAGTGGCTTAAGATCAGGTTTGTATTTGGCTTGTGCCTTTTCTTTCCTGAAAATGATGGTGTATTCTGTAGTAAAATTGTAGTAATTATTGTCACCTTTTGCTGCCTCAGCCAGAAATCATTCTTCATGTGTGACTCTGACCTAAGTGAAATAGAATGTTAGACCTTCAGGCATGTACATGATTCTTGTCTTAACTGATATCCGTAAGACATGCAAATTTCAGTAAATGTCACCAAACTGTAGGAAGCTGGTTTTGCATTCCCTCCTCCCAACGTTAGAATTTGTGGCGCTATGCTGCTTTTTAGCACCCCAAAATTAACCAAAATTAACTAATTCACCTAAGTTTAAGCTGGATCTCTTTGGATCTGCAGGGTTAATTCACAAATTGTCTCTTATTCTACCAAAGGTAATAGCTGCTTTGGAGAGATTTACATAAAATGTGGCGCAGTCAACATACCCTCATGGTGTTAATAATTACAAGTCCAATTCTTATAAAACAGTATTTTATTCTACAAAAGTTGTCAATATTACAGTCACAAACTACATGTTATGTGCAAAACATAAATCAATTGGACTTCCTGTTAGATCTTTTGGGAACTATGGAACTGAAGAATGAAAACAATCAGTCTACATTCAATTCTTTGTTTATGCTAGCTGGGGTAATACTTAGGGTGCTTTGATTGCTTAATGGCTGCTGGGTTAAGGAAGGGTGGGGAATGTGACAGAATTCCTGTTCTGGATCACCATGCAATAACACTTGGATTTCAAGCAAGAGTGAAATCAGGCTGCAGTTGAACAATCTGCTGTCACTCATTGTTAGTATCCACATAAGAAAAGTGGTCACTTGGACAAGATTGGAGAATTGGTGGGCTAGGAGATCCATCTCATCACAAAATCTGGGCATTTTTAGAAGATGTGAAGAAAAATATTCAAGAGAAAAATCAAATTAGTTGTAAGCATGATTATTGATTTGGATTGACTTCATGATTGTGGGGAAATGATACTTGAAATTAGTCAACTAATGGCTTTAGAAATACATTTAAAAGCCAATACTGGGGTCCATACACTTATACAGCTTATTAATGAACAACTGAAAACGTGCAAATGTGATAATTTAATGGAGGATTGAAAAAACGTAAAGTGAAACTAGATTAGTTTTTTATGTTCTCTGAAGGCTAATGTTAAATGATGGTCTGGTACTCTGCTAACCTTATTTAAAAATTTATACTAAATCTGAATTTCTCTCCTTAAAAACAGTCAATTAACATTATGGTGTGATGTGAAAATTCAAGATTAAGAAGTGCAATAATAGCTACAAAAAATTGTTGCATAGAGGAATTTGATCATTTTCTTGTATTAATGACAACAGCTTTGAAAGAATTAATTTTTATTGCACATTTTATTAGTATCTCAAGCTTTCTTGACAGGATGCAAGAAAGAAGTCCGTTGCCTGATAGGATCCCTTTTAGCTACAATCTTCTCATTTATATTTGGTCAATACAAATATGATCAGTGCACCTCTGAATATTATTTTTCTCATAAGTTGCAAACGTGTCATTGCCCTATCCCAGGACTTTTATTTTGCCAATTTTTCCATGGAATGCATTTGGAAATAGTTACATTCATTTGTTGTGGTTTAAAACATGGTGTATTCATATAAGATTGAAATAAGCACTGAAGCAGCTATTGGTTAATATAGAAAAGGTAGTTCTTTTCCTCAAAGGCTGTAATCAATAAGCAATTAGTTGGCTTGTCTCTGTAACTGAGAGACATCAAATCCATTTATTGGGAAGTTATTGGTACTGGTTATTCACAAGGAGGTCTTTCCAGTTCTGAACTGAGGAGAAAAAGCTGAGGCTGAGCCACAGGCCTTAAAGTCCAGAAAAGGCTACAAGAAGGTTAGAATGCTGCACTAGTTGCAAATTATTTTAATTAAGGTCAAGCCACCCATTAGCATGGAGAGACATAGTGTTTTCATTATTAAGTAAAGACAAGTTATAATGTTCTGAGTGAAGTTGACCCTCACTCTGTATGTTTAACTTCTGTGAAATAAAACAATTTAACCACTTGTATCTGGCTTTATCTCACCAATAACTTTAAATGCAGACCAAGCAACCACATGAAAAAGCACCTGTATAGTTCCGAAAAGAAGGGATACTATTATTGCACCCATGTGTAGTTCGGGTGAATATGAGACACTGCAAATGCACCCCAAATATAAGATTTGTGATTACAGAAATGGTGTCTCCTAATGTACCTGTAGAATATCTAAGGTAAGAGCCTAAAATGGTCCTGACCGGGGCAGCTGAAATACATTGGTGTCATTAGTGATATATACCAATTTAAAAATTCAGGAGTACACTGTAGTGATGTATCAGTATTGACTGGCCAGAAGAGCAGAAAGGTATACCCTACAACACTGTGGGAAGCTAGGGAGGTGATTGCTGGGATCCTTGCTGAGATATTTATATCATTGATAGCCACAGGTGAGGTGCTGGAAGATTGGAGGTTGGCTAATGTGGTGCCACTATTTAAGAAAGGTGCTAAGGAAAAGCCAGGGAACTACAGAATTGTGAGCCTGATATCAGTGGTGGGCAAGTTGTTGGAGGGAATCCTGAGGGATAAGATTTACATGTATTTGGAAAGGCAAGGACTGATTATGAATAATCAACATGGCTTTGTGTGTGGGAAATAGTGTCTCACTAACTTGATTGAGTTATTTGAAGAACTAATGAAGAGCATTGATGAGGGCAAAGCAGTGAATGTGAACTATATGAACTTCAGTAAGGCGTTCGACATGGAGACTGGTTAGCAAGGTCAGATCACATAGAATGAGGGAACTGAGAATGAGATAGATAGGTTCTTGATTATCAAGGGAATCAAGGGTTATGGGGAGAAAGCGGGAGAATGGGGTTAAGGAACTTATCAGCCATGATCGAATGGCAGAAAAGACTCGGGCCGAATGACCTAATTTCTGCTCCTATGTCTTATGGTCTTATAGAATATAGGAGTAACTAGCTATTTGGATACAGAGCTGGCTTAAAAATAGAAGACAGAAGATGGTGATAGAGGGTTGCTTTTCAAACTGGAGGCATGACCAGCAGTGTGCCACAAGAACTGGTACTGAGTCCACTGCTTTTCATCATTTATATAAATGATTTGGATGTGAATATAGGAGGTGTGGTTAGTAAGTTGGAGATGTAGTGGACAGTGAAGAAGGTTACCTCAGAGTACAACAGGATCTTGATCAGATGGGCCAATAGGCTGAGGAGTGGCAGATGGAGTTTAATTTATATAAATGTGAAGTGCTTCATTTTGGAAAAGCAAATCAGGGCAGGTCTTATATGCTTAGTGGGAAGGTCCTGTGGAGTGTTACTGATCAAAGAGACCTCGGACTGTGGGTTCAAAGTTCCTTGAAAGTAGAGTCGCACATAAACTGGATAGTGAAGAAGGCGTTTGGTATGCTTGCCTTTATTGGTCAGTACATTGAGCATAGGAGTAGGGAGGTCATGTTACAGCTTTACAGGACATTGGTTAGGCCATTATTGGAATACTACATGCAGATCTGGTCTCCCTGTGAGAGGAAGGATGGTTGAAACTTGAAAGGGTTCAGAAAAGGTTATGAGGTTCTTGCCAGGGTTGGAGGTTTTGAGATATAGGGAGAGGCTGAATAGTTTGGGGCTATTTTCCCTGGAGCATCAGAGGCAGAGGGGTGACCGAATAGAGGTTTATAAAATCATGAGGGGCATGGATAAGCTGAATAATCAAGGTCTGTTCCGCAGGGTGGGGGAGTCTAAAAGTAGAGGGCATAGGTTTAAGGTTAGAGGGGAAAGATTTAAAAGGTGACTAAGAGGCAAGCTTTTCATGCAGAGAGTGGTGTGTGTATGGAATGAGCTGACAAAGGAACTGATGGATTCTTTATAGAATCCCTACAGTGTGGAAACAGGCCCTTTGGCCCAACAAGTCCACATTGACCCTCAGAGCATCCCACCCAGACCCATCCCCCATAACCCACCTAATCTACACATCCCTGAACTCTACAGGCAATTTAGCATGGCCAATTCACCTAGCCTGCATATCTTTGGACTGTGGGAGGCAACTGGAGCACCCAGAGGAAATCCATGCAGACACAAGGAGAATGTGCAAACTCCACACAGGCAGTCGCCCAAGGGTGGAATCAAACCCTGGTCCCTGGTGCTGTGAGGCAGCAGTGCTAACCACTGAGCCACCGCGCTGCCCTATTATGATACAGTTGCAACATTTAAAAGGCATCTTGATGAGTATACGAATAGGAAGGGTTTAGAGGGATATAGGCCAAATGCTGGCAAATGGGACTCAATTTATATAGGATGTCTGATCGGTGTGGACGGGTTGTGCTGAAGGGTCTGTTTCTGTGCTGTATATCTCTATTAATGTAGGACTCTATGAACTGAATGAAATGATTGTCAATACAGGAGAAAGACAGGGAACAGGCATCCAGTTAGAACTAATGAAATAGGAGGCTGTCAAAGAGTAAGAATGTCAGAAACAGTAGGTGGAAAATTGCCACCTTTAGGATGAGTGTGAACAACATGAAACTCGTGGCCAACCAGAAGGAGATGATATGGAGGTACCGGTGTTGGGCTGGGGTGGACAAAGTCAGAAGTCACACAATGCCAGGTTATAGTCCAACAGGTGTCTTTGAAATCACAAACTTTTGGATCCTAGCCACTTCGTCAGGTGAAGGGGAGACAGTGCCATTTCGCTACCTCTGTTAACCAGTTCTTGAACTGGTAGAGAAATTACCTGCATTAAGATGAAATCCAATTAGAGGAGTTATAGAATCCGATACCTATCCACCATTTTATTAAAGTCAAATCTTACACCAGCTTTTATACAGGTAATGATATTGATAGTTTTATCTGAGAATTTGAATTGTTAATCAGCCAATGGCCTCATGACTCCATGGCAAGAAATAGCAATTTCAGCAGTTTCCCGCATTGCTTTTCCAAGTAATGATAGTGTAATTGGAATTATTATTTTAACACCAGAATCATATTAGGAAACATTGTAAATATCCACACAGTACAAACTGAAAAATGACTATAGTACCATCTTGAAGACTCATGGGAAATATGACTGAAAAGCAAATCTATGATGAACTATCAGGTTTCTTTCCCTTTAACATCAAGAGAAAGTTTTCTGTGTATATATTTCCAGATGATTTAAAAATCT
Source organism: Rhincodon typus (assembly GCF_021869965.1). NCBI lineage: Eukaryota > Metazoa > Chordata > Chondrichthyes > Orectolobiformes > Rhincodontidae > Rhincodon > Rhincodon typus. The sequence continues at coordinate 30,168,757 of NC_063345.1, read as the reverse complement.
GATCGCTTGAGAGTCAACCCCTCAAGCAAACCGCCACAGATTACTAAAAATGTAATACCTTGACGATAGCCACTGGATTAATGCCGAGATGAAGATCAGTTGTCAGCTGCTCAGCCCACCTCAAGGGAAGGAAAGTCAGCCAACAGAAACTTGGTAGTAATTCTACACTCACCTCCAGCCAACAGCACTCCCCATTGCTTGGGGAAGAGGTTGGGTGGGAAGGACATGAGGGTACTTACAAATTGAAGTGCTGAAATGCAACCCATACTTACTATTCCCATGCCTGTTTCTATTTTTATGCTGGCAGAGGGCATCTGAGTGTCCTGCCTGGGATAATTAGGATGCTTGTGAACATTCTTAAATCAGACTGTTTATAGTATGAATGTGGGCTTGATTAACAATAGCTACACATGTTTCCCAGGGTCAGGCAATTTGAACAATTCCCAGGACTAATGGACCAGGAGGAACAGTACTTCCTCCAAGCCCTCTCAAGGGAAACCATTTACTTCTTTGCTCTCTATCCTTTCCTGAGCCCTCCAGACTGATTGCTAATGTTGCCACTATCCCTAGATCCACAATGGACTTTGTTACAGCAAACTGCTAGCTATCCATTTTGTTATCTGCCAGGCAGGAACTGGAGCTACAAGATGTTACTCTGTACTGCACAGTTCATCAAGACTTCTGAAGTCTCAGCCTTGCTGAATTCTTCACCTATTCTCAAGTGCTCCCATGCCCTTATCACTTTCCTGTGAATTTTGCAGCCAGTTGGGAGAAGGTGTGAAATTATATAGTACGAGCCTTCCATACGACTGGACACACCGAAAAATATGCCTCTCTCTCCATTTTTCTCTCCTTCTTGACTATTTCTTTCTATCAGTGATTTTACCATTTTCCTAAATTGGGAGACTGAGCATTATGATTGACATAATCTCACAGTAGAGCAAACATATTTATTGAGAATTTCAAGCAGAACAGTTTCAACAAAATCATGCAGTTGTCCCTTAAGGTGGTCAATCTGAGATGACTGTAAGTGACTCAGGAGTGATCTTTTGATGCTGCACCCACATTGATCATCATTTTGACATTATCGAGTAGCTTGTACAATCTGATAACCCCTTGAGTGATGCCATAGAACAAGTATTAGTGTCTTCTCAAAGCCAGGTCCATGGGCATTCAGCCAAAACATCTGAAAATTCAACTACAAAAGATTGGATTCTGTGTCAAGATGACTGGAAAAATCTTCCTTTCTAAATCTTGTTTTCTCAAATCTCGAATGGCTAGCAGTCCAAAGAGGATAAAGATACTCTAAGGACACTTTAAATGTCTCCTTGAAATGCACATCAATAACACTAATACTGGGAGAAGCTTGCTACCAGTTGTTCTAAAGGACAACCATTGTCCATCATGCTGTATCATGCTTTGGGCCCAAAAGCCTTAAAGATGAAACAGAGTGGTGACAGAAAATAGAAAAAAAGGAAACAAACCTTGCATTCCAGGTCCTATTCCTTCCTGGGACATCATTTCCCACATGCCCAAAGATCCGTGGGTCAGTCACACGAAGGCTAATGGTAGAAACTCATGACATTGGGTAGACATCTGCCTCAAATCAAGAGATAGTCAACCATTGTTGACTGAGACCTTCCTGATTATTTTCACTGGAATGCAACCTAATACTATGTAGATATTTTTAATCCACCTGTTCAGACATGTTATGGCACATCTCCAGAATAGGTGGGACTTGAACCCAGGTCTTCTGGTCCAGAGGTAACATAGGAACATAGAAGATAGGAGCAGTAGGAGGCCATTTGGTCCTTCGAGCCTGCTTCGCCATTCTTCACGATCATGGCTAATCGTCTAACTCAATAGCCTAAACCTGCTTTCTCCCCATAACCTTTGATCCCATTCACCCCAAGTTCTATATCTAGTCGCCTCTTGAATACATTCAAGGTTTGGCATCAACTACTTCCTGTAACAATGAATTCCACAGGCTCACCGCTCTCTGGGTGAAGAAATGTCTCCTCATCTCTGTCCTAAATCGTCTACCCCAAATCCTCATACTGTGACCCCTGGCTCTGTAAACACCCACCATTGGAACGTCCTCCCTGCATCTACCCTGTCCAGTCCTGTTAGAGTTTTATAAGTCTCTATGAGATCCCGTCTCATTCATCTGAACTCCAGCAAAAACAATCCCAAACTAGTCAATCTCTACTCATACATCAGACCCGCCATCCCTGGAATCAGCCTGGTAAATCTTCGCTGCACTCCCTTGAGAGCAAGAGTATTTTTCCTCAGAAAAGGAGACCAAAACTGCACACAATATTCTAGGTGTGGCCTCACCAAGGCCCTGTATAACTGCAACAACACATCCCTGCTCCTGTACTCAAAACCTCTCGCAATGAAGGCCAACGTACCATTTGCCTTCTTTATCACCTGCTGCACCTACATGCCTACCTTCAGCAACCGGTGCACAAGGACACCCAGGTCCCGCTGCATACTCTCCTCTCCCAATTTGCAGCTATTCAGGTAGTAAACTGCCTTCATGTTTTTGCTTCAAAAGTGAATAAACATTTATCCAAATTATACTGCATCTGCCATTGATTTGCCCATTCACCCAACCTGCCGAGATCATGCTGAACAATCTCTGCATCCTCATCACAGTTCACCTTCTCACCCAGCTTGGTATGAGCTGCCAACTTGGAGACATTACATTTTGTTCCCTCATCCAAATCATTAATATACATTGTGAATAGCTGGGGTCCCAGCACCAAGCCCTCTGGCAGCCCACTAGTTACTGCCTGCCAATTTGAAATTGAGCCATTAATTCCTACTCTTTGTTTCCTCTCTGCCAATCAGTTTCCTATCCATCTCAATACACTTACCGCACTCCCATGTGCTTTAATCTTGCCCATTAACCTCTTATGTGGGACTTTTTGAAAAGCTTTCTGAAAGTCCAAACATACGATATAGACTGGCTCCCCCTTGTCAAGTCTACTAATTACATCTTCATAGAATTCCAACAGATTTGTCAAGCACGATTTCCTCTTCATTAATCCATGCTGACTCTGACCCTGCCACTGCTTTCTAAATGGTCTGCTATAGTATCCTTGACAATGGATTCGAGAATTTTCCCTACTACCGATGTTAGGCTCACAGGTCTATGATTCTCTGTTTTCTCTCTACCTCCCTTTTTGAATATTGGAATGATATTAGCCACCCTCTAATCTGCAGGGACTGTTCCAGAGTCTATAGAATCCTGGAAGATGAGCACCAATTCATCCACTATTTCTAGGACAACTTCCTTAAGTAGTCTGGGATGTAGTATATCAGGCTCTGGGGATTTACTGGCCTTTAGTCCCAACAATTTTCCCAGCACCATTTCTCTACTAATATTGATCTCCCTCAGTTCTTCCCTCTCACTAAATCTTGCATCCTCCAACAATGTCAATGCTGACTGCTCTCTCCGTGACTCCCTCATCCACTCCACACTCCCCACTAGCCCCCCACACCTGGCATTTTTCCCTGAACCACAGGAGGTGCTACACCTGCCCCTATATCTCCCCCCTCACCTCCATCCCAGGCCCCAAGAAAATCTTCCACATTAAACAGATGTTCACCTGCACATCTGCTAATGTGGTATATTGTATCCGCTGTTCCCGATGTGGCCTTCTCTACATCAGGGAAACCAAGCGGAGGCTTGGGGACTGCTTTGTGGAGCACCTACGCTCTGTTCGTGACAAATGACAACACCTCCCAGTCGCAAACCACTTCAACTCCCCCTCCCACTCCTTGGACAAAATGTCCATCCTGGGCCTCCTCCAGTGCCACAACGACGCCATCCGAAGGCTGGAGGAACAGCACCTCATATTCCACTTAGGAACCCTGCAGCCCAATGGTCTCAATGTGGACTTCGCAAGCTTCAAAATCTCCCCACCACCCGACCTCATCCCAAGACCAGCCCGTCTCGTCCCCGCCTCCTTGACCTGTCCATCTTCCCTCCCACCTACCTGCCCCTCCCTCCTCACTGACCAACCCCCATCCCAACTCCCTACCTACTCACCTTTACCGGCTCCATCTCCGCCTCCTTGACATGTCCATCTTCTCTCCACCTATTTTTTCTTCTATCCACCTTCTATCATCGCCTCCCCCTCTCTCTAATTATTTCAGAGCCCTCTTCCCCTTCCCCATTTCTGAAGAAGGGTCCAGACCCGAAATGTCAACTTTCCTGCTCCTCTGATGCTGCTTGGCCTGCTGTGTTCATCCAGCTCTACACCTTGTTATCTCAGACTCCAGCATCAGCAGTTCCTACTATCTCTGAACCAAAGTATGTATTCAGTTCCTCAGCCATTCTTTGTCCTTATTATACATTCCCCCATTTCTGTCTGTAGGGGGCCTACATTTGTCTTTACCAATCTTTTTCTCCTACTGTAGCTATAGAAACTCTTAGCATCAGCCTTTATGTTCCCTGTAAGCTTACTTTTGTACTCTATTTTCCCCTTCTTCTTTGCTCAATTCTCAACTGCTCCAAAACCTCAGATTTATTATGTTTCTTGGCCAATCTTAACGCTTCTTCCCTGGATTGGATACTATCTCTCATTTCCATTATAAGCCATGGATTGACACTCTTACCCATTTTGCTTTTGCAACAGACAGGAATAAATAGTTGTTGCAGTTCCCCCATGTGTTCCTTGAATGTTTGCCATTGCCTATCCACTGTCATCGCTTTAAGTAACTCTCCCCAATTTTTCAAGGCCAACTCACGCCTGATACCCTTGTAGTTTTGTTTATTAAGGTTCAGCACTATAGTCTCAGAATCAACAACCTCACTCTCCATCTTGATAAAAAAATTCTATCATGCTATGGTCGCTCTTCCCCAGTGGGTCTCACACAGCTGGATTGGCAATGATTCCCTTCTCATTACACAGCACCCAGTCTAAGATGGTCTGCTCTCCAGTTGGTTGCTCTACATATTGGTCAAGAAAACCATCCCGTATGCATTCCAAGAATTCCTCCTCTATGGCATTGTGGCTAATTTGATTTGCCTACTATCATCCATGGTCACCGATATTCCCTTATCACATGCATCTCTAATTTCCTGTTTAATGCCATTCTCGACATCACCACTGCAGTTTTGGGGGTCTATATATGATACCTACTAATATTTTTTGCCCCTTGGTATTTCTCAACTGTACCTGTACAGACTCCGCATTGTCAGAGCTAATATCCTTTCTCATTATTGTGTTAATTTCCTCTTTAATCAGAATGCCACTCTGCTACCCTTTTCCTTTTTGCCTGTCCTTCCAAAATATTGAAAATCCTGGGACATTCGGTTTCCATCCATGGTCACCCTGCATCTATGTCTCCATAATCCCACTTATATCGTATCCGTTTACATCTATCTGCACAATTAGTTCATCCACTTTATTGCAGATGCTCTGCGTATTAAGGCACAAAGTCTTTAAGGTTGTCCTTTTAAAAGTGTTTGTCTTCTTATTTTTCTTAATAGCCCTGTTTGAATCTTGTTCTTGGTCTCTCAACTATCAGTTTTCTTATTTCCTTTCCAATCTTTTGTTTTTGTCCTTGCTGCCTTCTTCTCTGACTCTTTACATATTAGTATGGCATATTAGTTTAAACCCTTCCCAACTGCTCGAGCAAACACTCCCCAGTGGACATCAGTTCTGAGGAAGGGTCACCAGACCCGAAGCGTTAACTCTATTTTTTCCTTCACAGATGCTGCCAGAGTTTTTCCAGCAACTTTGTTTTTGTTCCTGATTTACAGCATCCACAGTTCTTTCGGTTTTTACATCAGTCCCAGTCCTGCCCAGGTGTAACCTGTCCAATTTGTAAAGGTCTCACCTCCCCGAGAACCGATCCCAATGCCTCAGGAATCTGAAACCGTCCCCTGACACCATCTATCCAGCCACATATTCATCTGGTATATGTTGACAATTCTCCTGTGACTAGCACGTGGCACCGGTAGTAATCCTGAGATCACTACCTTTGAGGTCTGATTTCTTAACTTTCTTCCTAGCACCCTGTATTCCGCGATTAGACCTCATCCCCTTTTTTACCTATGTCATTTGTACCGATGTGTGCCACAACCACTGGCTGTTCAACTTCCCCCTTCAGAATGTCCTGTGCATGGTAAAATGATGAAGGCACATGGTGACAGGGTCAGGGATGTGTTACATCACTACAAAATGCAACTGTTCCACTAAATCAAGGGGAGACAATGACATTGTGATAATGTCACTAGGCCAGTAATTGCGAAACACAGGCTAATGCTGTATGAACATGATTTCAAATTCCACCATGGCAGCTGGTGAAATTTGAATGCAATGAAATAAATAGCTACCCCAATGTGAACTGTCATAAAAACCCATCTAGTTGACTAATGTCCGTTACGGAAGGAAATCTGACTCCAGACCCACACTAATGTGACTGACTTCCAAATGCCCTATGAAATAGCCTAACAAACAAACCATTGTAAAGTAAAAACTGAAAGAACTGCAGATGCTGTAAATCAGGAACAAAAACAGAAATTGCTGAAAAGCTCAGCAGGTCTGGTGGCAACTGTGAAGAAAAAATCAGAGTTAACGTTTCAGGTCTGGTGACCCTTTCTCAGAACTGCTGGTAGGCTAGGAAAATGTCAGTTTATGTGCAGAAGATAGGATGAATGGAGGGGGTAAGGAGTAAACATTAGGTCGGGATAGAACCCAAAGAGAGAGAAGAACAGCTGAGTTGACAAAGGAGTTGATAATGATATGGCTAGGAAGATGAACAGTTGTTAATGGAGACTGTTAGTGGCTAACAATAGGTAGTGTGTAATGGCAGGCTATGTGATAACAAGGTCTGGTGTGTGGGGTAGGGATCTGGGACATGGGAGAGTTCGGGCTCTAAAATTATTGAACTTGATATTCAGTCTGGAGGGCTGCAGGGTCCCCAAATGAAAAATGAGGAGTTGTTCTTCCAGCTTGCATTGAGCTTAGATGGAACACTGCAGCAAGCCTGAGACAGAGATGTTGGCCAGGGAGCAGGGTGGTACGTTAAAGTGGCAGGCAACTGGAAGCTCAAGGTCTTTTTCGCGAGCAGAACATAGATGTTCTGCGAAATGGTCACCCAGTCTATGCTTCATTTCCCCAATGTAGAGAAGACCACATTGTGAGCAGCAAATGCAGTAGACTAGATTTTGGGAAGTGCAGATAAGTTGTTGCTTCACCTGGAAGGTATGTTTGGGCCCTTGGATAGGGGAGGAAGGAGGTAAATGGGCAGGTGTTGCACCTTTGCTGGTTACATGGGAAGGTGCCGTAGGGCTGTTTGGTGAGGAGGGGGGTTTGTTGGGGGTGAAGATAGACCAGTGTGTCCTGGATAGAATAGTCCCTGCGGAAGGCGGACAAGGGAGGGGAGGGGAAGATGTGTCTGGTCGTCGCATCTCGGGGGTGAGGGCAGAATTGGGGGGAGATAGGTCAGATCTGGTTAAGGGTCCTGTTGACAATGGTGCTGGGGAATCCTCAGTTGAGGAAGAGTGTGGACATTTCAGAGGCTCCCTTGTTGAAGTTGACCTCATCAGAACATATGCAATGGAGAAGGAGGAGCTGAGAGAATGGACAGGAGTCTTTACAGGGTGTGAGGATGTGGGGTCAATGGGTTTATAGTGGATATTAGTTTCCAGCCTATCCCCAGAAATGGAAACAGATGTCGAGGAAGTGAAGGGAGGAGTCAGAGATAGACCAGGTGAAAGTGAGGGCAGGGTGGAAATTGGAGGCGAAATTGATGAAGTTTTCCAATTCCAGACAAGAGAGGGAAGCAGCACCGATGATATCATCGATGTATCGGAGAAAGACTTGTGGGTGGGGGCCAGAACAGGACTGGAACAAGGAATGTTCTATGTACCCCACGAAGAGACGGACATAACTGGGGCCTGTGTGGGGACCCATGGTCACCCCTCCGACCTGAAGAAAATGAGAGGAGTTAAAAGAGAAATTGTTGAGGGTGAGGATGAGCTTGACCAAACGGAGGAGGGTGGTAGTGAGTGGGGACGGTTCAGGCTTTTGCTCCAGGAAAAAGCAGAGAGCCCTGAGACCATCCTGGTGGGAGATGGACGTGTAAAGGGATTGCACATCCATGGTAAAGTGGAGGCGGCTGGAGCCTGCAATTTGGAAATTCTGAAACTGGCTTAAAGTGTCAGAGGAATCGCGGATAAATGTGGGCAGGGACTGGAAGAGGGAGAAAAGACTGAGTCAAGATAGGAAGAGATGAGTTCTGTGGGGCAGGAGCAGGCTGAAACAATGGATCTGCCTGGGCAGTTCTGTTTGTGGATTTTGGAAAAAGGTAGAAGCGAGTTGTGCGGGGCTGAGGTGCTATCAGCTTGGAGGCAGTGGGTGGGCGGGAAGGAGTCTTCTCCCCATCCCACAGATCCCTTCACCCAGTTCCAACACTCTCCCTCCACCTGGTACAAAACAGAGGGAATCGCATGACATCAGCAATGCACAGGAATTGACAGCAAAATAAAAACCCCTCACTCATGTTTGATCCTGAAAAATCGTCCTTACTAAAATTTGGGGTTTTATGCCAAAATTTTGAGGACTGTCCAAGACACTGGTCAAGAATCAGCCAGACAAAGTCAAACTCACAGATTCATAAACTTAGAGAAAATGTCTCAGAAACCAGCATCACCATCCCACCAGGAGGATAGGCACATCAAAGATGGCAGAGGGGATGGAGCTGCCCTGAGAATCAGCAACATTAACTACAAACACATGAAGTCTTATGGCATCAGATCAAACATGGGAAAATAAATCGCCAGCTGATTACCAATTGTCACTTCCTCTTCAATTCATGATACATTATTCCTCAATTTTAAGCACCGATTGAGTATGGCAAGGACACAGAATACAATTAGTGACTTCAATATCCATAATCAAAAAGAGTACAGGAATGCCACTACTGACAGAGTTGGCCAAATTCCAAAGAATGCAGTTACTAGACTGCGTTTACAGTAAGTTGTGAGAAAGCCAACAAAAAGGGAAGTCTTACTTGACTATGTCTCTAAAGATTGGGGCAGAAAATGGCTGAGTTGTATTATCACGACTGTTAATCCACAGACCCAGGTAATGTTCAGCGCACGTGCATTTGAATCCTGTCAAGGCAGATGACGAAATTTGAATTCAATAAACATCTGGAATTAAAAATCTAATGATGACTGTGAATTCGTTGTCAGTTGTCAGAGGGAAAAAAGAACAACTTGGTTCACCAATGTCCTTTAGGGAAGGAATTCTGGAATCCTTACCTGGGTCTGGCCTACAAGTGACTCCAGATCCACAGCAATGTCATTGACTCTTAACTGCCATCTCGTAATTAGGGATGGGCAATAAATGCTGGTCTAGCCAGCAATGCTGTGATCCCAATAAAGAGTAAAAAAAATCTACTTGTTGTAGATGCCTCTGTCCATGATAGTATTAGAGGGAGCGACAACTGCTTTGTCCTTGTGGAAGCAAAATCCCATCATCACACTGAGGTTACCCTGGCTCATGTGCGTGCTACCCTCAAACAATCTGTGCTCTCTGGCTCTTTGTCCTCTGATATCAATGAACTATCATCAGATGTTATTCCAATGACCAATGCTTTACTGATTTACAAATCAGGCTTGAGAGACCTGAGAGACTTATTCCAGCTCCTAACTCAAATGTTCATAACATATTCATAAAAACCTCAAGATGTCATTTTATTGTTACTGGAGTTGAATTCTTGTATTTCTCACCTCTTCTTTGATCGTGCGACTCAGCAGTATTTTATTAGCAGATCTTCTCTTCAACAAAATATATGCAAAAGAGTTAAAACTAATCAATTTCCAGTCTTGATGAGCACCCATGCATTGTGACCCTGATTAGTCAGCCCAATTGCATCTCGCCCTTTCATTACTATGAGCTTTCCAGACTCCATTCCAGGTTAGCCTTCAGGCCATCGTAATCCTATGCTATTCAAGTGACCAGGTGAGGGAAAATTGTGGAATCTAATTGAGTTAAAAAAATACTTCCAGTGAATAATGTTGGAAACTAGAACAGTACATGGCAGGCGGGCGGATGGGGGGCAGTTCTGCAGAGATGTGGAGATAGGGTTCAATGAATATGTAGATGAGCTGTGACACAACTATGACATCAGTAGTTATGTACTCGTACTCTGCTAGAAGATTGGAACCTGTACAGCACGGAGCATTCTGCTCTGTAGCCTTGCTTTCATATAACAAACATTATATAAAAGTAATTCAGAAATCTCGCCTGAGCTAATTTGAAGATCTGAATAACTCATACTGCAACCTTTTCTGCAGGGGAATGAAATTAGATTCAATTAAAGAGCCCCTAAAAGGGACTTGTCTGATTTTTCGTATCTTCCGTTTAATTCTTATTTTTAATTCAAGCTTGTTGTACAAACGCTATGGGCCTTAGGGTTTCTCCTTGCTTTCTTACTAAAAGCAAATGTCCAAAACAACGTTTTCAGACTCCTGGATTTGTGAACTCCATTTTCATCCTGTACAAATGCTTTATCAGTTTAAGTAAAAATTCTGTGTCCTTTTTCAGTTTTATTCTATTATGTTATTCTTCCCCACCTTTCTTAATGATGAAATGCATGCTGAAGTATTTTTGCACTAATGTTATCAGACTTCGAGTTCATTGGCTAAGATCATTTCTCATTTGCCAAAGTACGTAGCAACTCTTGGCAAAATGAGTTTATAAAACACAATGAAAAGACTAAATGTTCCAAGGCAGTTCACAATGGGATATTGACCCAAGAAGAGTTTGAGTGAGCTATGAGAAGTATTTGAAATGAAAAATAAATGTAGCCACCAAATGTGGAGTGGAAAGATGGGTAAAAATACAATAAAGTCAGATGAATGGAGGGTGTCAAAAATCATGCTGATTGGAAGCAAGTTGTAGAGGCAGGTTGAGTGAAGCTGTTGACAAATTTGTAGTGTAAAGTTACACTATGTAAACCAGGAGGTCCCAAGGCTAATCCCTAGCTTGTGTTGAGCCAGCTAATCTCAGTGTGTGTCAGAATGTGGGGTTCTGCTATTCCCCTCTGTAAACCTGGGCCGTGTAGGAGAAAGGACAGCCTTGGCTCTTGCTCTTGATTGCTACCAATTAGCCCGTGTTGGAAAGTGAGCCTGTTCAGACATTGTGCTGCTTTTGCTGATGGAACAATATGATTGCGAAAGGAGAGAATTAGAGGAAAAATGGTGAACATGGATGCTGAAATGAAGCGATAGCATGGCTTCAGGTGCTCATTTACAATGATTCAAGTAATCACAAACAAACATGATGGGCAACAAATAAAACTGATCACAGTCACGTGCTATAAATTATCAACATTGAACTACCCAAAAGTTTAACAAAGAATTTCTGACCTCATAAAGCATCCAGCCAACTTTAGTGAGAGATAGTAGGAACTGCAGATGCTGGAGAATCCGAGACAACAAGGTGCAGGGCTGGATGAACACAGCAGGCCAAGCAGCA
>NC_063345.1:30090178-30152250 GCF_021869965.1 Rhincodon typus | reverse complement strand
GGCCTAGACCCTTCTTCAGAAGAAGGGTCTAGGCCCGAAACGTCAGCCTTCCTGCTCCTCTGATGCTGCTTGGCCTGCTGTGTTCATCCAGCTCTACACCTTGTTATCTTAGATTCTCCAGCATCTGCAGTTCCTACTATCTCTGGGTATACATGAAGTTAGGTTTTCCAATTTCAACATGGGCCTGGAAGTGCATTGGGCAGATTTTCAAAATAGTGGGCTGAATTTGAATCCAGGATTCCATACTAATGCATTACTGTAGGCCGCTGGTTGATAGTCCAGTAACATTCCTGTTAATGTGTATGGGTAAGATGGACTAGCACTGAAAGCTGACACGAGTAATGGATTAGGGTTTAGTGCTGCTAAATTGATGCTCCAAGTCGCTCAAATATATGTAAATATAATTTCACACAAGTGAGAAATGCCTTTGGTTTGTTTGTTGGATAGAGTCTAACTCCAACGTTTCATATGCTACTGTACAGAATCGAACTGCTTTAGTGACTATGTATGTATTTAAAGATATTTTTATGAATAAAGTATATTTTTGAAATAAAAGAAAGATGGTGGGGAGATGCCATGTAAAGACGAATTCATTCACTTTAACTCGTTATTTAGCTTCTTAGTGTCATTGCTGCCAGATCCTCAGGTCCAGACACCAATGAATCCTCTGAGCATCAGATCCCATGGTCTTCTGTTGAGTATCTCTCGGCCTCCTGCATAATTATTGCAAGTCTCCTTCTGCTTGGCTACTCCATGAACATCTTGAATCCCTATCCATCACACTAGCACCCTCTTTCCACCCTGGTATTTAATCTTCCAACATTTAATTACTACCAGTTTTATTCAAATGCAACGTCCTTTTAAGACACACAGCATAGACTGTCTGAATCATGTTGTATCTGCACTACCACATATAGCCCTTTGGTTCTTTTTTATTCACCTGTGGCATGTGGGCATTGCTGGCTGGCCAGCCTTTATTGCCCATCCTCATGCATAGTATCAGCACAAAGAACCACCTACTTGGCCCCATGCTATAATCATGGAATTGAGATGGATGCACCAAATTTATATTCTGCTCACTTCATTCCGAAATGATTGAAGCATGTTATGAATGTATGAAAGCCAGGGCACACTGATTTCTAGCCCTAGGACTTCATAAGTACTTTAATTTTCATTTAAATTTTAATTTTTTAATTTTCTGACCATTTCACCTAATGTTCTGTTGAATCATTGAGAACAGACATTTTATTTTTGATGTATCCATTCTTCAACTGGTTTATCTCACATGAATCATTTCTTCTTCAAAAAATAGTTAGATGGTGTGTCTTCATTGTTAACTTCAGCACGAGTTATTTTAAACTTAGAGAGTGTAGAGAAGATATTTAGCACAACACACAATTTATTTTAACAAATATTTTACAGATCCTTATATACAAATATTTACAATTGACGAACAGACAAGGAGAAGATCCTGAATTAAGTTTGTCCCAATCTATTTCTCTTTCTAAACTGTGATTCCAGTCAAATTCCTTCATTCTGAAAATGGATACCTTTGGGAGTCTCGTAATTAGTTGTTTTGCCCAAGTAACCTCTTGATAATTGTATACTGTTTTTTACCTGGGGAACTGGAGTACACAAAAATAATTACTTCCTCTCCACTCATGCAACACCTTCCAGTCCCCATAACAAAAAAAAATCTTCTTTTAATCAAGGGGCACAAAACAATGGGATTCTCCTGTTACATAATTGTGTAAAAGTTATGAAACATAACTGTAGCATAATATACAAAAGCATTAAGAAAAAAATCAATGCAAACTATTATTTCAATGAGATTTTGAAGTGCAAGGTTCTTCACACAACGCTTGATCAACAGCTAGAATTGAGTTCCGAGTAGATTTATGGGGACACAGTGGAATCAATTAAAAAAAAACTGGATTTTCTCAGAAGATACTTTTGACTTTTCTAAATGGATTAGCGGAGACGAGTTGAATCAATTCTCTGAGCTTATAGTTTCCTAGTACAAGATTCAAATACATTATTTGTATTTGATGCCCTATGTTGCCTTGTTAGTACGTTTGTGAGGTTTTTGAAAACATTATTTCTGAGATAGTTCAATGGTTTATTTTTGAAAACAGATTAGAAAATGAGACTGAAAGCTCTAGATTTTCAAATTACTGGCAATGTATCTCTTTTTGAACAGCACATGCAATCCTGTGACCTTTTCTTTAAGAGCACAGTGCACTTTTATATTTATTTTTGACTGATTCTAAGTGGTTTGACTTTTATTTTCCTGGCAACTGTTACTTGCGCAACTCTGGGTACCTCTTGTTGTCATTGAAAGTGCAATCTCTGTTCACATGAGAATGTTATTAGTTAATTGTACTTACAGAATCTGGCAGACAAGTAGTGGGATTATGCTTCAGTCATACAGGGCACTGAGAACACATCTGAAATGCCGTGCACAGTATCAGTCATCTTATTTAAGGAAGGATATGAATACAATGGAGGCAGTTCACAGGAGGTTACCAGATGAATACCTGGAATGAACTGATTGTCTTACGAGGAAAGGCTGGACAGGCTAAGCGTGTACTCACTTGAGTTCAGAAGACTAAGATGCGACTTATTTAAAACATAAAATCTGAAAGGTCTTAGGCTAAATGTGGAAAGGATGTTTCCTCTTATGGAAGAATTTATACCTGGGATCACTTTTTAAAAATGATAGGTGACACATTTAAAACAGAGATTTTAAGTGAGATTTCTTCTCTCTCAAAAGATTTTGAGTCTTGGAACTCTCGACGTGAAAAGATTGTGGAAGTAGAGTTCCTGAATATTTTTTAAGACAGTGGTAGATAGATTTTTGTTAAGTAAGGGGCTGAAAGGTTATCAAGGGAACGGAAATGTGGATTTGAGGCTACAATCAGATCAACTGTGACCTTTTGAATGGCAGAGCAGCTCGACAAGCTGAAAGGCCTACTTCTACTGTTGGTTCATAGGTATGTTCATGTGAACCGAATGGGGTAATTTTAACCAAACAGGTCACATGAAAAATTGTTGTGACTGGATCAGTTGCCATTGTTATACCCTGTCTGATTTAATTTTTGATGAAATTAACCAACAGCTAAACAGAGATTATACCGCAAATCTCTCAAAATAAACTCTTGTGGCGAATTGTCAAAGACTTTCACTCCATCAATCAGAGATGGATTTGAAAGCAGACTCATTGTAAAAATCAGCCCTTGCTCTTCCTATTTGTGCTAACAAAGTATTCCTTGCCTTTTTGCTTTGATGAACCCATTGTTTAAAATTGTTAAAATTTACTAGCCATCATCCTATCCATATTCTTTCGACTGGTTGGATTAAAATTAGGATTTTAGGATCAGGATAAAGACATTCAAATATTGCAGCCAGCTCTGCCATTCAATTAGGATATGCCTGATCTGTAACCCAATCTCATTTACTTGACTCCATTCCATGTACCTTAATGGCCTTTGCCCCAAGAATATGAAGGCAAAAATCAATTTTAATAAAGGAATGAAATTTTGTAATGTCATTTCTTGTATAGAACATGTGTAATCTTCCAACTATTTCCAGAATTTATGGCTTTCCAATTTTTTTTGGATGCTACTAGATGATAAAAATTTTCCACATATCATTTCAGCAATTAAATAGAACAATTTAATGTTTTTTTTTCTTTCTGGCATCAATATTTTTGTTTCCATGGAATGGATGTAGGTGATATGACTCATGACATGGTAGAACTGTAGACTCTAATATTAAGTAGCATTCTATCATGTTTAGCACCAAAAGCAACCAATCACCTGCTTCTCTGCCTTCCTCACTAGAACAAGGCTAAGAAATGAGAAGCCATAAAACAAAAGTTGCTGAAATGCTTATACTGTCCAGTGGTAGGGTTACAGCTGAATGCCCCAAAGATGAACTACTGGATCTGGAGAGATGAATGGGTAGGGTGTTCACATAATTTTTCATAAGAAAAACATACATCTTTGGCTTTCTGTCTCTTCTGGGTTTATGATATAATATGAATACCAAATTTTAATTATTCATAATCAAGACTGAGAAAGGAATTAGAAATATTTCAGTTCTGATAATTGTTGCTATAACACTTCATCCACAAGTGAAATTGCACTGTGCAATAATAACCACAGGTTAAAACCTTTGGAGTTTAGAAGACTGAGAGGAGACCATATTGAAACCTAAAATGTTCAGGGGTCTCGACAGGGTATATGCTGAGAGACAAGAACACAAAGTGCTGGAAAAAGCTCAGCACATGTGGAGAGGCAAACAGAATTAAGGTTTCAAGCTGTGAACCATCTTCAGAACGGAGTTTTTCCAGCACTTTTTGTTTTTGTTTCAGATCTCCAGCATCCCCAGTTCCTTGTTTTATTTTGAACGCTGACAGCTTGATTCCCCACTGTGGGAGAGTCATGATCTCATTGAATGGTGGAGAAGATTCAATGGGCTAGATAGCCTCATACTGCTCCTAGGTCTTATGGTCTAACAGAGAAATTTAATCTGAACATATAAGTGCATTTTCAACATCTTGGAGAGTATTGGTTACAATAACTGATTGAAAGCAAGTTATCAAAACGGTCTAGTGTTTTTGACTACTATCTCTCCTCAATGACCTTGGGTGTAAAATTATTGTTCAATGTAACATTAACCCTTCAAAATTAATATGTGTCAGGTTCTATTCCTATTCAGTACTGAGCTAACAGATTCACTGAGGACAGTGCTTGTGATATTCTAATTAGTCCTTATTTCTCCAGTATTGCTGAGTGATGAAAATCAGTATTGGCCTTTGGAATTGATCATTCCTCAGTGGAACCAGTGTATATGCATGATGCACAGTCGACAATAGAATAAGCTGCAACTATGATGTTAACCTCCACCCGCATTAGCTCAAAAAGCATATGACGAATAATAACACAGTTGAACCTCACTGACAATCAATGCCTTCAAAGGGAAAAAAAAACTGATGGCTGAATCCAGCTACTGTCCTCAATCTTTTTTCATCTATACTATGTGAAAAAAATCAAAAAAGTTCCACAGGAAAGCAACAGTGTTAGAGAAAAAAGTAGCAAAGGTCATATCTCAAATCAGTTTGGAGATCCCATTTATCACAAGGTGACCATTTTCAGATTTTAGGTTTTATGACAACCATAACCAATGCCTACATGTGTCAACACTTTCTTTAGGATTGTAAAACAGGATTTGCTCAAAGCAAGAAAAAATTAAACTTCAGCAGAACAGTTTTCAGTTTCTTTTTAGCAAGAGAAGGGGATATTTGATTACGTTGAGTAGAATCAAGTTTAGGCTGAGTTAAGATGGGGTCAAACAGCTAATTCACTTAATCTGTTCGCCCAAAAAAATTCCTGAAAAATTACAAATGATTGCTGATATTTCTACAAAAGAAACAAAATGGGCCCAGTTTTAACTCTGCAAGTAAATGCAATTTGAGTGAGATAAAGTCTCATCCAATACTAGCAATGCACAACAGGTTTGTCAGCATTTTTAAGAGGTTATGTTTTGGATGTAGGCTCTTCATTTATTCTTACAAAGGGTCTCTATCCACTCATTTCTCCTGATAATGGATGTGATGTTTACTTGTTTGACAATTTCTGCTTTTCGAATTCATATTTTTAGTATTTGTTTTATTAACATTGATATTCTATTCCTGAGTTAAAATAAAAATCTGTTCCTTGTTCTTGTTTGTCACAGAATAAATGCTTCTATGCAATTTGAATAAAAGGTTACCTGATAAACTAGTGCAATAAATGTAATAATAATTCCGACATAAATAGGAATCTTAGAATGAGGCAGAAACTTCTGTTCTATTAGAAATTGAAGATAATTTGGAGATATATCATTAGGACTTGTGGAACCGTCCAGCAGTTTCACTTTGGCTTTCCAAAAACATTTACATTATGATTTCATAGGGATTTGTCTTTTGCTTCTTTTAGGATACAAGCAAAAGTCAAAACTTGTAAAAAAGATATAAATCTTAAACATATAAACGATTACTATCCAACCAAAGGACAAAATTAGTTTACATATCATTGTGTTTGATGCCCTTTGGTAGCAAAAGCTACCACATTAAAATACCAGCATTACTAGTTATACCCTGCATGCTGACTGAAGGCTCAGAATTTTATACTTAAAAACCTCAATACTGTCATCATAAAGCTCTTTTAACAGCTCTCCTGCACTTCTGAATATGGGAAAGTTTGATGCAAGCCACTGTTAGACTTTACGTCCAAGATTTCTCTCACTGTCATTGCAATCAACACAATTACTGAAATGTTTCCCTCGATTTTATATTTTGTTGGTCTCTCAGCTCCAGAAATATTGCCGAACACAGATTCCAATTTCACTGTATTTCCACTCCATTGAAATCAGGGCACACTGAAGTCACCTGCTATTTCAAAATGATGAAATCTCTTAAGCCCTTTTCTTTCTCTTTTAATCAATTGACTTTTATGATCCAAGCTGGATGTCTTGGAAACTATTCTTCTTAATTTTACAACTTTTCTCTCTTTCCTTTTTACTTAACTTAGGACATGTCATTTTGTGACATAGTGGGCAGTGTACCTGCTTCTGAGCCAGAAGCTCTGGGTTCATCTCCTACTCCAGGACATGATAGCCAAAGTTCATAACACAGTCAAAGAGATTTAACACCAATGTGCAAATTCTTACAACATAAGCCAATCATAGCTGGTAAAAAGGGGGAAAGATTCCTGATCCTTATGTAATGGAGGGAAAATCGGAACCTCCACCATCACCATTATTTCCTCCAGACTACAACGCACATGTAAAAGTGTACGTTGCCATAGCAACTCAGGTTGGAGTGGCCAGTGTGGCTCAGTTGGTTGGAAGGTGGTTTGGATCAGAGTGGGACCAACAGTACAGGGTTCAATGCCTGATCTGCCTGGAGTAGATTCAGCACCTGCCTCCCTTTCCCACTTGCATTAGACAGCATGCCACTATGTGTTGGACCAGCCTTTGGGCAGAGAACAGAAGGTGATCTGTATTTTGACCTTTGACCTTCACGACAGACCTGCTGTATGAAAAATAAGAGTTATACCAGCAGCTAATAAAACCACTTGGTATTCTTCTGGATTCTATTTGACACAGTTCGTAACAAATTGCTGTTAAAATATAAACCAAAAATAGCTCAAAATAATCCAATACAGTGGCATCACTGTTAGAAATATAACATTCTTTGTGTATTCTTTGTCTCTCTGATGGAGGCAGCAATTTGGAAGCTGCCTATTTTCACTGTATGTTCACTTCTTAATTGAAAGAAATCAACTTACTCCTTCAATTAGTTATTTCTTGAACCATATTAATCCATTTGCATTTTAATCCATTGTAAAGTTCGGCTGTCATATAAAATAGTCATTTTAAAGTTTTTGACAGAGGACAAGATTGCCGTACATCAGTCCACTCTTGTTTAGTGTTCTGCAAAGCCTGGGTCTTCTGTTCATCTACCTGGACGTAGTCTACCCTCTCTTCCAGCATAGATGAAAGGAATGGCTTCTGTGTATAAGACCAAAAATATCTATTAAATGCTAAGCAAGATGAGTCATCTCTTTAATTCATACCATTTCTCACTCTGCTCTCATATGCTTTTCCTCTTGCAAACTTCCTTTTACTTCACTGGATGGAATCATGCCCATTTTTTTGGTTTGGTGTATGTCATGTCGAGTTTAGTGGAGTAAATACAAGACTGAAAAGGTTTTATTTTCGTGTCTTACCAACATCATCACTTTAATCACTCTTTGAACAAGAATCACACCCTATTTCCATCCGATCTTGCCAGACATCATTTCCGGAAGCAACCTGCCACTCACTGGAAATCCTAGAGTTGACTGGCATCCCTGGCACCACCACTCTATTTAAACAGTCGTTGTGAACCTGGACAAGCACTGACAGACCAGAACTGCCCTGCAAAACACCCAACATGGCAGACAGAGGGAAATCCTTGCCCTGCTTTGCGGGTATGGTCTCGGAAATCATGCTGGACAGGGTGGTGCAGGAGGAGTGGAGGCCACGATACCAGACCACGCCAACCTGATCTGAGGTTGCCACCCAAGCTGAAGCAGTCTCAGCCATCTGGAAGAAGGCCCTGCACTGTAGGAAGATGATAAACATCCTTCATCAGCTCGCCAGTGTTTAGGGCCACCGTTTGTCTCCAATACCTTACACTCAATTTCTGCCACTGTACCCAGCTCCCACTAAGGCTCATATTCTCTGACTCCAACTAAAGCATGCAACATCTTCTCCACTCACTCTCACCCACTCCAGTTTGCAACATCACTAACCCTGCACACCGTCTACATTTACCTACTCACTTGTTTGGGAAACCTCCCAGCTGCTACAGAAGTAATTACGGTGTATCCACTTTCATCTTTCATTGTACCTACTTCTGTTTCATTTCTAGGCAGAAATAGGCAGGATGCCTGTCACTTAGCTCTTCACCTCTTATAAACAGAAGATCCTGACTCCAACTGCTCCAGCAGGGCTTGCACCAGTATCAGAGGTTGCTCTTGTAATACTGTGCCAGAATCTTGATTGAAGGCTATCTACCTTGTCTGGACTGAGGCCTGCTGACAACCAGAGCAAGCTTCCTGGCTTTGTGTCCACGCTAAATGGCATGGCAAGAAATGGTAATATGAACCAGGTATCGCTGGCTGATGTAGCACAGTACAAAAAGGCAAAGCAAGGAAGGCACCCAGGTGAGCTCAGTGTAAGTGAACAGTACGGCAATGAACGAGCAGCCCAGATGTGGAGCCTGGCCCAGTTCATGAGCAGGGGGTGTGTCCCTGAGCACATAGTGCCCTTGTTGCTGCATTACAATGATAGTCGCCCATGTAGCCCGAAGTGCAGCACTGAAATGCAGAAGTATCCTGTGAGTAGATCGGAGATGTGCCATGAAGATTCTGAGTGACTGGCACATGTTGGATGCCAATGCTCAGGGATGTGAGGTGGATATGGCTGATGCACATGGAGTGTGCCTGAGATATTGGTGGCTGCTGTCCTACATGCCCATCTTTTGGAGCAAGTGATGAGCTGAACCCGCCAAGACCTGGTCTGGTTTCCATATCAACTTTTCCTGATGAGTAGTTTATATGGTGAGTTTGATAAGATTGCAACTGTGGTGAATTAGGCTGTTAACAAGCAACACCGAGCATCAATTGGGAACACACTACTCCCTGATAAGAATCTCCCCACGCCACTTGAACAAAGTGGGGAAGATGTGACAACATGATCTCAACATTGGAACCATCATCTCACTTGATTCTCCCACTTATCTCACCATAGCCCACACCATCCAGAGCCTGGGATGATTCTGCCACTGTATTTTTAAAACAGACTTCAACATACCTTCTCATGTTATTGCTTTCTTTTGAACAACTCCCACTCCTAACACTCACAATCCTGTATTCTCATACATTCTCAAAATATTTGTCTCGTACCTTTCTTGTTTGTATTCTTACTGTTGAAGATGATGTGGAATTTCGTATTAAGCGATTTGGCATAATTTGTTGGTGCTATTTATTTCTTAAGAACATGTCCAGATTTGTATTTTGAGTTTGTTATAATTGCTACATATATCTCAAATAGTAAACTGATATGCATTAAAAATAACCCAATAAAGCAAATCTGGAGCACGTACCTTCTGAACAGGAGATGGAGATGTTGCATTGAAGTCTAAGGCTAGATAGTCCAAGTTTAAAGTTCGGGGACAGTGACTGCTGCCATAACCATTATATACAGAGCTGGAGCGTTCCTGTGAATAAAGGTACGAATTAATCAAAACAAAGTATTAAAGCATAACACAACAATTCTTAGTTCATTTAGAAATAAAATACTGCCGATGCTGAAAATCTGAAATAAAAACAGGATGCTGGAAGTACTCGGCAGATCAGCCAGCATCTGTGGAGACAGAAACAGAGTTAACGTTTCAAGTCAGTTAAATTTATTACATTTATTAGACTCTATGAAGTCAATTTATTAGAACTGGAAAAATTAGAAATATTATAGTTATTGAAAACAAAAATACTCTTATGAAGTCCCTTAGTAACATTTTACAACCTCAATAGTGCTATATAAAGTAAGTTGATTTATCACTTTGAAACAAGTACGGAGGGATGGAAGTGATAAAAGGGAAGGTCTGTGGTAGGGTGGAAGGCAGGAGAGATTAAACGGTAGAAGAGTTGAAGGTGCAAGGCAAAATGAGGCGGTACTGCGACAAGGAAAGAAACAAAAATCGACATAACTGAGGTGTAAGTGGTACCAGCAGAAGAAAATATTAATACATGCAGCTCAAAACAATTGAGCCACTTGTTGTCAACTGAAGTTGTTGAATTCAAATATGGAGTCAGCAAAGTTAGAAAGTGCTTAACTAACAGATGAGGTGCTGACCCTTGAACTTTATTGGATTAATGCAAATTATCCAGGATAAAGAGATCAAAGTTGAGTTGCAATGGAGATTTAACATGACAAGCCACTGGAAGTTCTGGATCCTGCTGAGGGACTGAAAGGAAGTGTTCAGCAAAATGATCACCAAATCCACATTTGCTTTCCCTACTGTTGCAAAGAGCAACAAATTAACTATAACTAGATATCCGAATAAATCACTTTGTGACTTGAAAGGAGTGTTTAGGTGATGAGAAGAAAGGAATGAAATGAAAGGGTGAATGTTGCACTTCCTATGCTTAGATGGAAAGGTACCGTGGGATGTAGAGCATTGGGAGTGAGTCAAGACGAAACAGGATACCATAAATAGAACAATCCAGTCTGAGGGCTAAATGGGGACAGGGAGGTAATGGTATGTTGCTTGGAATGGTAAAAGTGGGGAAAGTTGGGCAAAGACCATCTCAATGACAGTGGAGAGAAATCCAAGGTTGAGGAAAAAAAATATGAACACAGATGTGAAAGCTAACACTATCAGAACAGCAGCAGCAGCAAATGTGGAGTATAATATGGAGTCCTCATAAGATGCAGGGTAAGAGGAAAATGCAGTCAAATTGAGAATGACTGAGCTGATTGTAAATATTGGCTAGCAGCCTAACCCAGAGATGGAAATAAAGAAGTTGAAAAAGGAAATGGAGGAGTTGGATCAAGTGAAAGTAATGGTAGGGTGGAAATTAGAAGCCAAGATTATGAAATTTTCCAGTTTGGAACAACCCACAGGAAGCAGCACTAACACATTCATCACTGTACTGGAAAAGGAAGTGAGAAAAAAGACCTGAATAAGACTGAAAAAAAGGATGCTCCAACTTTCTATGACAAGGCAGGAATAAGTAAGACACATAGGTTCTCCAGTGATATTATTTGGAAAAAGTGAGTGCAGTTGAAGGAGCGTTGTTTTATATAAGATTCAGTTCAGCTAGATGGATGAATGTGGTGGTGTGTGAGAACAGCTTAGGTCTCTCTCCAAGAAAGAATCAAAGGATCACAGGTCATCCTCGTGTAGGTTAGGGGTATAGAGAGACTGAACATTCTTGATAAAAAGAAACACGTTAGGGTGAGGAAACTGGAAACAGTTAAAGTATCAGGAGGTGTTAGACGAGTCACAGATGTAGGTCAGAAGACACCGACAAGAAGAGATGAAATTGGGAAAAAGTAGGTCAGTGGGGCAAAGCATAATAATTGGTCTAATATGGTATTCGTGTCTTTGGAAGGAGATAGAATTAGACTGTGTGGGGCTGCAGACCTATGAGTTTAGATGCCTTGGAAGAGGATAGATAGTCAGGGCAGATGAGATCAGCAATGAAATTACAAGCGATGACTTGATGTTCAGTCATGAGGTTGCAGTTCTGGGAGAGGAAGGAGAAAGCAACACAGAGTTAATGTTTAGTCTCTACAAGATAGAGGCTCATTTAATACAAAAAAACCCCAACAGCATCACGCTTTTTGGCAGGTTTAACAACAATATCAAGGCTAAATAGACATCCATTACAGAGTCCCTCTGATTAAACCAATGAAGTACTTTTGAAGTTATTTTAGTGATCTTGATTAGATCAGAGAGAATGAGGTTCTACAAATTCAGAAGTAGGCAGTTTAGAGTGAGGGGTGTAGAGAAATTGGATCAGTGTCATAAAAACATTACAGATTCATAACAGGCAGCCAAATAGTAATGAATCAGAAATGCAGAATTGTAACTATCATTTCAAAAGTTGCAGTTCTGAAGAATTTTACACCTTTTTAAAAACAAAATCTTGAGACTGCATAAGAATCTTTATGAATCCGTGTGTGAAAGGTATTTATTCAAAGAAATCCTAAGAACATCTTTCTTCTTGAGAATGAATAAAAATGTTAATTAGACTAAACGAGCCTCTCGGTTTTTTACTTAAATGAATCCACCTCACATATATCTAAAATACCTCTCAATTTCAAAAACAGATTGATTATCTTCTCTTCTTATCTTTGTTTCCTAGTATTTAGCTAGAGAGGTACGTAAGATGCATCACTGTGGTGAATGCATCACTCACTGATTACTGATTTCTGTCATTATACCTGTGGCCAGTTGGGTTGTGTATTATTATTGTAGTTAGATTTCATACTCTTAGCTACATTGTTCCTATCTGAACATTATCACAAGTCTAAGTGGCAAGGGATTTGGGGTGGGGCACAGTTAAAGCATAATAAAACCACAACAAGGACAGAATAAAAGCAAAATACTGCAGATGCTGGAAATCTGAAATAAAAACAAGTGCTTGAGAAAGTCAATAGGTCTGGCAACATCTATAGAAAGAAAAACAGAGTTCCAAAGGAGACGTAGACTGAACATGAAGTGTTAACACTGTTTCTCTCTTTACAGATGCTGCCAGACCTGCTGAATTTTCCAGCATTTTGTTCTTATTGCAATAAGGATCAATTTGGAGGCAAAACATTTAATGCTCAAGGGATTAGTGAAAACATGTGATTCACTTTTGAGTTTTACTAATTTCTGAGGGTTCAGCATACTAAGTAACACATGTGTCACGCCTTTTGCGTATATTTTTTTAAAATACCAATGTGCGGCTTTTTGTCCAGCTCGGCTCATTTTCCAGAATTCCAGCTGTAAGTGATAAAGATTATCCTGTGTAATACCAAAGGAAATCTTCTGCCTCATTGGTACACTATTCAACAAGTAATGAACAATAATTGCATGTATGATTATTTTTACCATTGCTGTATAATTTTCTTCATACTCTCCATCAAGGGTGTTGTAAAAGCTTCTGGCTGAAGTACATTGACTCTCTGGTGTGATGCAGTTGGCTGTACTCCACCTACTTAAAGAAGAGAAAAAAAAATACAGCTAAAGATCTCAGCACACAAACAACACTGAAGAATTATATACAGATAGACAAAAAAACAGGCCTTTTACCCCTCTAACCTATTCAACTTCTTCCACAATTCAATTAGATCATAGTTATTCTGTACCTGAACTCAATTTACCCATCTTTTACCCAGATCCTGTGATACTCTGGCTAAAATAGGTCATCTAAATTTTTGAATAAGAATATTTTAAGCAAAAACATCTAAAATAAATACAGGAAAAAAGTTGGCTAATTAATTGCTGTGTCAAATTATAATTTCTCTCAATTCTGTCCCAAAAGTAGTGAGAAGAAATTTAGGAGGAATTACATTCATTCCTGGGCACCAATATTAACGATTAGATTAGTTAGACTGACAGCCTAATCTGTGAGGGCATCATCTACTGTGCAGCTGAGCTATACATATCAGTCAATTCCTTATGGAATTGGGTTAGCTCATCTCAGTTGCTTAAGTATCACTATTGGCTCTTGAATCCCAGAGCTGAAGAAGGAATGGCTACTGTCTGATGCTCACTGAATGCTCTCTAAAATGTACAAGTTAATTATTAGCATGATTCATAATGTGATATTGTGTATTAGCCTCCCTGGTAAAATATGCTAGTACCACTGAATTTCCGGCTCATGTACGAAAAATGGCAACTTTAGACAGAGAGCAGAAAATTGCATTTTCTTGAAAAACTGTTGTACCTAGGCTTAGCATTCCTTAAAATTAGACAAGGAAAGAAATATGGAAAACTGGAACACATTACAACCTGAAATTATAAAAGGATTGCAGCTGTTCAACAAGGCAGCTAGCTCATCACCACCATCCCAATGGCAATTAGGAACACCAATGCATAACATAGCCAAAGTCCACACCCCCAAAAATAAATATAAAAAAAATTTTTCAATTGTTTATAGGATTCGGGATTTCCTGGCAAGACCAGCATTCTCAAAGCTAGTGCACCACCTTTTCTAACTGCTGCAATCCATGTGGTGGACGTACAACCACAGGTGGAAGGTCTGTTTGGAAGTTTAAGGATTTTGACTCAGCAGTAATGAAGAAACAGTGACATATTTCCAAGCGAACACTGTATGTAACTTGGAAGGTAATTTGCTAATGGTGGTGTTCATACATGTCTGCTATGGTAGAAGTCACTAGTTTGGAAGTTGCTTTCAAAAGGAGCCTTAGCAAGTTGCTGCAGTATATTTTGTAGTTGGAGTGCACTGTTGCCATGGTATTTGACTTGATGGATGGGTACAGGTCAAGAGGGCTGCTTTGTCCTTGATAGTGTTGAGATTTTTCAGTGTTGTTGTCGCTATGCCCACACAGGCAAACAGACTGTCTTCCAGTACATTGCTGACTACTTCCTTGTAGGTGGTCTTCAGACTTTGGAAAGTCAGTGTCACATTTAACAGGTTGCAATAACGATGTAGTATGGATCTGATAGCCACTGTAGTTATATAGCCAATGGCAATTAGCAACAGCAATACATGGCACAGCCAATATCCACACCTAGTTCAGTTTCTGGTGCATGGTATCCCCTATACATTGATTATGGTGAATTCAACAATAGTAATGGCACTGAACATTAACAGGAAGTGGTTAAATTCTCTCTTGTTGGAGATGTCAATTGTGGATTGCCAATGTTACTTGCCATTTATAATCCTAAGCCTGAATGTTGTCCACATGTTGCTGCATGGAGCTTGGACTGCTTCAGTATTCGAAGAATTGTGAATGAAATTAAATATTGTGCAACCATAAGCTAATAATCCCAGGTCATATTTTATCTTGGGCGGATGACCATTGAGGAAACAGTTGGCGATGGTTGGGCCTAGGATATCCAGTGGATCACCTGCAGTGACGTCTTAGGGCTGAGATAATCCATTTCCAACATTAGCAACCACTTTTCTTTGTGTCGGGTATGTCCAACCAGTGGACATTTTCTTTTTCTCCCTGATCCCCACCAACTTCAATTTTACAAGGGCTCTTTGATACCACAACCAAATGGTGCCTGATATCAAGGATAATCACTCTCATCTCGCCTCTGGAGTTTCACTCTTTTTTCCATGTTTGGACCAAGGCTACATTGACTTCTGAAACTAAGTGACTCTGGCAAAGTCCAAACTGAACACTGGTGAGCAAGTCATTGCTGAGTAAATGCCACTTGATAGCACTGTCAATGACTATTCCCATCACTTGGCCGTGATTGAGAGGAGACTAATGGAGCAGTAATCAGCCAGATAAGGTGGCCCCCTGGAAAAATCTGGAATGGCAATGGTTGTCTAAAGAAATTTATCAAGATTACTCAGCTATTCCACAATGGAATGATAGCCTAGGTTTTTTTAAATGGTAAATCATCAACTCCATTTGTTTTTTCTGGTGGAACGAAGGAGTGTTACTTTCTAGCACCTGTCCTCTTTAATGGTTTCTTCACCTTTGTCCTTAGCCTCAGGATCTTGAAGAGGGAGTGTATCTCTGACACTGTCTTGATGTCCCACTCTTTGACCTGTGAAGTCTCAGTGCACAAGCTGAACATTTCACAAAACTCATCCTGGAACTCCTTTTTGCTAATACTTGTACCTTAAAGCTTATAAAATGAGAGATTTGTAGACTTTTTCAGGATTCAAAGCTGTTTAAATTAAGCATCAGTGATAGGAAGGCTGAGGTTTTATACAAGCCCTTGACAAATTCAGGCACTGATCGACTACACGTCTCAATTGATGATACAAAGCTGAAGTATGTTGATAGTTTTAGATATCTTGCAACCATTGTCTCCAACAATAGTTTGCTTGATAAAGCGATATCAGCTTGGATTAACAAAGTAAGCCTGGAGCTGCCCGACCCCACATACCAGGCCTTGTTACCACATAGCCTGCCATTACACACCCCCTGTTGTTAGTCACTAACAGTCCCCATTAACAACTATTCACCCTCCCAGCCTGATCGTTAGCAACTCCTTCATCTGTCCAACTGTCTTTCTCTCTCTTTAGGCTCTATCCTATCGTTTACTCCCTATCCCACCCACCTCCCTATTTTCTGCATATATGGTTTTCCCAGCCATCATCAGTTCTGAGGAAGGGTCACCGGACCCGAAATGTTAACTCTGTTTTCTCCTTCACAGATGCTGCCAGACCTGCTGAGCTTTTCCAGCAACTTTGTTTTTGTATACTCTGCATTCTGTTCAATTACCCTGATGTACTTATGTAAGGTATGATTTGTCTGGCGAGCACACAATACAATACTTTTCACTATGTCTCCGTACATGTGACAAGAATAAATCAAATACAAATACAAGGGTGTACAACTCTCTGCTATTACTTCTCACATTCATGGCTGAGTATCCTGGATTCTATAATGTAAAGACATAAGGCAGCTGGTGTAATTTCACATGCACACTCTTTGCTTCATCCTCAGCATCTGCTGGAAAGACCTGGCTACAAATCTCAAAATGTTTGACTAAGGATTGCAGCAATAATCCTGAAAGCCCAACTACTCTGGGTACAGCATGTAATTCGAATGGAGGACTATTGTATTCCAAGACAGATGTTGCACCTGGCAAAAGACATCAAGGTCACCTTTGCAAGCGGACATGCTTGAAGGAAATTTAAAGTAGTGCAGCATCAAGCCTAAACATCTGGAAATATCAGTGTGAGAAGGAACTCACTGGACAGACCTGACTTTTAAAGCTTTTGACACCTTTAAACAAGTTTGACGTCAATGTCGAATTGCTGCTGTGAACAACATCACAGAACAGCATCTGTTCATACAACAGTGTGTCTGTCCCAATTTTCCAACTAATTCTGACAGTGTGCATTCAGACTGGGGCCACCGGACTGTCTGTTGGAGTTTGCACATTCTCCCTGTGTCTATGTGAGTTTCTTCCGGGTGCTCCGGTTTCCTCCCACAGTCCAAAGATGTGCAGGTTAGACTGGTTGGCCATGGAAGAAACCCTGTGGGGTTACAGGGATGTGGTGAGGGAGTGGGTCTGAGAGGGATGCTTTTTGGAGGGTTGGTGCAGATTTGATGGGGTGCATGGCTTCTTTCTGCACTATAGGAATTCCTTAATTCTATATAACCTTCTCTGCACTCATTGTCAATGAATCTGCACATCCAGCATCTTCTTTGAACTCAAAGGACAACCAACCAACTGATTTTTGTAACCAGCAGGGTAAATGAGAGTTTTGAGGTTGCTAGGCTAAAACTAGTGAGGTGAGACAAGAATCAGTGCTTGGTCTTTAGCCTTACATAATCTATATCTATAACTTAGATGAAAAAATATTCAAGTTTGCTAACAACATAAAATTATAGGGAAAAGTAGGCAATGAGAAGAATGCAAGATTTTAAAAGAGATATTGACAGGTTAAACGAGTTAGTGAAAATATAGCTGAGTATGGGAAAATATGAAGTTATTCGCTTTGAAAGAAAAAAATAGAAGAACAGAATATAGTTAAAAGTTGGGAGCCTGGGAAACGTTGGTATTCAGAGGTACCTGAGTGACATGAATCCCAGAAAGTTAATATGCAGGTACGGAAAGCAATTCACAAGGTAAATTATATGTTTTCTATTGTTACAGAGGAATTGGAATTGTTGTCACTTTATGAGGCAATATTCTAATGAGCAAGTACCAGGACATAGAAAATGAGAGCAGCAGCCATTAGGTATTTTACTTGCAGCATATGGTGTAAGAAAATGTAGTTGAGCTTTCTTGTCAAATTACAATTGCTGAATTTATATCTTCAAATAAATTGAACTCACATTTAGTCTTGGTATGAGATTGCTAAGTTTGTGTTAAGCAAACATGTAACTTCAACACGAATATAAGTGTAAAGAAGTCTTACTGCAATTGTATAGGTCCATAGTTAGACTGCACCTGGACTACTGTACAGTTTTGGCCTTCCTACCTAAAGAAGTCCATAATTACCTTGGAAGATTCACTAGACTGATGTGCTATGAGGAGAGATGGAGTAGACCAGGGTAGGTTCTAAATTTAATAGCTGAAGACAGAATGGATGAACTGGTTATTTTTCAAAATTCCTTACATTCTGAAAAGGTCCCACAGATTGGAATTTAGAATGTAACACCACTCTACTTAGAAATCAGGGCAAGAGAAAACAGAACTACAGGCGAGATAGCATGACATCAGTTAACAAGAAAGCGCTGGAAACTAATATAATGGAAACAATGTTGTTAGAAAAATATTGTATGATTAGAACATGTCAACATGGCTTTATGAAGCAGAAATCCTGTTTTACAAATTTATTAGGGCTATTAAAAATGTAATGAGGAGGATAGATAAAGGAAAACCAATGGGTGTAGGACACTTAAATTTCCAAAAGGCATTTGACAAAGTTCACCAGATTAGGATGAGAGAAATGTATTGCAATGAGAAGCTGAGTAAATTGGATCTATATTCTCTGGAATTTAGAAAATGAGAGGTGATCTCGTGGAAAGTTCAAGGTTATGAGGGGGCTTGACAGGATAGATTGAGAGATTGTTTCTGCCAGCTAGATTCTGCGAATCTAGAACAAGGGTCGCCATTTCTGGATAGGAAACTGAGATGAGAAGATTTTCACTCCAAGTATCTGAGCATCTTTGGAATTGTCTACCCCAGGATATTTAATGGTTGAGACTTTGGCTAATACCAGAGAGTTGTTAGTGAGTATGCTATTATATCCCAGTAGGTATAAGTATCCTCCAAACTAAAAGGAGGAAAACTGGAAGAAAGGAAAACCTGTTCACATGAGCGAGTGTACTTACAATGGCATACTGCACGTTCTGTTGACACAAGAATGGTTGTAATGCCTCCTGATTGTCGATAGACTCGTCAGATCTAAAGGTGGTGGTTTGACTGCAATTTAAACCACAATACATAAGTATTCAGATTCATTAAAATACTTCTGCTTTGAAAAAAAGTTCTCATGATTCCCTTGACTTTACAATACAAAAGCAGTTATTTTTAGTGAATTCTAAAATTTATAAAAGTGTTAAATAAACAAAAGTTTCAGCATTGTAATGATAAGACTGGATCATCCATTCAGTTCTTGAAAATATAACTTATAATCCCCACACTGGGGTTACAATGGTTTGCATCCTTACTCCTGCAAAAATATGTCAGATAATATTCCTAAACCACCCCTGCCACTTACCCTGGTGATCATGGGCATGAAATATAGATACCCACTTTTAGAGTCCACTCTAACAGCATGCTTTCATTTTAGTGCAATTTGTAAATTTGGGAATTTAGCCAAAGAATTTTTGTTTGTTTTGTTTTAGTGTGGTTATTTTGTACGCTTCAAGAAGTACATTGTAACTGTGAATCCTCATTTTTTTTTTAATCAAACTACCTCTTCCCTGAACGTCCTTTTTGTTAATATTCCCAACATTCTCATTGATTACCTGCCACTTGCTGCCCCTCCCACTCACTGATTTTCCCCTGACCCTCCCACTGGCAGGTTCCTTGTCCTCACCAGCACACACTGTTTCCCAAATGTTGACTCCTGTGTCAGCCCTTTTTCTGTGTGAATGAAACGGCGGAAGTTGTGGCAAGTGTCAGGGAAACAAGCAAGGGGTTTGGGAGAGAGAAGCAGTGATTGGGGAAAGTGAATGGGAGGGTTTGGAGAGTGGCAGTAAGTGTGAAGGTTGGCAAAAGGCTTGGGGAGAGTGAGAGCTAGTAAGAGGATTTTTGTGTCAGTTAGGTTCATGACATGCAATAGGGTTTTAATGTAAGAATTACAGATCAGGAATGTGATCCCCCTTCCTATGACAAAGTGACTTTTGTTTAGAGTGTTGATTTAGGAGTGCTAAACAAGGGATAGTCAACAAATATAGTCAACGGTAACTCTGCATTCTCTCCACAAATGCCGCCAGACCTCTTGAGCCTCTCCAGCAATTTCTGTTTTTGTTTCTGATTTCCAGTATCTTTGTTTTATTATGTAAGGAGAATTAGGTCAGATGACTGAACACTTGATCAAACAAGATTTTAAGGAGAGTCTTAAAGGAGGAATTTGAGGTAGAGAGGTGCGTGGAGGCAACTCCAGAGCTTGGGGTCTCAGAACTGTAGTCACAGTCACCAATAGTCAAGCGATTAAAACTGGGATGTGCAAGAAACCAGAATTATAGTGCAGATATCTTGGTGGGTTTTATAGCTGGAGTAATTTACAGAGACGTGGAGATATTTGAAAACGAGGATGATAATTTTAAACTCAAAATGTCTTGTGGTTGGGAGCCACTGCAGGTCAATCAAGTTTCAGGAGTGTGTGGGAACCATCTAGAAGTAACAAGGGTATGAATGAGGATTTAATGATGGCATGAGTATGAACATGGCATTCAATACCAGTTAGAGGTAAACTCTTTGGTAGAAGCTCAAGAAATGCAAATGAATTTCAGGTTGTAAATTGTCAGGAGTCCCAGTGCATGCTTGAAATGGATGTAATCCTGCTACATGGTATTCCTACCAGTTTAATATTAAATGAAGACACAACTTGCTAGCTCAGCAAGATTAGACTGCAATTTGCATTTCTTGTAAAATGTTCAGATGAAACAAGTTTGAGGGCAGTTACAACCTATAACTAATGGGTGTAAGGCCACAGCAGAAATATGAGCCTAATTTGGCTGATTCAAACATATTATTAATCATACAGGCCACCAAGGTCTGCAGTTCCAGAAATTAAAATGCTAGACTGAAGTCATTATGAAGAGTGAATGAACCTCAGTTTGTAAATTGGCAGCAGTCAAGGGGCAGGTTTATAATGGATACAATCCTCTTAATGATACTTCCACAAATAAATTGTTCAATTGCATTTGTAGAAATAGCATGAAGTTGGATTGAAATGGAGGCAGATTGTCAAGCACAGTTAATAAAGCATTGCCCTTCATTTAACATACAGGTGGAATTGAACTGAAGAAGAAAATAAAATCTTCAAGTCCCGAAATATAAATCTCACATCAATTAAGTCAACAACTAACAAGCAATTTCACAAAATAATCTAAGCAACAGCTCTACACCTGTCTTTTTATCCATCCCATTTGCCAGCTGTTCATATCTACCACCTTCAGGTTTAGTTTTAAAACTCCAATCAATTTTCTCACCACAATTTCTTTCCCTGTTCTATTTTTATTTCCAGTGCGTAATACAGGATATTACATATTAAAAATAAAAATAGAAAATGTGTGGTTTTCCAGAAGTGAGATGGAACGCCTCCAATTGAGAAACTAAAGAAAAACTTAGGGCTGTCAGTGGAATAGCTTCACACCATTCCTGTACAAGCTCTCTTAAACAGAAAAAATTCTCTCAGTTACCAGTGAACTTCACTTGATTATTCTAGCATTAATAGCCAATGTCCTCAATGTTCCTATTAGTCATATTTTCTTGGCTAGAACTACATTGATGAATTCTATCACCTATTCCTTAGCTTCAAACTTCTTCCTATTCCAGAAGGTTGAAAATTTAGTGTGGTAGTCATAACATAAATAACTAACCAGGACATCAAATCAGAGATTGAGAAACTCTTTAATAAGTGATAACACAGTGTGGAACTGGAGGAACACAGCAGGCCAGGCAGCATCAGAGGAGCAGGAAAGCTGATGTTTCGGGTCAGGACCCTTCTTCAGAACCTCTTTGATTTAGATTACCAATTTATTGTTAAGAAAGGACTTTACAATCTCAGGATCAGCAATACATCTGTGGCTCTAACTAAAACCCATCCCCCCTCAGTGCTCCCAACAATTAGTACTCATAGGCAAGCAAAATATAAAAGAGTTTATCTTACGCCAGACAAAATTACTTGTACATTTGCATTTACAAGCCCAGTGTTACAACTGCAGGATTTTGTTTTTACCCAATTTGCAATGCTATAAAAATGTTACGATAAATTAAAGATGTTTAAATAAATTATTCCATAAATATTGCATAAATATGCCATTTGGGTGGCACGGTGGCTCAGTGGTTAGCACTGCTGCCTAACAGTGCCAGGGACGCAGGTTCGATTCCAGCCTTGGGCAACTGTCTGTGTAGAGTTTGCACATTCTCCCTGTGCCTGCATGGGTTTCCTCCAGGTGTTCTGGTTTCCTGCCACAGTCCAGGTTGGGTGGATTGGCCGTAGGGGTTGCAGGGAGCGGGGTGGGGGGGCGGGGTTGGTGGTGTGCCTGGGTGGGATGTTCTTCAGAGTGCTGTGTGGACTTGTTGGGCCAAATGGGCTGTTTCCACGCTGTAGGGATTCTATAATTTTATTCCATGAAACTTGAAATGGTGCAAACGTTCGGACCTTTGAAAGCAGCCTTATTCCAAAAGTGTTTTCTGTCTAATCCTGTACCCCACGTTATTATGTAAAATTTCTTCTCTTAGATATTGGTTAAAAATATATATTAAAAGTGCTCTTCATGCTCATGATTACAATTTCAATCAACTAACAAAGGCCAAAACCTTATATCATTTGAAACATAGGTATAAAACAAACATATGAAATGTTATCCTTACTCTTTCTGACTCGAGGCTTGAGGTTCCTGTTAACCGGAGGAGGTTCAATGTCTGTGGAAAGTGTAGGTAATGGCAGATTGTCTGTGACAACTGATGGCAAGACCAGGTTTGTACATGCTGGACTCATGGGAATGTACCCATCTGATGTGCAGTCAGCTGTAGGCATTAGTGGAGATGATCCTGGATTCATAGGCACATAGCTGTCATCAGTACTGTCTGTGGTATTACACTGCTGGCCAGGGAGCTTCTATTTAAACAAAGAGGAAAAAGTTGTGTTTACAAAATGCCATGGTGAAACATGCCAGCACATCTGATGTGATGAATTATCTTTTAGATTACAGTATCAGAGCTAACAATGTCATATACAGTAGGTCAAATTGCCTCCTTGCAAGTTCTCTTATTTAAATGAGCTAAACAATTGAGATGCATACTAAGCCAACTGTATAGAAATATATTGGCTAAGAATTTGCTGGCAAAGTGACAGCAAGTTTAATGCTCATGTACTACTGGTGTAATACCTAGAGAGGAGGAGACAAT
The DNA here is from genome assembly GCF_021869965.1 of Rhincodon typus. Lineage (NCBI taxonomy): Eukaryota > Metazoa > Chordata > Chondrichthyes > Orectolobiformes > Rhincodontidae > Rhincodon > Rhincodon typus. Next base: position 30,128,909 of record NC_063345.1, on the reverse strand, counting down.
CCATGAGTTGCAAATTGTGTTCATTCTTAAGACAGCTTTCAGGTGGAGTTGACCAGAAGAAGAAAAGAATATCTTCAAATCCGGAAATATAATATTTCACATCAATCAAGTCAACAACTAACAAGCAATTTCATGAAATAATCTAAGTAACAGCTCTACGCCTGTCTTTTACTCCCTCATTTGCCAGCTGTTCATATCTGAACCTGAAGGAGACAAACCACATGCTTATATTTGCTTCTGTAGCTCAAATTTCTTTCTATAGGTCGATGGCCTGAAGTCAGAGGCTGAAGTTTGAGGGGCAGCACTCCACATCAAGCATAACTGGTCAGGAGTCTCTCCTGACTGTACAACCCACAGGAGGGATTTGTAGGCTGACAAACAACTTGCTTGGCGATGTTATGAACACACCTTCTGCAACCAGCAAGTCTTGCAATGGGACTCAAACCTAGAGCTTCTTGATCAGAAGAAAGGACAATACTCACTGCACCACAAGGGGTCTTATTCTCAGGCATTAAATTTTTAAAATTTAAAATTTTAATTTTGATTTTCTGTTTTCACTTCGGCCCCTCTCTTTTATCTCTCAATTCAACATTTCTTTCCTTCCATTATTTCTCTTTCTGTACCTGATTTCATTCAAATTCATCCTGTTTCCATCATTTTTCTGCTTCTTTCTCAATTCTTAAATTCAAATGGTTAATAATTTAATCGTTCACTCACTAGGATCAAAGAGTCATAGAGCCATATAGGCATGGAATTTTTAATCATGGAAAGAAGCCCTTTGGCCTATCACGTTTGCAACACTCATCAAACGTCTCTCTCTCTTCTAATCCCATTTTCTATACTTGGCCTGCAGCTCTATATGCTATGGCACTTCAAGTGTTCACCTAAGTATTTTTTAGATGTCCTGAGGGTTTTCACCCCCACCAGTATTGGTTCCAAATACTCACTTGCCTCTAGGTGAAAAAAAACCTCCTCAAATCCCTCTAAACCTTCTGTTCTCTAGATCCAAGGTGCAAGATTACCCCACATTGTTACAACCAGGTGAGATGGGGTGAAGTGGCACTCCTCTTTTCAGCCTCCTCAGTTGGTAACAACAAGATTAAATTTGTTTTAATATGAAGCTGTTCCTTTCTCTGTTGAAATGTAGTTACCTATTTTTAACATTGGCAATAAAGAGCCAATCGCAAGGTTTTCTTGAGCTACCAGAAGAGCAAATTTAGTGTCTTCCTTCCACAGGAAAAATAATAAAGATGTGACATTAAGGCTTTTGTGCAGTCACCTGCATCCATACACATATATACTCATACAAAGTTAAGAGTATCTAGCACAAAGGAAGATGAAAAGACATATACAGTTTAGAGTTCTTTAGGTGTCCTTAAGGCATAAGGTTTTAACCTGACACCAAGGGAGATGGGCTGGTTTCTTGGATGTTGTCAGCAGGAAAATATGTCAAAGTTATTTATAAAGTTCTCTGGTGCTTCTTTTCAGTCAGTTTCAACGTGGGACTTTTATCCTTGAGAGAGAGAGCCTGCTCAGCCTGTGTTTTGTTCTGATCCTCGATTCCAACTCTTGGTCTGCCAAAAATCTTCTAGAGATAGAAATATATTCCATGTCTGTGGAAGTTGTAGTACCTATTTTGAATATCCTCATAACGGTGGAAATCAAATAGCTGATGCTGCACTTTTCCCATGGGGCCTGGCTGACTGACTTCAGTGGATTTGGGTAAAATATAAGTTTCCGCTTGGACTAATCCAAATTGGTTTCATGAAACTTGACCAACCTGTGTTGATCAAGTAATCCCTGTGCCAAGTTTAAGTCAGTGTTTTGATTCATTTTTTTGAACTATTTCCATCTAAGTGAGTCCCAGATATTAAATCAGATGATGGAATTGAAACATCAATAGTCTATTTTTAGACTGTTAATGACACACTTAGAAGATTTCACTTCCAACAATGTATGGCACTTTTTACCTCAGCTAAATGTTCTCCCCCTTTAAGCTGGTTCTTTACTTGATCCAGTTTATGGCCATTTGCTAATATCTTTATTTGGATGAACTTCATGTTCTACCTGGAGACAGCTGGAAGGTGAGTGGGGCCATATAATGAGCTGAGAAGATGCAGGGTGAAGATCCCTTCAGCTTTTGGACAGCTCTAATTAGGTTCAGGGTGGGAAGGCCAATCTGGAGTTTTCCTGCCCACAGCCAATTGAGGCCCACTATTGTCTATCCAAAGATTATCAAAAGTATTCATATATTATTCTGGTAATTAACCAGTGGCAGACAGGGGCCAAGCAATAGGTGCAAAGTAAAGCATTACAAGTACACCCGTGGTTGTGTGAGGGTGAACCTCCTTCTCAGGCACCTTGTGCCCAATGAAGAAACTTGCTGGTGGCAAAGGAGAGACTTGCAGCCCTTCACAAAAAACAAAACCCTCAAATGCTTTACAAAGGCCTCCATAACTGGGTCTGATGTTCTTGACCCAGTCATCACATCTGGGAAAGCAACAATCTTCATCTTCGGGCCTCCTGCACTCAGTGGCGACGTTAGTACTGGAGAGTGCTCGGTTTCTGATTGGCAAACAGCTATTCAAAGGCAGGACATCTGCATTATACATTCATAAAAAACATAGAAAAAGCAACGGAGAATTGCTACTGGTGGAGTTGGAAACCCTGTCAGCAGGCTGCCTGATTGTAAATTAATCCTAACAGGGCTTTTCGAAATTGACACAGTAGGATTTCAGTTCTAAAGCCAGTGATTAGGTCCACCACCACAACATCAAATTTTGCCCTTTACTTGGTTGGGTTTCAAATCTTCTCTGTCAGCTCTCTTGTGGAGTGACTTAACAATGTACAAAGCAAGCTGCTGTTGTGGCTGATTATAAAGCATTTCTCTGGAATGTGTTCATTTGTAGATAAATCCACTAGCTCCCCATTCAACAACAATATGAGATGATTGAACTTAGTGTTAGACCATTCCACTGAACAGAAACAGATGGTATCACTTCAAAAAAGCATGGCATGACTTGTTTATTTTTTCCATGTATGACAGATCTTCCCATGGAGTGTTGCTTTGCTTTAATGTTATAGATATATAAGGGCTGGTATGTATATTTAGCCTCAGGATATCTGCTTTAGGATCACACTGGAACTAGCATAGCATTGGCACATTTGGCACCATTTTAGATTGGTCTCTCCTGATTCCCAACATTCTCTCCTACTCTCTTGCTCCTCAAGCCTCTTCCCCTGCTCCTAAATGAACCCTTATTTGCTTCCCAAGGCCTTTTTTCACTTTTCAAGACCTTCTTCCACTCCTTGAGACCCTTTCCCCTTCTATAAACCTTTTGCTTACAGGCTTCTCCCATTTGTTGATCTCTTTGGCTCACCAGCTCTCCTGCTCCTAGGCTCTTTCCCTCTCACCTAGCCCTCCTGCTCACCACTTCCCTCCCAGTTGCAGTTCCTCTCAGTCTTTGCACACTTTGAAGAGTGGGCAAGAGTCAAGGAGAGCGATTGATAAGAGAAACGGTCGGGCAGCAGGAGAGAATCAAGGAGGGGAATAAAGACATGAAGTTGGAGAGAGGCAGGGAAGGGGAAACAGCAGTAGAAAGCCAGGGAGGGGAAGAGAGTCGTCGAGTGGGAGGGAGTCAGCGAGCCGAAGGGCTGGCTAATGAAGCAGTGACAGAGTTAAATGCAAATTAGTAGCATGTTTCTTTTATGTTTTAAAATGTATTTTATTTTAAACCTAACTTCATAAATACAGAAAATAGGAATGCACAGTATTTCAACTGCAAGTATATTGCATTAAAGCTTTGTGTTTCCTAATGAGAAAGGTCCCAGAGAATCTAGCTACAGCTTTTACATTGGTTATGATGGGACAATCGTAAATTTGTTTCATTTAAAGTTGCTGCAACTACAACATCAGCCAACAATCAGGCAATTGCTGTACCTATTGCAATACAAAAGATTTTTAATATGCAGTACTCACCATATTTAGATTAAGTCCTTCATTTGCAGACATTATGCAGTTCCCTTGGAAATCAGTAAATGGCAGCAAATTGCACCCCTCTGTATCTGAAACACAATTGTTGCTTATTACAGTCAAGTATGCATGACTATGTTACAATAAACAAATCAGCAATGATAAGACGTGGTAACTGGATGTGAAGTTTACTTCAGAATTTTTTCTATTGTTTTTCACAGTAACAGTTCTGATCCTCATATCTAAAGGAAGGATATGCTTCCAGTAAAGTGTTCACTGGATTAGTCCCTGAGATGAAAGGGCTGTCCAGGATGAGGAGTAGAGGAAATTGGGCCTAAACTCTCTTGAGTTTAGATGAATTTGAGCTGATTTTATTGAAACATATAAGATTCTGTGGCAGCTTTACAGCATCAAAATTGAAAGGTTGCTTCACCTGGTTGAGGAATCTAGAAGATGTGGCATAGGCTGAGGATAGGGGGTTGATGTTTAAGGACTGAGAAGAATATTTTCACTCAAAAGAATGTGAATCTTTGGAACTGTCTCTGTCAGGGGGTTGTAGATATTTCATTATTGATTATATTCAAAGCATAAATTGATAGATGTGAATCCGTCAGTAAATCAAGGGATGTGGGCAGGTAAGTGGATTTGAGGTAGATCAGCTACAATCATGTTGAATTACAAAGAAACAGTCCATGATGCTGCACAGCGACACCATGTTGACCATGGAAGGATAAAAGACAAGAATAGATATGCACATCTCAGCTTTGCAAGAAATTACGTTTATTGACAGTGGAGAAAGGGGCCCTTAGAATAGACAAGGTGACAAACTCATGAGTGAGGGTTTTAATGAGGTTCTAGTAATGTAAGGTAGTGTTACTGACTTGAATGTAACCAATGTAGGCAATGATGAAAAGTGTGATGATACGATGCTTTAAGAAGTGTATTTTGGTTCTTTTTTTTAAATGAAGAAAACTTGAGACAGAGGTAGAAAGCCAGCTGCTCAAAGTCAATAGAGTAAACAGCTTGTGAGGCCTTGGATTTTTTTTTAAAGGTTTGAACATTAGAAGCAGCCTGAATGGGCAGGGTCAAGCCTCTACTGGGACGTTTAGTTTTAGCTTTCAGTAGTTGCTGGGCTCTTGAAGCTGGATGTTGAAGCTTTTATTCTGCTCTCTGTTATAGCTAAATGCTGTGGTTCTCTTCCTGCTGCTAGAATTGCATGTGAGACAATCTATTTTATTGAATTTGTCTTTGCCAAGGGTAGGTTGATTGGATGTTACTATATTGGAATAGTTAATTAGTAGTAGTTAATATACTGTTTTGTTAAGCATTTCAATACAGTTACACTTAAGCCAATCCTTCTCTTTCTTTTTAATATCTGTTTTTATACCACAGTTAAAATACAAAGTGTGTTTTGCTTAAAGTCTAATAGTTTGGCCAATCAAATTGTATCTGGAACGCAAAGCCTTACACTTAACATTAAAATAAAAAAAAAGTTAGGGCCTAGGCTATCTTCTTCATATATTTTCAGGAGATTTAGTCTGTTTCATAACAAGAGGAGATGGATCAGAAACCATCTCAGAACCAAAAATGTCTGAGATTCACTATCAGTTATCATATAGAAAGGAAACAGCAGTTAATGGCACAGGCAGAATTTCTGGCAGTAACTTGAAGCATTGGGATAAACATGTTCTATGCAATCAATTTTTTTCTGAAGAAGGGTCTAGGCCCGAAACGTCAGCCTTCCTGTTCCTCTGATGCTGCTTGGCCTGCTGTGTTCATCCAGCTCTACACCTTGTTATCCCAGATTCTCCAGCATCTCCAGTTCCCACTATCTCTGGAAATCTTAATTGATGGATATTAATAAATTGAAACAAGTGTTATACACTTTAGCAGTGCAAAGGTTTATGAGATATATCCCAATGCTTGGGTCAGTGACATTACCTTTCCAACTTCTTTTCTCCAGACTTGAGAGAGGGATTCTTTTCGGTACTGGTGCTGGATTTATTGCATAGGCACCATTCCCATTCTGAATTACTTTGTGAGTCTTTTCACGCTCTGTTAGTTGGCTTGGTTTTGGTGGCCTTGGTGGAGGAGTGTTGGACAAAAGGTGAATCCCTGTTACACCAAATGGCAATGCATTATGGTTTTTGTCAAAGTTAAAGATCTGTGAGAACGAATACACTGACATTGGAGATGAAGATGCTGATGAAGGTCCACTTTGATCTTGATTGGGAAAAATGACCACTTGTGAATCTTGCAGATTTTTATATAAAGGCACATTGCAAGATGTTTGTGTTGGGGTGCCATTCTTGGACTGTAGATTCTCCTGAATATCATCTGATCCTGTCAACTCAAAGGAATGATCGAGTGATCTATCACATGGTGAACAGCTGTTGCTTCTGCAAAAATAAAATCGCCAGATTCAGAGAGAGACAAAAGAAAATACTTGCAGTTGTACAGCAGCTTCAAAATCTCTCAGAAACTTCCCCAACACTTCATTCAGAATAAATTAGGCTTAAAATTTAGTGACTGTTAATATGTAGGCAACGTGTCACAAACAACAATTAGATAAAAGACTTATTAATCAGCTTGAGAGACAAGTGCTGGCCAGATCATCAGGAGAATTCTGCTCTTTGAATAGTGCTCTAGGGTTTCTAACATCCATCTGAACCACTAAAACAGGCAGAAGAGGCCACAGTATAAATGTAATCTGAAGACTGGTATCTGAATAATGCAACATTTGCTTCATACTGCACTGAACCATCAGCCCAGATTATGTACTCAAGTCCTGAAGTGAGGCTTGAATCCAACATCTTCTGACAAAAGCTTCAGATGTGGCTCAAGTGTCAGGTGGCTGTAGGTAACTGATGATGACTCCTAACACAACACTTCAAATGTCACTTCAAATCGTGAGGTTAATTCAAACTGATATACTGTGAGGTCAACCCTTCACAATATTAAACACACCATTTTTCTATTATAGTATCCTGCTGATTATTAAATGAATGCACTGTTAATGTATTACCCATAATAACAGTTCGTGCTTTCACAGTAAACTAAAAATGCATACTATGTCCCCCTTTGACATTACACATTCCTTGATATATTAGAACTGTACCATAAGTAGTGAATCATACTGTGTGTTGTTCTTAACACGAGTCTATTAATCAATGGAAATTATAACTGAATTTTGATTGGACAATTCAGCAGTGTTAGGTTAAATGGTCACTAAAACAAAAGTAAAATTTCATTTTGCCAATTTTCTCTCATGTTGTCCTGAACGTGCTAAATTCTAAAGTACAACTGCACATGTGATTTCAGCTGTTGGTATCATGTCACGTGTCTAGTTTTTATATGTAAGAGCTAGTAAATCATTCAACTTCAAGATGTCACCAGCATTGAGGCCAGAAGGAGGAACTTTTTTTTTTGTTTTTCCCAATAGTACACCTCACTGGGGTAGCATGCCAGAAATCAAGCCCACTATTCCTGGCATTATCATAAAATTTAAAGATCTTACAAAAAATACTCAAAATTCCCCTACCTCTTAGAGCCAGGTTGACAGAAAGCACAGACCAGATTTCTGCACTCAACAAGAATTATTATTTATTATAACTCAATAGATTCTAGCTACAGGTAAATAATTATGAACCATTATAAAATCCACGATAAAACTATTATAAAACTCCCCTACATACATACAAAAAACTGAGTGTGCTGGGCAGAGGGAAATATCGGATAGGGAGCTCAATGATCTCGGTGCACACAGATTGTCAGGACTTGCTGCTCCTCAACCTTCCTTCTCCAGGTACTTTCACTTGCTTGCAGGAGGCATGGAGTGACTGGTTCACAACTTACATAACCGCCCGCTTATTGATTAAAAGCCACAGCTTACAGCAAATGATGAGGGGATATGAACTGGCTTTCTTCAGGGCTTGAGGTGTTTTGTTTATCTGCAGAGTAAAGGACAGCTCCTTCCTTTGCAGAGATCTGATGGTTTCGCACCAAACTTTCATACTGACAAGCTCTTCAGCTACCTGGGAGCCAATCACACGATTGCTGGCAGGCAGAAGACCTTTGTCATTGACAACTGGTCATCATTCCACAACATCAATCAGCTACTTATTGCTGTTGATATTTTGTTTTGTACATACTCACTGGTTCCAGTTCATCTGCAACCAGACTTCCCCGAGTGCTTGAACGAAGTATAGTGTAAACAGCACTTAAAATGAGTGTCGCTAGCTAGCTTTGCAAAAAAAAACACTAATCCTTTTCACAACTCTTGGTTCTTGAAACAGTCCTTTTCTATTTCAGGCCACAATGAAAAATACAGAAAAAAATATGGTCTTTACACTACCCAAGATCATTAAAGTCAATTATTGTGCCCCAGCTAGCTGCACCAGTCAAATCAGCTCACTCAAAACAGGCCATGAATTGACCAAGGTCTGTATTGCCATCCTTTAGAAAGGAGCAGTCCTAGACCATATGCTCCTAAGGTAGCAATTTATTTTTGATTTTCACTCATGTACAATGAGGCAAACTGGAGGGGGAAGCAAGGGCTAAGGCCTTTAAATAAGAAGTCTCTTTCTGCATGCACTGCATCACCGTCATGCTACTTCTGTTAATAATGACAGTTAAACCCAAGAAAGTACCAAATGCCAGATTGAAAACCTTCTCTGCAATATCTGTTTGAGTCATATGCAGTGCTATCTGATATTTGTTTATTGGCTCCTGATACCACACTTGGAATTTAATGATCTGCATGAGCCAAACTTTGACTTATGTTGCTGAGATTTCTAAATGGAAGTCAGTTTCTACTAAAGGTCCACATCTATCAATTATCCAACAAATGTCACAATTGTGACACTGAGCATTTAAGGTCAACACAAGGTTTCACAGAGGAAGATCAGGCAAGTTTAATTCAGGTGATGTGGAGCAGCCAATGGCCTGGGTTGCAGTGGGAACACAGCAATGATCAGGTCTTGGGGGAGGGGCAAGAGAAATCAACATTCTCGCCTCTGATTGCCACCTGCTGGCCATTGTTGGGAAGTACATGTGTAAATATTGAGCGCGAACAGGAACAATTTCAGTCGTGGTACTCTCAACAGCAAAACTGGCGACTGCTATCCACCCACTGGGCTCATGTGTAAAGGCAAATCATTTGATCAAGGTATCAGACAGTGCCAAGCCTGTGCAACTGTGCCCAGAAAAAAGTCAGTCCTTTCAGATGAGATGGAGGAGGAACTGAAGGAATTATTGCATGTATCATTAACTGACAGTCTGTACTCAGCAGTTTAAACAATAAAATGCCATTATGTTGCAGCATTTTATGACTTCAATGTGTTAGCCAGTGAGAATTCAACAGGAAATTAGCATGATTGATATTTTAACAAAGAAACTAAAGTGGAAACATTTAGCTCTGTTAAAGGCAGAATCAAGGTAAAATGTATTAAAGAATAAGAATTATTGATGCCCTCGACTTAACAGTTTTAGTTACCGAATTTGTTCAAAAGTTTTACCTGGCAATATCAATTGACTTGGTCTCACATTGGGATAAAATGAGATAATCCAGAGGCACGACAGCAGACATTGTAGATTCTGACTCACTCCTCCTGGAGTCGGCTTCCATTACAGAATCCTGAGCTGTGGGAAATTGATCTCTATTGATCGACTGTGATGTATGAGTTGAAACAGCAGGAGATGGTTGGAGAGATGAGGAGGTAGTAGGGGAAGAGCTCCCAAGGGAATCTGAAAGAAAAATATTATTACTTCATCCTCTATTCAACATTCATTGTTGTTTAGAGGTGCATGGAAACATCATCACTGTTCTTCAAAATCCCCTCAGAGTCACACATCACCCCAATTGGATAAATTATTGCTGTTCCTTGTCGCTGGGTTAAAATCTTGGTACTGCCTATCAGGCTAAATTGTGGGAGTACCTTTCCTGCAAGATGGCAGTAATTGAATAGGAAACCTTCTCAAGAAAATTTAGAATAAACAATAAATGCCAGACTTGCCAATGAACCCACATCTTGAGTTTTTCTTTAAATAAAACAGGTTACATTTAAGTCATTTTGAAGCTGAAACTGGTATATCAGCAGCATGAAACAGACTTCTAATGAATCATCATTTTGTGATGTAGTGCGCAAGTGTTTAATTTCCATTGACTTGGAAAAAGTTGCCTTCTTTTTTCACTTCAAACTAAGTAAAAGAACTGAGAGACTCAAAAATTGTCTCTAAGGAAGGTTAAACTGTTCCATGAGCTTCAGTGGAAAGAAGATTGGATGTGGTGCAAACTTGTCTGTAGGTTTATTGTGCAGGCACTGAATACTTTGATTTCATCCTGTGAGCAGGAGACCAACTAATCAGCATCAAGTATACCAATGTATACGTGATAGGAATTGTATCCCTCCATTTTACAAACGTATCATTACTTGTACTTTTAAGACCTTGTTATCTGGGCAGAACGAATCATATTAGCCACATAACATGAATAATCAAACTATATGTGATCGAACTTAATCCATTGCTCCTATGCCCAGTTCAATGTCTTTTTACTGTTAATAATTCAAGTGCTATAATGTTTTTAATATTGTGAAATATGACATAATCTGATAAGATTATTTTGAAATTACTGAATTCCAACATCTTTTTATCAGAAGTATGATTTTTGTAAAGTCTCTGACATGTAGTCTAACACTAATTACTTTTCACAATTTTTGAACTCAAGGTGAAGGAAGCTACTGCTCTGGAATGAAGCAATTTCTGCTTTCAACCTTGGCTATCAGTATCAAATTTTCGAAGATCTGATACTATAGAGGTCAAAAGCAGGATAAAGCAGTTTTGTATAATGGCCCTCTTCTGACAGGAATGGAGTGAACACGGTACAAACTAACTTCAGATTGAACTCATGTGGCCAGTCGATAGAAATTACTTTACTTTGAATCTAGATCATGAATTCTTCCCATATAAAATAACTTCTCCAACATTACTCATGGAAGCTATGACAGTATAGTTAAATTTCTCACTTTATTTTCTTTTAACTTTAAATATTCCCACTGACATAGTTAATTTGACTTCCTTATTTCTTGGTTCTCAATTTTTTTTCCCAACATCTGGCAGCCCAAAAAGATTACTGTTATTACAATTCACCCCATCAGGGGGCACCAAAGCTAAATTGCTAAGATTGCCATATTATCCAGGATTGCTGCACACTGTAGATACAAAGGCAACAGAAGATTGAAAATACTTAAAACGTCTAAAGATTGAAGCTGACACAACCTTTTATTTACATTTTTATCAAAACCCTTTTCAGCTTCCCAACAAGTTTTACCCTGTCATCATTCTACTGAATCCGAGTATCTCTGGAGTATTTCACCACAGGAGGAGACCATTTGGCCCAGTACGTCCGCACTTGCTCTCCAAACAAGCATTCAGACTTGGTGCCATTCTCCAGTCTTTTCCCCATACCCTACACTCTGTTTCTGCCAAAGGGTCTGTTTCTGTCCTGTATGACTCTATGGTTCTATAAATAATCATCTCATGCTCTCTTAAATGCTTCAACTGAACCTGCCTCCATGCCAGTTCAAGACAGTGAAATCCAGACCTGAACTACTTGTTGTGCAAAAATGTATTTTCTCACATCACATTTGCCTCTTTTGCAAATCACTTTTAATCTGAGCCCTCTCGTTCATCATCCTTTTTTTTAAATGACTCGGAGTGGTGTCTCTCCATCAGTTCTACACAGCCGGCTCATGATTTTGAAAACTATCAGATTTTCTCTTAGCTGCCTTCTCTACAAGGAGAACAGTCCCAACCTTTCCATTTTATCCTCATAAAGGGCATTTCCCATCATGGGAACCTTTCCTGTAACCATTCTTTCCGATGCATTTGCAACATTCCTTTTGGGTGGTGCCCAGAACTATACACAATACTCCTACTGAGGTCTAACAAGTGTATTATACAGTTTCAGTATCACCTCCTTGCTCTTGCCTTTAATAATAAAGCCCGGGAGACTGTACACTTTTGAAACTATTTTCTCCACCTGTCCTGCCACCTTCACTGATTAGTGCACATATAAGCCCAGATCACTCTGCCTCTACAACCCCTTCAGAATTGTACCCTTCATTTTATATTGTCTGAGCATGTTGCTCCCATAAAAATGCATTGCCTCAGACTTCTCTGCATTGAACTTCATTTGCCACCTATTCGCCCCATCCACCAACTTGTCTGTGTCCTTTTGGGGTTCTTCATTGTGCTTTTCACAGTTTCCAATGCTTCCAAGTTTTGAATCAACCTCAACTTTGAAACTGTTTTTAGCATATAAAGATCTACATAGAGTCATAAAGTACAGAAACAGGCCCTTTGGCCCAACTCGTCCATGCCGACCGGGTTTCCTAAACTGAACTAATCGCATCCACATTTGGCCCATATCCCTCCAAACTTCCCTGTCCAAATGTCTTTTAAATGTTGTAATTGTACCCACATCTACACTTCCTCTGGCAGTTCGTCATTAAGATATAATCAAGCAAAGTAAGGGTCTCAATACTGATCCCTGGGGAACTCCACTGTAAAGCTTCCGCTAACCCAAAAATATCTGTTGACCATTACACTCTGCTTACTATCATTCAGCCAATTTTAGTCTGTGAGATTTTCTCACAATCCAGTTTATAGATGTACTAAACAGCCTCTGAAAGTCCACATACACCATACCAACAGCAATGTCTTCACATCAAACCTTTCTGTTACTTCTTTAAAAAACTCCAGCAAATCATTTAAATGCAACTTCCCCTTTAGAAATCAATACTGGCCCTTCCTAATCAATCGACCTTGTCTCATGTGGCTACTAATTCTATCCTGAATAATTGTTTTGAGAAACTTCACCACCATCGGAGTTAAACTGCCTGATCTGGAATTGCTGGGCTTCTCCTTACAAATATTTTTGAACAAGGGCAATAATTCAGTCTTCTGGCACTTCTCCCCGAGTTCCAGGAAAACTGAATGATTATGGCTGGCACCCCCACTATTTTCACTCATGATTCATTCGCTATCCTTGGATACATCTCATTTTGTTCTGGTGATTTGTCAACTTTAAATATCAATCAACCACATTGCTGTGGATCCAGAGTCACATACAGACCAAACCAGATAAGGATGACAGATTTCCTTCCCTAAATGGCATTAGTGAACCATTTAGGTTTTTATGATAATCGGCAATGGTTAGATGGTCATCACTGGGCCAGCATTTAATTCCAGATATTTATTTAATTCAAAATTACTATCTACCAGAGTGGGATTTGAACCTATGTGGCTACAGCATTAGTCGAGTTTCTAGATTGCTAGTCCAGTGATCTTACCATGGCAGCACCACCTACCTATAAATCTACCTCCTTGGTAAAGACAGATGCAAATTATATTTAATACCTCATCCCTTGTGTCAATTCCTTTAATGGTCCCTAATCGATCCTACCTCTCCATTTACTATTTATTTGCATATAGAAGACTGTGGAATTCCCCTTTTGTTGGCTTCCAGTATTTTCTCAATTTCTCTTTACTTCTCAACTATGCTCATTCATGTTCCCTCTTAACCCTGTCTATTCCTCTTGGTTCTCAATTGTATTTTCTGCCTGATACTTGTCATAGTCATACTTTTACTCCTTTATCTTAATTTCTATCTTCTTTTGTCATCCAGGGAGTTCTAGATTGGTTTGTCTTACTTTTCCTTTTGAGGGAATATACTTTGACTCTTCCTAAACCATCTCTACTTTGAAGGCAGTCCAATGTTCAGTTGCAGTGTCTTCTATCAACATCTCATTCCAGTCCACTTGACCCAGCGTTATTCTTTCCTTATTAAAATCAGGCTCTCTGCCAACTGATTTTTCATACTCCGGATTGACATTTGTCACTCCCCATCATCAACCTGAACCATATGAACCAATGATCATTGTCTCCTACATGCTTCCCCACAGACACTTGTTCTGTTGTCAATCTTATTGTAAATTTTCCGTGTTGCTGGAACCCTCTCAGTGTTGCTCCACTAGTGACTGTTTGAATGGTTGTTTCTGTGGGTGGGACTGACCTCGACAGCACTTGTCCTGTCACACAGATGGAATGTTCTACCACTGCAAAGTACTCAATTCACAAGTTAGTTGGGAACACAAAATAAGTTGAAATATCAGTTCAAATAACAGAGAAAACCATTTAAATTTTGGAGCAAAATTGAAAAGTCAGAGACAATCCTTTCACTAAAATTGAAATAGTCTAGAACACTATATGATCATGAAGCCCTTCAATCAGATATTATGTATTAGATACAAGAGACAATGACATATGTTTGCCCTGATTACATAGTTTGTAAGGGCTCTGGTCCTTGCAAAGGTCAAGTAAGCCTATCCCAACAGCACAGCTCCATAATACCCTAGTACTGATGTCCATGAATCAAAGCTCATTTACCCCACATCAATCTTTGAACCACATGTTCAACTCTCTGACTTACCCAATGCCAATTTTCTGTGGCTCTGGTAGTAATCCAGATTACCTCTTAAAGGGGATTAATAAACAGGTTCTTCTGTGTTATTGGTACTCACATTGACTATAGATATTAGATTGTATTAACCTTGCATCTTTTCAACAAGTGCGAGGCCTGAAACTCCTCCAGTGCTCTCTTCTGGATCACTTGTAGCCACACACTATTGACCCTGATTTTGAACCTGGAGGGTGTGACTGCATCCTGAAGCAAACTGTTTAGGAAACTTTCTCCCTCCCTAATGCATTGTAGCCTCTGAAGCTCAGAATCCAGCTCACAAACTCTGAACTGAAGTTTCTCAAAGTCCAGACACATACAACAGATGTCGCTGTCATGAGTGACACTGGTGTCTACCAGCTCCCAGAGGCTACAACCGCACCATCAGTCCTGGTATTGCTATTTCGTTTAATCAAGCAGGATTTCAAGTTTCTAAATATCACCCAACAAGTATTTGTAGTTATACTTAAATGACTTTTGCTACCAATTTTCTTGACTTTTTCTGGGTGACAATTCCACAAACACCTTCATTCTTTCAGAACCTCGTACAATAAGCTTTAAGGCTCAATGTCAGGAGCCTCTTTGAGCACAGAGGGCATTATAGATGAGGTCTATCCTTGTCCCACTTGAAGATCACACAAGCATATTTTAGAGAAGTCACTGCTTATTATTCATAAACTTTGGAATTCTATTTCCCTCTTCAGTAAAAATGCACTGAGAACAATTGTAGCAATCTTACTATCAACCTGGCTGATATCTAATGTGGGATTTCTTGTTCGCAGGACCATACATGTAATGTTCAATTATGTGCAGCTTTTACCAACTGAATCTTTTAGGGAAAGCTCAGTGCTATTCCCAAGTTATGCTGCATAATGCTGTGGAATTACTGTTAGATATCTATTTTAGGCGCACCTCCTTAATAATTTACCTTGCTTCAAAACAGCCTCAAAGAGTATAAATTACGAGCATGTTAAACTCTTGAACATGAGCATTTAGATGGAGTCAAATTTACTGGCTGTGGGGAATTATGGCCTGGACTGAAAGGTCTCGGCACCTCTGACCAGGAAGGGGGAACAACAAAACCAGGATGCCTGACTTGATTGCTATTCAGTAGTCCTACAGAAAAGTGTGAATGTGTGTACACTGGGATAGGTCAAGAATAGGTTCAACGCGGCTCAACAACTCAATGATCCTGTTGAAATGAAGAATGGCTGGTATTGTAATTTGGTACCACCTGTGTATTAATATTGTTTCAAGAGTCAGTGCAAAAGGAGAGAAATTTAGGGAAACCTAATGCAAGGCAAAGAAGAGTAAAATATCCCAAGGTAAAGCAAAACATAGGATCTGACAGTAATGCCCTTCATTAACCTTCCTGCTATCATTTAAGCTGCAATGATTTCCCTGTGGTACGCAGAGACTAAAGGAGCTCTGTCAGCTCAAATAATCATACCATCATATGTCAATGTCAGCTCCTCACAATCCTGACAGTAACGTCAAATACTCATGCATAATTTCTAATTAGAGGTCATGAAATGTTTTCAAAGAACTCTTTTAAAAAATATAAAACATATTCCAGTGACCATGATATATGTATTAGATTTCATGAGTAAAGCTTGTGGAATGAGTTTGCAAACTGGAAAATGTAAATTATCACAGCAGGTTCATTAGAATACAAAGAGCTAAAAAGAAATTCATTGGTTAACAACACATGGTATGGTGAGTAATAATAAGACTTACAATTAAGCTGCTGTTGATGACTCTTTTTCAAAGAAACAGGAGTTATTTTTAATCCCTTTGAAGAGTGATTAGGTAAGGTATTGCCCAGTACAGTATGAAACAACTTAGCCAGGCTGCCTCTCATTCAATTTCCAGTTAGTACTGGAGCAGTGGAGCTTATGCTTTAATCAACATGGCTTTGAGGACCACTTGAGGTATCTTACATCAGGTTGCATAAGGGCACTTCTTTTTATCATTCACGTACATGATTTGGATGTGAACATAGGAGGAATGGTTAGTAGGTTTGTAGATGACACTAAAATTGGTGGTGTAGTTGACAATTAAGAAGATTATCTCAGAGTGTAAAGCAATCTTGATCAAATGGGTCGATGGGCCAAGGAGTGGAAGATGGAATTTAATTTAGATAAGCATGAGGTGTCGCATTTTGGTTAGGTAAATCTGGACAGGATTTATACACTTAATGGTAGGGTCTTGGGGAATGTTCAGTCAAAGAGACCTTGGGGTGCAGATTCATAGTTCCTTGAAGGTGGAGTCGCAACTAGACAGGGTGGTGAAGGCAGTGTTTGGTACACTTGCCTTTGTTAGTCAGTGCATTGAGTGTAGGACTTGGGAGGTCATGTTGTGGCCGTACTGGACATTGGTTAGGCCACTTTTGGGGTGCTGCATCCAATTCTGGTCACCCTGCTATAGGAAAGATGTTGTTCAGAAAAGATTTACAAGGACTCTGCCTGGATTGGAGGGTTTGAGCTTTAGGGAGAAGCTGAATAACAGAAGCTATTTTCCCTGGAGCAGCAGAGGCTGAAGGGTGATGTTATAGAGGTTTATAAAATCATGAGGGGCATGGATAGGGTGAGCAGCCAAGATCTTTTTCCGAGGGTAGGGCACTCCAAAACCAGATGGCATAGGCTTAAGGTGAGAGGGGAAAGATTTAAAAGGGACCTAAGGGGCAACTTTTTCAAACAGAGGGTGGTGTGTGTATGGAATGAGCTGCCAGAGGAAGTAGTGGAGGCTGGTACATTTACAACATTTGAAAGCCATCTAGATAGGTATGTGAGTAGGAAGAGTTTAGAGTGATAAGGGCCAAATGCTGGCGAATCGGACTAGATTAATTTAGGATATCTGGTCGGCATGGATGAGTTGAACTGAAGGGTCTGTTTTCATGCTGTACAACTCAATGACAGGACTGACCATTAGATGTTTTTAATAAACGTGTTTGATGCATTGAACAGTTCATCTCTATGTTTTCACACCCTGGAGCAAGGTTCTGGTGTATCACACATTGCTTGAGGTGATAATTAATAACCACATTACGCTTCTAAAGGCAAAGCAACTCAAAAGTAGGTCAATAAAAATAATTTCATACACTGGAAAGTGCAACCCACAGTATAAAATTTGTTTGTGTGTGTACAGCACTTTAAAAAGGACATAGGATAAATGTGTATATGCTTCTGGTTCAGTATTCTTTTTGAAAGTATATCTAGAGGTGGACGGATGAATATTAATTCTTTCCTGGAAAGGGTGTGTCACTGCAAAGTTAGCATTTTTTAGCTATGCCTAATTGCTGATGAGCTGAGTGGCTTGTTAGGCCATTTAAGAGGCAACCACACTGCAGTGGGTGTGGAGTTACATGATGGCCAGACAAGCAGATTTCCTTCTAAAATCGGGTTCACTATTGTCCTTTAGAGAAATGACAATAACTTCAAGGTCACAATTACTGAGCCTAATTTTCAATTCCAGACTTAATAAAATGAAATCAAATTATCTAGTCAAACTGAAATCATCTGCTATGGTGGGATTTGAACTGATGTCCCCACAGCATTAACCTGTGCTATGGATTACCATCCAGTGCCATTATCACCACATACAGATCCTCTGCTAAAATTAAAGGTAACTTACATTAAAATTTAGCAGATGATAAATGAGCAGTTTGAATGACCTTTGTCACTCAGGAGTCAATGAAAACCCACTTTTTCACATGAGAGTGTTATTAGACCATAGACTCCACTTTTGGGTCAACCAAATTTCAGACTTTGTTGAGTGTATTGTGACAATAAATAATGCAATTGCACCTTGTACATGCAATGGAGATGAACCTTCATGTTTTCACCTAAATTGCCTTTACTGAAAGCAGTACCGGTGAAAAGGAATACATGGGAGAAACTAACTTTATTCTAAAACTTGGCAGCACAGTATAAGCAACTTGCAGGTATTTTCCTAATTAACACGTTCAGAAATCTTCTTAGAAACCGCTGGAGAAGGTGGGACTTGAAACTAGGCATTCTAGCTTAGAGGTAGGGACAGTACCATTGCATCACCAGAGCCCTTAAGTAAGTTGTATTAGTGCTGATTATCAGGTCAGCTTCATGTTGCAATCATATAGATTGCCTGATCCTTATTCTTCATCGCTTTGAAGAAGATATTTTGAAGTGATCGAAGGCAAACTTGCAATGCTATTAAGGGAATTAACACAATTGAACTATGTAAATTATACAATATAGTAATGGCTTGAAATATGAGGATACAGTTTAAAAGAATTGAAATTAGGAAGAAGGGATGTTAGGTTGGGTTTACTGCACATAAAGGATTATAGGTTATTACTAATTGTATTTAAAATATGTCCTAATTTGTTATCTTTCATTTCATTCTTGGACCTCAGTCTCTCTTTTGATCCCTTTCCTTTCTCTTCAGTCCCTTTTATCTCTTTCAAATTCAGTCTCTCTCCTCTTACATTTCAGTCTCTCAGTTCCTTCACTCCTATGTTTATTTCCAACTCAATTCTGTCTCTCCCCCTTCTGCCTTCAGTGATGATAGGGGCCAATAGTGGAAATCTCTGGAGGACAGAGAGCCTAAGAAACAGAATGCAAGTTGAACATCAGAGAAGTCAGAGAGACCTGAGGAGGACAATGTAAATGTCTTCAGAGATAACTGGATGCAAGTTGGAAATGTGAGAAAGAAAGGTCGATCGGTTTTCTTCTACTTTCAAAAAGCATAACTTTAATTATGCAGTTTATAGACATATAGACAGCCTTTTTACCCAGAATTAAGATCCATTAGAAGCCAAAGGCTGTTCCTGGCTTCCTAACACTTCTCAGGTCAACTGCCAAAGTTCAATCACCTTTCTCCCCAGTGCCTGAACCTCCCCAATGGCTGCTTTCAGTGTCATGGTGACCCAACATTTATCTGTCCTTCGCCAATGAGTTGCCTAGGAACACAGAGTAGATGTCAAGAGTTTACCAGTCTTATTAAAACGAGTGGACCTAAGACCTTACTGTTATAGCAGAAAGGTCATTCCTTATACTTACTTCCAGCTGGACTACCAGCAACAACCAATATAAACCCCTATCTCTGAGAACAAACAGTAATAGTAGCCTTTCCCTGATTCTAAACATTTTCAGTGGAATTTTTCCATTCTGGTGAGACATGAGCAATGGCAAGGAAGGTGGAAAAATAGGATAAGAATGAAAAAAATCAGATTCTTCATCTCAGGAGAAAGACTTTGCAATCTTTCTCACAACTATTAAATGGTGACTTCAGAACCTCACCATTGAGTGAGCAGTATGTTGTTTTCATGCAGTGTATCTCATTAAAGCTCCAATATGCTTTATTTGCATAACACTTGCAATTTTTTCCTTCCTCGAGAAACTAGACATCAAATTGCCACAATGTAAATCAGAGCAGCTATTTGTGAGTTGCAGCTGACCCAATGCTTGTCCTGGCCATTTAACTGCCTTTTCATAATAACGGTACTGCATGCTCCATGGCCACCATTCTCCATCCATACATGTCAGTATTTGGCAAACCATCAGCCTCACCACATCATCATGGCTCAACTTGGACCAACTCACACACCACTTTAGCCCTTCAACACTTTCCCTTGGAGCTCAGGGACACCTACATCTGCCAGGTCTCCGTGTGCAGGAACCCACAGCCATCTCATACATCTACACATGATGCATTTTATGGCTCTTGACTTGCTTTCTCCAAACACACTCACTAATGTCAGCACTGGCTTATTGACTGCCAGCGGTTTGCATTGCTTTCTTAGGGTCGTTAATACTCAGTTACAGGCTGCTATCCACTGTGGCTTAAGCTGTTCTTTAGTGCAGACAGAGAGACAGGCAGCTTGTGATGGGGGGTGTAGGGGAGGAGTGATCCCTGAATAGTTAGTCTGACAGGGATAGAAAACAAAGAGACTTTCGAGTCCAGGTTCATAGTTCCTTGAAAGTGGAGTTGCAGATAGACAGGGTAATGAAGGCGGCGTTTGGTATGCTTGCCGTTATTGGTCAGTGCATTAGGTATAGGATTTGGGAGGTCATGTTGCAGCTGGACATTAAGGACATTAGTTAGGCCACTTCTGGAAAACTGCATTCAATTCTGGTCTCCCTGCCGTGGGAAGGATGTTGTGAAAAGAAAAGCTATCTGGATGGGAATATGAATAGGAAGGGTTTAGAGGGATATGGGCCAAATGATGGCAAATGGAACTAGATTTTGGATATCTGGTAGGCATGCTCTAGTTGGATCAAAGGGTCTGTTTCCATGCTGTACATCTGTATGACTCTATGTCATTATGTGGCACCATGCTATGCCAATCATACCTGCAGCATGTGCCAGCAGATTATGCAGCAAACACAGTTTATGTGCTTCAAATAAATGAACATGTGTGATAGTCAAAGGGAATCTGTCCTTACTTGGGTGAAGGGGACTATGATCAGTCAGGGGGTACGGTCACACTCAGTCAAGGAGCTCATCTGATGACACGGCAGAAAGTTTACCATGATCAATCAGACTGTTAGTTCTGTCAGAGTCCATGGATCCATGTCATTGCTGTTTAGGAGGTTAGGCCATGGTCAGTCCTGCAGGTCAAATGCAAGTAGTCTGTATTTGTGAGTTATAGGTAAGTGTGTCAAAGTGCTGTCCAATGGTTGGGCCAATGCTTCTTGCTATGAGATAAAACAAGGAATTCAGTATGCTGGAGCTGGATGGGAGCTCAATTACTGGTGATGCACCAGCAGGAGAGGTGGTGAGGTGTCCCCATTGAGTAAACAGAAGAAGTGCAGAGGTCCAAATGGTTATGAGGAGGTGGTGGGTAAGGGCCATTGAATGGATATGATGATTGCAATACTGAAAGCTGTAGTCCCTGAGCCTTGGCATAGGTGTGTACTATGGCAGAATTGGAGTGAGTGGTGACACTGTGAGCGTGAGGTCACAGACAGGAGATGGTGGAACTTATGCCTGTGTTGTACAAATGATCACTGACCATGTTTTTTCATTGATGGGTGTTACTTTTTACCCACAACATAACACTGTCCCAGGCTGCTACCTAGATGCAGGCAGGCTGTGTCTGGTGGCATGGCCTCCTGTGATACTCAGCTGGAAAAAGGACTACCCTCTTCTCCACTATCCTGTCCACCAGCACCTCCAGGTCCCTGCTGCAAGACAGGGAATGAACTTCCCTTTTCTCTTGGTCAGAAATAACATTCAAGCACAATGTGAGTGGCAGTTCCTGGCCGGCAGAATCTGATGTGGTGAGCACCTGGGCTTTATATATGACAACATGGGCATGAAAGCTAGAAGATACTGGCAGTGCTGAGCTTTTCCATCTCATTGGCCATGTAATTCCCAAGGATGGCACCAAGATCCCACCTGCATACTTAAATGAGGTGAACAGCGGAATATTGTGTGAGAAAATTTGCTCTGAGTCATAGCAGACTAGCTGCCGTAAATCATAAACCATAAACTCAAACTCAATGTCTATTAGTATACCAATTGCTTAAGTTGACCTAAAACAATATGTTTGTTAATTCAACAGTTCAATTAGACGGCCTTTCAATAATTAAACTTTTCAATAACAAATACCTTGCACTTTGGGGAAGAGGTAAGCTGATGTTCATTTCACAGAAAGTACACGTTGTGTCGATTACAGACAGAAAGGAAAGAATAGAGTAAGAACGACAGCAAAGACCGTATTTCATCCCATTTGAATGATGCTAAATGAAGGATAAATTGGATTTTCATTTTCAATGAAATTTACAAGAATTACATCACATTTAACCTTTCAGGATGAATGTTACATTAATGATTTACAGCCTACTGGAATCAGTATTTGTAGTCAAATGTTGGAAAATCTGGTGGATTAACTGACTCATTGCTCCACTCTCTGTTTAAAGAAGGTAATCTGCTTTAAGGAAAGTTTGTTTTAATGGAATTTTTAAAACATAAATTCTCATTTCTTTCCCCAGAATTGTACATCTTTATGTATGCAAGAAACTTACAAGCTTAAAGGAGATGCTACTTTTGGTTTTCTTGTACAGAATCATCATTTCTGTATTTTGATTTATTATTGTGGTTTTTGTTGATAATTCAATATACACATAAAGATGTTTGGCATGGTCCTAAACCGTGAGGTGCACTGCTATTTAACAAGTCATAATGGACAGACAGAACACTTAGCTCACTATATTGGCATGAGTGATCAACGTGATAACCTCCACATCCTTTCAAAGCAAATCATCCGAAATGTAAGCCATTCATGAGACAGAACAAAATAGTTTGGATTTCTAGCACACAGCAGTATCGAATGTATGAAGCTTTCACTATTTGACCTTAGGCTGTTAACAGACAAGATACTGTCTTTGTTCCAAGGGACCCTACTGATAGATCAATAGTGTACTAATGTGTCAAACAGCTACTGAGTAGTGTTGTAGGACAGTACTAAAGGACTCCTTTTATCATAACTGACATAAATAGATTTCTTTGTGTTGCTAGCTGCAAAGTAACATGCTCTAGACTGCATGACGGGCTGTTTCATTGTAGAGACACTAACCCTTTTGATGGCTCAGTTGCCAGGATAACGATAAACGTTTCTTCCTGAATTAGAAAACCATGGAGAGGTAGGACCCTGAAGCTGAAAACAACACAGGTTTATAAAGTTAGTTTTATTTTCTTCCTTCCTCCCTTGAAGGTGCTCCAGTTGTTGGACTCTCAATCGATCAGGTACCCTTCGCTGGTTCACAGAAATGGCCATGCTTCATGTGTATAATTAGCAGTAAAGCCCAGACTCTTTGACTACAGCAGGCATCACATTTGAACTTCGTCCAATCCTCATCCAAAACACACAAATGTGCTTTGTGTCAGTTGTCACTGGATGGCAATCGGCAATCAGCAACAGAAATCCTGGTCACTTCTTTTCAGTTTTAAGTTCAGGATACTGAAGCCAACAGTAGTGCTCTATCTGCTGTTCTAGTTGATTAGAAAACAGTAAAGGCTAGGAAATCAACGGCTGAATATCTATCCTCATGATGCCTGTCTAGTGCCATTTCATGGAAATCGTACTGAACAATGGGAAGTGTGGGTCTCACTGGAATGCCTTTGATATTTGAGTAACTAAGGCCCGATATTTAGATTCACACTAAATAATGGGGATGGGTTACCTACAGAATAATGCACCAGCAAATATATCCAACATCAACTGTGGAAGACATTTAATCAACGTGTACTGTCAGTGTTTTTTTTGTCCAGAAACTGGGCTGGAGACTGAGCAATAATGCAAGACAAATCAAATGTAAAGAAAAGTCGGGAAATGACGAATTAAGTGACAGCAAACTTGGATTTTACAAACCTGAATGTTTTAATTGGAAGAAAGGATGAAGGTGGTGAAGAGTCTATACGTTAGAGGTCCGGGAAATAATGAGTTATAGAGGGGTTTCAACACTGATGTTATGGAGAGAAGAGAATATAGGGTGAAGCCTTTGCCATTTGGGAAGAAGAAACAAATTTTGGAGAATCACAAGTTAATAACTACTGCAAGGCAAAGAGAAAATTCAGGAATCATGAGAGAAATGAGTAAGTGATTCCCTACTATGCACCAAAAATGTTCTGACCTGTCCAAGATTTTGAGAGAAGTTTGAGGAGAAGCTTCTCAGGCCGAAGAAAAAAAATTAACAGACTTGGACTTTGAAAGAATCTGTCAGCCCATCAAAAAGAAAATATTCTGTTAATTTTTAAAAATAGATTGCTCTATTCATGAAAATCAAGCACAGCAAGTATGTTTCTCTTTAATGAGAAGAAAAAAAAAGTTTCAGAAAAATTAGCACTGTTTTTATTTGGAGAATGGCAAGCAAGTTACGAAGTCATCCATTTTCCTGTGATTTACCATTATACTGTTTATTTGAAAATATTATGGCCCAGATTTTCAACATGTCAGGCTGACTCAGGAGTGCTTTAGAAATGGTTAGCAGGATCCAGTAGTGAGATTGCCAACTCACCACACCCCATGTCACATTATGGTGAAAGCTTCACATGGGTGTCAGAAGTCAGCCACATCAAAGGCAACAAAGACAATACTATGGATAATTAATCAGAACAGAGCAATGAGAACCAATCAAAACTGGGTACCTGGACTTCTTAAGAAGCTTCATTTCTATTTGCTTTGAGAAGAACTTTTATAATGTACTATTTATTTTTACAGTTTGCAGCATCTAACTTTTTTGTCGAATAATGTTACTTTGATCTGTGTGGATGACAAATTCTGTAAGGATGGAGTCTTGAGCCCACTGATTCATGATTTGTAAACACTTTTACGTCAATTCAAAGCAAGCTGCTTATTTCGATAAAATTAGTACAGTCCCTGAAATGTCAGAGTAAGTAGGTAGAACCGTAATTATCAGGGTGGAATAAATCACACAAATGCTATCCACAATTACAAAGGAAATCATTTGAAATGCCTAAAGCCTGGAGTGATGCTTCTATCTTGTGAAAAAGATTACTCTTAACAATGCAGGCTTCTCTGGAATCAAATCTAAAAGAAAAATCCAGAAGTGTTCCTCACGATCGGATTCAATGTAGGGATGTAAAAGGTTAGCTTTCTTTGTGGATGGTCTAATGATGGTCTTCACAGGATTGTAAGAGAAATACAAATCAGAAAGAACATTCAGCCCTGTTATATGTCTTTTTTTTAAAAATCCATCTGCCAGTCACCTGTCAATGGTGTATCATTTCTATGTACGATTTCAGAATTTTGATGTCCATTCTGCCGTCTGTAACTTCATGTCATGTGTAATCACTCTTCATTTGAAAAACCTGCTGGCATTAGAACTAAATTTGCATTTTACTAATTTGAAACTGTTTTTCGGCTGCCTTCACTTGCAAATTAATGTGAATTAAATTTTAAGACTTACCCCTTTCATGTAGTTCAGAATTTTATATTTCCGTGAAGGTCACCCTTTAGTTATTTATTCTGAAGAGATCAGCTTCATGGCTATTCATTAAATAGTTTGCAGATTCAATGTTTCCCATGTATTTACAGTGAATTGAACTGAATACAGTATTAAAGGTTTGATTGAACTACAAACGCGTCAGAATTTCATCATGATTGCCTCTGACTGTATTCTACAGGTTTGGGTATATAATTGAGCATTTCCTTTCCTTACTGTTCTGCAATGGCTGCACATATTGAGTATCAAGTCTACTAAGATCCCAGATCTCCAACTTCATCCTTTGGAAGTTTCACATAATTAATATAGCATGTACGTCACCCATCTCCTTTCTACGTGCATTACTTGCCTGTATTGTTCATCCCATTAACACACAAAACACAAATTCATTACACAGCCATATACTCAGGATCATTTGGGTTCTCCTCATTTAATATTATTTTCAAATTTGTCATGTTTGCATTGAGTTTCTACATACAATTCAGTCTGGAAATTAGACAAATAATTCCACCTCGTGCAGATGCACCTACCTCACAGCTTCCAAATCAGATATTTGTCATAAATCACAATACTCTCAAAAGCTTAACCAATCAGAACAAGAATGTCACCAGCAATAGAGCATCTTCACCATCATAACTAAACTGCATTACTTATATTAGAAAAGTCTCATGGAAGTTGCTAAACAATGGAGGAGAAATGAGTCAGACACACGAAAGGTGCATGTGTGTTGGATGAGAGACCAATTCAAAAATTCAAGTGTGTAATAGTGTACTGTAGTGAAACTCAGAAAAAAACTGCACGAATTACATCAATTCTGCAAGGGTTAATGTTGGAATCTGTGGCTAGGAGGGCATGTTGCCAATTGTGTTTTGATCATGTTCAGCCATTCATGATAACGGACAGAGAGGCCAGAGTCTGGCTGGCTACAGCCCAGTTTCTAGTCCACTGGAGAATGAAATATATGTCAATTTCTCTTTTTTAACCAATACAATTTCATCAAAGAAACTGCCCCAACCCAACCCTCCTACCAAAGGGAAACTAAGGCAGGCAATACAGTAGTTATTTTAAATTGTACCTGTTCCATCGTCACTGGAACTAAAGCCACAGATTAGACTGATGTGTCGTACCCAGCTGTTCATTTCATCCTGTGTTTTAGCCACCAGGTAAAATGTACGGGTTGGAGTCTTAACTTCAAAAATGTAGCTGTTCTGGAATTCTTTTTTACTGAGCTTTAAGCCAGCTTCAACGTTCTCACATTGAGTGAGGTTTATCATACGGAGAGGTTTCTTGGAGTGGTGGTTTTTGTAGTATTCTAGGACATCTGGGTTGCCACTCATTCGACCACTGCGTAGCACAAACCAACGTTTCCTCCAGGCCTAGAGAAAAACAAAAATCAGTCAGACTTGAGCACTGTAGCATGAGCACAGATTTTACAAAAAAATACTTTCGCCCTTCTTAACAGGTTTGAGTCTCACTGGAAGACATTTCTTGTTCCCTATCTTGATGGTAATCCTTCACTCGTGAACCTAAGCTAATGAGTTTTGGAAAACAATGGCAGGATAAGACCGAGTCAGGATGGATGTATGAAAGGGATATCATGCTTGATAAAACTACTGGTATTTTTGGCAGATGTCACTCGGAGAGTTGATAACGGGGTGCAGTGGCGGTGGTTTACTTGGACCTTAAAAGGTTTTCGATAATGTCCTGCATTAGAGATTGGTTTGTAAAATTAGCACACATGGGATTTGTGTGTAGCGTAGTAACATAGATAGAGAACTGATTGGCAGATTAGAAACAAAGAGTAGGAATAAACAGGGAATATTCCCAAGTGGCAGGCAGAATCTAGTGGGATACTGCAGGGATAAGTGCTTGCATCTCATCTATGCATGATTTTATGATTTACATGGGGGGACTAAATGTAATATTTTCACGTTTGCAGATGAAACAAAGCTGGTTGGGAGGGTGAGCAGTGAGGCGGATGCAGAGATGTTTCAGTGTGATTTGGACAAGAGGAGTGAATGGGTAAATACATGGCAGATGAAGTATAATGTGGGTAAGTTTGAGATTATCCATTTTGGTAGCAAACTAGGAAGGCATATTATTATTAATTAGCAGTAGGTTGGGAAAGTGTGAAGTACAACAGGACCTGGGTGTCCTCATACACCAGTCACAGAAAGCAAACATGCAGGTGCAGCAGCTGGTGAAAAAGGCAGAAGGGATGTTTGCCTTCATAGCAAGACGATTTGTGTACAGGAGCAGAGATGTCTTGCTGCAATTTTACAGGGCCAAATTGAGACTACACCTGGAGTACTGTATCCAGTTTTGGTCCCTTTGTCTGAGGACGGGCATTCTGGCTACGGAGGCAGTCCAACAAAGTTTTACTAAACAGATTCCTGGAATGGTGGGACTGACAAATGAAGAGAGATTGGATCAGTTAGGATTATGTTCACTGGAGTTTGGAAGAATAAGTGGGGGAATCTCACGGAAACATAAAATTCTATCAGAAATAGATAGGGTGATGTTGGGACGCATGGTCCCGAACACCAGACTAAAATACTTACCTGGTTGTCCTTGATTGTTAATCTGTGCAAGACTTTGCAAAGGTTGGGCAAAAAAAGGAAATGGAGGGGTGAAACACTCTAGGAAATCAATCAGCTTGACGGCTAGCTTGAAATGACTGGGTAGATCTTTGATGGACACCAGGTGGGATGCTATAATTGGCTTTATCGTCCCAAAATACGGCAGCATGGCTATCAGCTGATTCTCACTCATGAATGCTTCCCTAACTGAAATTGGATATATGCAAAATTTGGGTGTTATTTAACAGAGGAGGAAAGGGTCTTACCAATCTGCTGCAGAACCAGTGAGTGCACTGCATTAGGGAAGGCTGACCACTTTGAGTGCAACTCAAGTTCTTGACATGAGCAGCAAGATCTTCCCTGATAGCAAATGGCTGCCAATGGCATGACACCCACCCAAGGATGGATACTGAACCACAAGTAACCGATGGAGGATAGGGTGTGGGCTACGGGGTATGGTAGTGGGTGACCAGCTAGGGCAAGGGGTGGCTCTGAGCAGCACCTGCCACACCCCCCAACTCATCCCAATGCCAGGTTCATCAAATCAGGTACCAAAAGTCTTTGAAAGAAGGACAAAACCTCCCGGGAACCAGGAAGCAACCCCAGTTCGGGTCTGTTTGTCAAGCCTTTTGCACAGAGTGCCTCAACCTTCCAAATGAGTTAATACCAGCAATGGCAGGATGCCTCCCTTAGATGGACATTGATTGCCGGCTTGATGGCTTCAGTTTGGACTGGGGCAGGAAACCTGACCACGGACATTTGGTCTTGGATTTAATCAGGGTTCCTTCCAATTTCCTGCTTGATTAAATGTCCTCCTTGCCACTTTAAACCCACTTTAGGAAACAACATTAAATTCCAGCCTTTGGGTGAGAGTTAATTGTCTCCTCATGTAAAGGATGATCACTTGGGAAATTGCTGGTCGGCTGCTGGTAGCATGAGGATTTACCCCAGCAATAGTCACCTCATTCGAGAAATAATGGCAAATTAGGAATCAGTTGCTCCAACTGATTTACATAAATAAGAAATGTTTGGAGAGATATGGCCCAAGCACAGGCAGGTGGGGCTGATTTAGTTAGGGATTGTGATTGGCATGGACTGGTTGGACCAAAGAGTTTGTTTCCGTCCTGCAATACTCTATGACGCTATAACTGTGATTCTATGTTCCTCCATGATTCATAATTGTGAAGCAAAGGGGAATGGAGAAAAATTGCAATAAGAAGAGTTTTTTTTTTAAAAATCATCCGCATGTTACAAATGAGTAATTTCTCCTTTAACAAGTGTTAGAAAATAGATCAGTTCAGAATGTCTATAATTACAGACTGGGAAGGCATCAACATTAAATGTAATTATAACAAGCCTTTTCTTCAATAAATGAAAGACTAGCACAGTATACTTTTGAAAGTACTGTCACATGGTTTTGGACATAACGCATGTGGTAAAAGTGGTTTAACACACACTGCACAATTTCCTTTAATTTGAATCTCTCAACTTCATGTACTTAAAGGAGGTGTTGCACTGCAGTTATGCAAATTGAGAATATATTACTCATTAAAATGACGTATGCATCATTACTGCATTGGAATTTCTTCATAAACACCATCATACCACCACAAAATGAATACAAAACAGGAAGCCATTGGACATGATATTGATCACTGATCTAGGAAAGAAACTGCAGCTCTCCATCACTATATTTATCTATTTGTTGAAAGCACTGTAACACTTGCTGCTTTAATTCAGAATCCAGGAAACCAGTGCCGATCTGCCAAATTTCAGCCTGTACACTGTTAAATTTTTGCGACAGATGTGGTTCTGAAAACTGTGATTCAGCTGCTTGCTCTCAGAACTCTGAATGCATTCTTACACCTGAACTGTAAGTTCTTGGGTTCAAGTCCCACTCTTGGGCATGATCACATAAGGAGAAGCAGTCTTTAAGATGACACAATAAGTTAAGGGCCATCTGCCTGTTCAAGTGGATGTAGACCCTATAGAATTATTGCAAAGGGAAAGCAAGGGCGTCTTCTCCTATAACTTGAATAACATCTATCCCTCAGCCAACCTCACAGTAACAGATTACCTGGTCATTGTCATATTAAAAAAAGTTCTGAAGACAGATGTTAGTCAATGATGCTGACACCAAGTAAAGCTGGATCAGGAGTGGGTAGGGCTGGGGTGAACATGGCAAGGAAAGAGTATGAGACCTGGGGATGGATGGCATGAGTTTTTGGGGCCTACACTTGGCATAAGGGGCTTAAAGGTAACATTCCACAACTTCATTTGACTAATTGCCAGCTTGCCTAATGCAACTTACCTGGCTGGATATTTCACTCCAACCTCTCCTGCCAGTGGGTTCTTGGGACTAGAGAACACCTGAAGACAGCTTAAAATGTAATATTGGACAACATACAATGTTGCTGTTTCACTGTACAATAATTCCGTGTTTTCTGCTGCTTCTTTTTACATGCCCATCAACTGGCACTATTCTGTTTGGAACTGTCTCATTTAACTAGATAAAGGCAACTCAACAGCACTCAAGAAGCTTGACACCAGCTTGATCAAAGCTGCTCATTTGATTGGCAATCCATCTATCACCTTAAACATCCACCCACTGATGCACAGTGGCAGCAGCATGTGCCATCCAAAAAAAATGATGCATCAACTTGCCAAAGCTCTGTCAACAACACCTTCCCACTCACAACTCTTACCATCCAGGGACAGAACTGCAGGAGCATGGGCTCACAATTACTTGCAAGTTCACCTCCAAGTCACACAACACTCTGATTTGGAAATATATCACTATTCTTTCACAGACCCTGTGTCAAAATCCTGGAACTTTCTTTCTAACAGCATTTTGGGTGTATCTACACCACATAGATCACTGTATTTCAAGAAGGTGACCCAATAGCATGTTTTAGGAGCACATATACTAAAATTGGAATGATATGGAGAAGATTCACATGGGCCCTGCACAAGGATGACATGCAAATTCGTGAAGCATTCCATATTTTTTGGGCCCACTTGGGACCCAGTGGTAGTGTTCCTACCCCTGTTCTGGGAGGCCCAGGTTCAAGTCCCACCTGGTCCAGCTGTGTAATAACATCTCCAAACAGTTAAGGATAAAGAATTATGCTTAAATGGTTAAGGATAAAGAATTGGTGCTGATTTTGTCACTGTTGCCTAGATCCTGCGAAGGAATGAAAATAAGGTTGAATTACCTCTGCTTTCTAGAAGTGCTGCCTGACCTATTGAATATTTCCAATTTGTTGGATTTTGTTTTTAGATTTCCCACATCTGCACTATTTATATTTTTGGTTCTTTGAGAAAACAAAAGGTACATTATTTTCTAATGTAGCACGGAAGCATACATAATAAAATTGAATACACAGTACTCTATAAAGCCCTTCAATTGATGAATACATATCTGGAGTCATTTCTTAGATTAGGTAATGACAGCCTTGCTCTTGTACAGGGGAAGAAGTCAGTCAAAAATTGATCATCAAAGTTTGAATATACTTTTCAGCCAGTGCAGAGTTCCTCTCCATTCACTATGAATTCATTGCTATCCATATGTCTATTATAAAGGTACCCATGCAGAAAAGAATTTTGACTGTACATATTCCTACATTGTTGTAATGATGCTTGTATTAGTCAGTTCTGAGTAACTACCAATCAATTATTCATTAGGCATGATGTAAACCTGATAACAACACATAACTTCTCCACCACTGTGTTTGTTTGCAGTACTTTACATATTATAAGGGATAAAGGTGGCCTAATATAAATAATAAAGTACTTGCTATTGTTTCCAAGAAATTGGAAGCCTTATCATTGGAAATGTGTTTCCTCTGCTTTAAACTTTCCAATATTATGTTCCTGACCAACATATTTAAATTGAAAGAAATTGTGACAAATTTGAATATGAAGATTGTGGAGTGGGCCTTGAAAGTTTGTTACAGAAAGAGAAAATTTTCAAGATGCTTACAAATTTAAAAAATGAATCTTTTGTACATCTTATGTACATCTCCACACTCTGAGAATAACTACACACGCCCTTTTGTAAACAACCTTCAAAGGCCCTTGCAGCCAACATTTGAATGCTGGATGCAAGGCTGGACAGGAGGTTCTGGCTTGAGTTCAAGCGGAGCAAATGGCAGAAACAAGAGAAAGCTAGTAACCTTAAACACGCCAGATTTAAACATGTAGATTTACAGTGTTTCGCAGGTGACATTGAACAGACAAACAGAGTGAGGCAGAAACTAAAGGAAAAAGGCATCTAAAGTAACAGTGCAAA
The DNA here is from genome assembly GCF_021869965.1 of Rhincodon typus. NCBI lineage: Eukaryota > Metazoa > Chordata > Chondrichthyes > Orectolobiformes > Rhincodontidae > Rhincodon > Rhincodon typus. The sequence goes on along the minus strand of NC_063345.1, from coordinate 30,096,598 downwards.
TCAACAGATTTAGCTGAGAAAGTTTCAAAAAAGAACCGGAGAGGACATCATTCCTACCAGAAGATATTAGAGGGAAAGCCGACACCCTCATGTGTACCATCAAAAGACCCAAACGCCTTAAAGGTCATGTATTCCAAGTGTGTAAATAGGCTGCCAAAAGTAGGACTCAATTAAGAAGCTTTGTTTGCATTGTATGCAATCATGTACAAATGTCCTTCCCGGCTTGCCACAAGCAACATTTTACTCATTGAACACAGGATGCTTGTTGAGTTTATTACCAACTTGCCCACGAAGTGCAGCAAAATCAGAAGTTGAAAGGACCTGAATGTCTTGGGTGTTTGATATACCAATATTCATATGTTGAATTACGGAGCTAAAGATTCTCAGAGATTTACAAACATTTATTCTAAATCTATAGTTTGGCACAAAAAAATAGTTTCCACCTTTCCCTCTGGATCCTTTCCCGGTCTAGAATCCAACACTGTCAGGGGAAGAAAGCTGTTTCTATTTATATCTATGAAGAAACACACCACTAAATTAACTAATCACCAGTGAACAAATTACAACACTGCCCTAGTGGGGCAGTGTAACAATAAAATAAAATCAAAATGGGAAAGATCAAGGGGAGCGGAGAATGAAACCAGTGTTGGTGGGGGAACCAGTTTAGCTCCTAAATACAAAGTCCCGAATGGTATCAACCAAAACTGGAGTTGTTCTGTTTGCGCCTCATGTGACAAGAATGTATAGCTACCTTAAATGTTGTCTTGGGCTCTTGTATTTCAGGTTACATTTCTGAGCTGTGTTAATAGTTGATTTCAGCTAGAATACTACAAATACTCTCAGGACTAAATGGATATAGAATACTACAAATACTCTCAGGACTAAATGGATATAGAAAATGAATCATTATCAACAATGTATATTTAAAATAACAGCTTTAATGTTCCAAGGACCTTCACAAGAGCATTATAAAACAAACCAAAATACATGAGGAGCTATGTGGAGATACATGAGGTCACATGTCAAATAGCTTGGGTAAATGGAAGGTAGAGGCTAAGAGGTTCCTGCTCTTGATTGTTAACCGAATGGAAAATGCACATATTTGGATGTCTGGTGATCACAAAATCAAACTCATAAGTTGAATTCAACCCTTCAGATGATCTGTCCTCTGTTTTGGTAGCCTCCATTTGCTTCAGTCAAGGGCACAGATGGAGGCAAGGGAATGGGTACTATAATTTGTCAAGATGCTCACTAGTCATCCCTTTACAAGCTAATTGTCGGGAGCTTTTCACATTGGCGACTGACTCACTGTCCCTGCCAATCTACTCACCCACCCCCAATTTAGCCTGCAAAATGGAAAATCTCAGCCTTGATCTCTAATCTGTTTTGCCCCTTAACCTTTCCCTGACATTTTTGTTTCCCTTGACCTTCATCTCTTTTTCAACATCATAAAACACATCACATTTCCACCTCTCTCTTCAGTTCTGAAGTCATATTGGGCTTGAAACAGTACATCTGCTTCTTTCTCCACAGATGCTGCCAGACCTACTGTGTTTTTTTTTAGGCACTGTCTGTTTTTATTTCAGATCCCCAGCAGCATTTTGCTTTTCTTCAAATGTGTTGCTGCCTAAAGTCAAATGTCTTATTCACACTAAGTTGTTTGACTCAGTTATGAAGAATGGCAACTTCGATAAGGTTCTAGAAGGCCACTGGTAATCACAAAATTCCAGATGCTCCAGTAAATAGCAGCAACTTCTGTGTAGAAAGACAAAAAAAGGGCAAAAATAACCATTTCACAATTTTGCCTTTTATCAACTTGGAACGTGATCTAATATTATTCTACACATGAACCATATTTAAACTCAAACTGATAAAGTTGGTTCAGACACAAAGTCGGCAAGAGCCAGGAGGGCCAGAAAAAATACATTTCAATACTTTGGGAAAGCTGCCTTTTGTGCTTCCTGAAGCAGTTTACCCATTTTAAGGGTATGTGCTCTGTGAATGAAGTGATTCTCAGGAATTCCCAGGAGATTTTGGGAAGATATTGGAAGGATGGGGAGGCAGAGGAGAGGAGAGGGGGGATAGCTATCATGGACAAGTTTTGACCCTCAAGAGTGCTGTGGACATGGGGAATAAACACCTCGACTCCTTATAGCACATTGATGTTGAAAATGATTGATCCATTTTCCTTTCTTGTTGGGGCAATGCACGGCCACAGCAACCATTGAAAAACCCAAACACATTAGGTTGGGCTCAGCACTTACTCCATTTAGTGCCATCCAATTTAGGAAAAATTGGCATTAGGTTCCTCATTTGCTTACAAAAGTGGCCTAGTGCTTGTTGCAGACAATAGCCAGCCATACTTAAAAAATCAGTCGGGCCATTCGGACTTATTTCAGGGTCTTTGTGTCTAAGACATGAGTCTACAAAATTGATGCATTTGGCCTGGTCCTGTTTGTAGATAACAATCACAACTTGTCCCCCCACCATGTGCTTAAAAAAGAAGCAGCTAACAGTTTCACGATAAATTTATGACATTTTTAGCATCTGAATGATCACATTTATTATTTACCTTACAGTTAATCTGGGATTGTTGCCAGACCCTTTAGGACTTTCATGGGATTATAAATGGAATTTTGGATTATAGAGGCTGGTAACAAATATCATACAGATCTTTGAACATTTGAAACCAGGATCTGTGACCTTCCCTTCAGCGTGAAATGTAAGTGTGGTGGCTGTGTATGTTTGTGGATGGATGTGCCATGGGGAAAGAAGGTGGTGCCTGATATCTATTTGAAATATAATGGCATAACATACGGTTTCAGCCACAAGTCTATATTTAAACTGCATGAGCTGGCAATGCATATATACATGTAATATAATGCACATCAATATGGAAACATCAGACACAATTATAGAAGCCTTTGATTTTTGTTTAGATATCAATATGAACCTTATTACATAGTAGGCATTTAAAATACTTCTTCATCCACTCAAATAGTGATATTGCAAAGTAGGCACATGGGTGCTGGGAATCAACTGGTATCTTAATCAAATGACTATTATTCATAAGCAACTCCAAACAGTAAATGTGAACAGTTTGTTTAAACTTTGCAGCTAATAAAGGTTAAGTGAATAATTTCCTGGCCCTGGAGGAGACAGTTGGATGAGGGGGGAGAAGGTGGCATCAAATTATGATAGTAAACATTAACCTCAGCTAATTCTTTTCTACTCCCTAGCCCAGAGCACAAAGGTCAACTAACAAAGGGTTCAAAACAGAGGCCTTCTGGTCTTTTGGCTTGAGCACTTTATTTGCATGTATAGGTTCTGCTTTACTTAAAATTCTGTACCTTGTCTGCATGTTCTGGACTTAGAAAATAAATTAAGGAAATAAATTATGCAGAATATATTAATATGTAGGATTCATATTACAATGCTCATGCACTCTGGTACAATTCAGTTGGGTAAAATTTGCATGATTGTTATCAGACTCACGATCTTTTCGTGATTCTGTCTACAGTACTTAAAATAACAGCATTTACGAGCAATGTTCTGTGTGCATCTCTTAAGACAGTCAGCAGCTTCTCTCGTTCCTGTTCTATTATTAAGTCAATGCTGATCCTTTGAGAATGAACTATTGTCAGGTGACAGAGTATAACTATGACATTAAATATGACAAGTAACCAGTTCACTATTAAAACAGTTCTCTTCCAAGAAATGCAGCTCTTGTCATGCTTCAAAGTGCAGTAAAAACAAAATGGATACTATTCCTTTGCAAATACCTGAGAAACAGAAAGTTTCCTTCTAAATCAGGAAGTTGATTTTGTTTATCGAAATAATATACGAAGAAGGAAGTTTTTTTTAAAAAAGTTGCTGACCCTAGAAACATTTGACAAATCAGATGACATTGTTTTGAACAAAACTAGAGCAACAGCAAAAGATTGGGAAGGCAGTTGCTGTACTTTATAGTGTCAGAATGTAGGCAGATACTCAAGTTCTGTTTTCCAACTGGTGTGTCTTAAACTTACTCGTCCTTGTACTAAAACTGATGCTCTCAAGATTTGGTGGAGTTCCTAACTTACACTTAACATTCTTTTTTGCATGATACTTTTATCAACATTTGAACAGAAATTCCAATTTGCCTCACTCAGCCGAAGCTCTCAGCAAAATAGGTTTTCTTTTAAGTTTCTCACAAGTTGCTTGGTACCTTTTTAAAACTGTGTTACATTATCCAAGTGACAGGAACCTGATTTGCCAAAATGTCTGAGGATCATAGTGGATCAGGCAGGAGCCTCAGATGCCCAACAAAATAGCAGCACTAAAACAGCCACAAGATAGGATTGTGCAAAGATGCAGGAGTTCAATGGCCCCCTCAGAGGGGTTAGGAAAATAATCTTTTTGCAGAGTTGTGACAGCATGGAATGCATAGTCATAAGGAGGGTGAGCTTGCCAATTGGGTACAAAATTGGCTTTATAGTAGAAGACAGAGGGTGGTGTTGGAGGATTTTTTTGGGGCTGGAGGCCTGTGACCAGCGGTGTTCCTCAGGGATCAGTACTGAGTCCATTTTTGTAATTTATATAACTGATTTGGATGAAAATATAGGAGGCATGGTTAGTCAGTTTGCAGATGACACCAAAATTGGTGGGTATAGCGGACAGTGGAGAAGGTTATCTAAGCTTACAAAGAGCTCTTGATTAATTGGGTCAATTGACTGAGGAGTCGCAGCTGGAGCTTAATTTGCTTAAGTGTGACAAGGACAGATTTGTACAATTTATGGTAAAGAGCTGGGTAGTGTTGTAAATCAGAGAGACCTAGGGGTTAATAATTACATAAATTATTTGAAATTAGCATTATAGATAGGGTGGTTAAGAAGGTGTTTAGCATGCTTGCCTTCATTGCTCAGGCCTTTGAATATACGAGTTTAGACATCTTGTTGATGTTGTACAGGACATTGGCGAGGCCTCTCCTGGAGTACTGTGTGCAGTTCTAGGTTGTTCTGTTATAGGAAGGGTATTATTAAACTGGTGAGGATTCAGACAAGATTTGCCAGGATGTTGCCGGGAATGGAGGTTTGAGATACAAAAGTAGACTGGAAAGTCTGGGACCTTTTTCACTGGAGTGTAGGAGGTTGAAGGGTGACCTTATTGGATAAAATAAGGAGGGGTATAGATAAGGTGAATGACGAGGGTCTTTTCCCTAGGGTGGGAGAGTTCAAAACTAGGGAGCATATTTTTAAGGTAAGAAGGGAAAGATTTAAAAAGGACATGAGAAACAACTATTTTTTAACACAGCGGGTGGTTTGTGTATGAAATGAACTGCCAGAGGAAGTGGCGGATGCAGGTACAGTTACAACATTTACAAGACATTTGGATATGGTCATGAATAGGAAAGGTCTGGAGGGATATGGGCCAAGTGCAGGCTAGGTTAGTTTGGCAGCATGGTTGGCATGGACTGGTTGGACTGGAGGGTCTGCTTCTATGCTTTATTACTCTATGACTAATTGTTGAGGTGGAGATAATTGGGAAAAAAATGCCAAACATTTAAAACACATTTGTGATAAGAGGAAAGAAAGCAAGATGGTAGGATTGGTTTTGATTTGTTTTAAAAAGAACAGCACAGTCAAATGGGGTGAATACTCTTTTGCGCACTACAGATCCTGCTGCACCTTAGCGAGTAACTTGAGTTAATGTTCGCCTCAACATATGGCAGTGCTACATCTGCGCTCAGATCGCTAATGCAACACAACTGCAGTCCACAACTGCTTAAAGAGTCTTATACTTCCTGTTGACGCTTGAAAAAAGACCAATAGATTTATGTGAGTTTCATTTTAACCACAGAGGTACAATGTTTAGGGCACGGAATAAGAATGAAATAAATTAACCACTCAAAAATTACAAACCATCAACCTTCATGTTTAGAATGACTGAGTTGAAAACAAAATTCTTCTGGCCACTGTTAATATACTAAATGCACAATCAATGATTTCCTTTACTCAGCATTTTCAGTGAGATATAAATATGTTCTTCTAGAAATTATTTACGATTTTGCTACAATTAGCAGCAGTAGTTTTGGCAAAGAAATTTACGATGTTGCTACGCTTGTTGACCAGAAGAATTCATGCGCAAGTGTATGGCTGAATAGTCAACTCCTCATGATGTATTAGGACTTAATTGTTAACAAATTCAAGGCTGACAGAATTTGAAAGTAGTCTCTATGGAAGGGTAAAAAAAACAGAGACCACAATAAATTGAGGGAGATTGAAATGTAACTCATTATGCTTCCCTACCGCCATCCTAAACTTTAATGTGGCAGGGGAATAGTTGCCTTTACTATAATCCTATTAGCAATTTTGTTTTATCATGTATTTAAATAGAAAAGACAATTAGTGTGTAGAGCTGGATGAATACAGCAGGCCAGGC